>NC_137273.1:29193406-29793406 GCF_053477335.1 Acartia tonsa
TTTACATTGAAGCTTATTTTACTCGCAGGAAAAGTTTTCATTTTGGGGAGGGGACTAACACTTTCAGCCCCCGGAAGGTATCACTTCCCTTAAATTCTTAACCTTCCCCCTCCCCCCCTCTCCACCACATCTATTCATTAAAGTACTCCTAGGGTCATCTATGGGATTAGCCGTTAGTGACTTAAAAATAATTCAAGTGCAATGATATATTTACCAAATTAATACGATAATTTTGTATACATTTTTTATGAAAAAAAATTATTTTGCCAAAGGCAGCCAAAAAATAAGCAGCAAATATTTCAAAAATGCTCTGATAATCAGAGATCTACAGGGATAAGACGATTGTCGATAAAATGATATATATACATATATACAGTGTGTTTTTTTATGAGAACTTTTTTGAAAGCAATTTTACCTTACTTATAGTTATTAGAATTTAATGATTAATGGCTTATTCTCTTCTTTTTTATAACCTTTAATAGAAAAGCAAAAAATATTTCAGTTTTTATTCAAAAAGTACAGTAAATTAAAAAATTTAAAACTTAGGTGTCAACATCTAAAAATGGTTTTAGTGCATTTTTCTTATAATCTACCTTTGCAAGAATGGCTGCAAACCGCTTCAAAGTTGAGATATTGAGCTAAAAATTTATATAGATACTACTTGTGACATGTACTAGAACATTTTGAAATTTGAAGGCCATATCTCAACCAGGGAGGGAATACTGGCCCCCCAATGTACTCCCTCCATTCTTGGAAAGGGTAGAAGATTTGAGCATAAGAAAAATGCGCTAAAACCATTTCTCGTATTCATTTGAATCCGGTGGATAGGAACCGGTTCTCATCCATACGAAAAAACTATGTCTAGCATCGTATTATATCCAGCTTTCTACGAATATAGATATGTACAATCATAAGATTAAACCCAGTTTTTTTAGCCGGTGCCTTCTGCACCTCGGGGCTAAAAAAACTAGTTTTAATCTCATAATTGTACTTTCTATATCCGCGGAAAGCCGTTTATAATACGATGCGAGAAATAACTATTTTAGATGTTGACACCCATGTTTTGAAATTTTGAATTTACTGTACTTTTTAAATAAAAACTGAAATATTTTTTTGCTTTTCTGTTAATGGTTATAAAAAACGAAGAGAATAAGCCATTAATCATTAAATTCTGATAACTATAAGTAGGGTAAAATTGCTTTCAAAAATGCTCTCATAAAAAAAAACACTGTATATATATGTATGTTTATATATTAATTATTCCCATTGATGATTCACAAAATTACCCCTTCTTTAGTTTAGAATTAGTGGTTGAAACATTTAGACACTCAACTTAATGAACTAAACAATCACAAAACAATAAAAAGTCCCCAAGGTTGTTAATCTAACGAATAAGAAAACGGTATTATAAAACTTTGGAGACTAGACAGCACTCTTGGATAAGCCAACTTATAACACTTTGGGAACTATCCTAATCCTCCCTGGCGAAATGACAATGAGATTTTTTGGTAAATTTGTGGCAAACTTTATTCTTAATAAATTAGCACTTGGCAAAATTATACTGGAGAGATATTTCATTGAAGAATAATTTTTTTTTTTGCCCAAACTTTTCGTCAGCCAATAATAACAGATAAGTTAAACATTGTAAAAATAATATAGTAACTTAACTCGAGTTGTCAACGGCAGAAATTAGGTCCTGAGATGGTTTTAGGCCTGGAAAGGTTTATAACAATTTTATCTGTATTTCTTAAAATAAATTAACAGAATCTTTGTCTGTATGTATGAATGTCTGTCTGTACCGAAGGATCTTGCTAACCGATGAACCAATATGGTTCTCCTTTACAGTGAAGATTCCTATAGGTCCTGAGATCGTTCTCCTTAATAGGGTAGCTTCTCATAGGTCCTGGGGAGGTTAATAACTATTTTATTTTAATCCTTATAATAAAGTAACAGGATCTTTGTCTGTATGTATGTCTGTCTGTACCTTGCTAACCACTAAACCGACATGGTTCTCCTTTACAGTGAAGCTTCCTATGGGTAATGAGATGGCTTTAGGCCATTTTATTTTTAATCCTTATAAAAAGTAACAGGATCATTGTCTGTATGTATCAAAGAAGATCGCTAACTGCAGAACCAATATGGTTCTCCTTTATAGGGTAGCTTCCAATAGATCCTGGGAAGGTGTATAACTGTTTTGAAGGAGGATATAAGGGGCTATTAAGGGGCGATGGAGAGGCTATGTAGAGGCTATGTTATATAAATTAAGGTAAGGGGCTTTTAAGTGGCGATGGAGGGCTATTAAGGGGCGATGGAGAGGCTATGTTATATAAATTAAGGTAAGGAGCTATTAAGGGGCGATGGAGAGGCTATGTAGCGGCTATGTTATATAAATTGGCTATTAAGGGGCGATAGAGAGGCTATATAGGGGCTATTTTATATAAATTAAGGTAAAGGACTATTAAGGGGCGATGGAGAGGCTATGTAGGGGCTATGTTATATAAATTAAGGTAAGGGGCTATTAAGGGGCGATGAAGAGGCTATTTAGGGGCTATGTTATATAAAATCGGGTAAGGGGCTATTAAGGGGCGATGGGGAGGCTATGTAGGAGCTATGTTATATAATTAAGGTAAGGGGATATTAAGGGGCGATGGAGAGGCTATGTAGGGGCTATGTTACATAATTAAGGTAAGGGGCTATTAAGGGGCGATGGAGAGGCTATGTAGAGGCTATGTTATATAAATTAAGGTAAGGGGCTATTAAGGGGCGATGGAGAGGCTATGTAGGGGCTATGTTATATAAATTAAGGTAAGGAGCTATTAAGGGGCGATGGAGAGGCTATGTAGGGGCTATGTTACATAATTAAGGTAAGGGGCTATTAAGGGGCGATGGAGAGGCTATGTAGAGGCTATGTTATATAAATTAAGGTAAGGGGCTATTAAGGGGCGATGGAGAGGCTATGTAGGGGCTATGTTATATAAATTAAGGTAAGGAGCTATTAAGGGGCGATGGAGAGGCTATGTAGGGGCTATGTTATATAAATTAGGGTAAGGGGCTATTCAGGGGCGATGGAGAGGCTATGTAGGGGCTATGTTATATATATTAAGGTAAGGATTATATAAATTAAGGTAAGAGGCTATTAAGGGGCGATGGAGAGGCTATGTAGGGGCTATGCTATATAAATTAAGGTAAGGGGCTATTAAGGGGCGATGGAGAGGCTATGTAGGGCTATGTTATATAAATTAAGGTAAGGGGCTATTAAGGGGCGATGGAGAGGCTATATAGAGGCTATGTTATATAAATTAAGGTAAGGGGCTATTAAGGGGCGATGGAGAGGCTATGTAGGGGCTATGTTATATAAATTAGGGTAAGGGGCTATTTAGGGGCGATGGAGAGGCTATGTAGGGGCTATGTTATATATATTAAGGTAAGGATTATATAAATTAAGGTAAGAGGCTATTAAGGGGCGATGGAGAGGCTATGTAGGGGCTATGCTATATAAATTAAGGTAAGGGGCTATTAAGGGGCGATGGAGAGGCTATGTAGGGCTATGTTATATAAATTAAGGTAAGGGGCTATTAAGGGGCGATGGAGAGGCTATGTAGGGGCTATGTTATATAAATTAAGGTAAGGAGCTATTAAGGGGCGATGGAGAGGCTATGTAGGGGCTATGTTATATAAATTAGGGTAAGGGGCTATTTAGGGGCGATGGAGAGGCTATGTAGGGGCTATGTTACATAATTAAGGTAAGAGGCTATCATGGGGCGATGGAGAGGCTATGTAGGAGCTTTGTTATATAGATTAAGGTAAGGGGCTATTAAGGGGCGATGGAGAGGCTTTGTAGGGGCTATGTTATATAGATTAGGGTAAGGGGCTATTAAGGGGCGATGGAGAGGCTATATAGGGGCTATGTTATATAAATTAAGGTAAGAGGCTATTAAGGGGCGATTGAGAGGCTATGTAGGGGCTATGTTACATAATTAAGGTAAGGGGCTATTAAGGGGCGATGGAGAGGCTATATAGGAGCTTTGTTATATAAATTTAGGTAAGGGGCTATTAAGGGGCGATGGAGAGGCTATGTAGGGGCAATGTTATATAATTAAATTAAGTGGCTATTAAGGGGCGATAGAGAGGCCTTATAGGAGCTTTGTTATATAAATTAAGGTAAGGGGCTATTAAGGGGCGATGGAGGAGCGATGTAGGGGCCATCAAGTTGCAATGTAATATAAATTTGGAGAAGGAGCGATGAAGGGGCGATGTAGGAGCGATGAAGGAGCGATGGAGGAGCGATGGAGGAGCTATGTAGGAGCGATGTAGGGGCCATCAAGTTGCAATGTAATATAAATTTGGAGAAGGAGCGATGAAGGGGCGATGTAGGAGCAATGAAGGAGCGATGTAGGAGCGATGTAGGGGCCATCACAGTACAATTTAATATAAATTTGAAGAAGGAGCGATGAAGGGGCGATGTAGGAGCGATGGAGGGGCGATGTAGGGGCTATGTTATATAAATTAAGGTAAGGGGCGATGGAGAGGCTATGTAGGGGCTATGTTATATAAATTAGGGTAAGGGGCTATTCAGGGGCGATGGAGAGGCTATGTAGGGGCTATGTTATATATATTAAGGTAAGGATTATATAAATTAAGGTAAGAGGCTATTAAGGGGCGATGGAGAGGCTATGTAGGGGCTATGCTATATAAATTAAGGTAAGGGGCTATTAAGGGGCGATGGAGAGGCTATGTAGGGCTATGTTATATAAATTAAGGTAAGGGGCTATTAAGGGGCGATGGAGAGGCTATGTAGGGGCTATGTTATATAAATTAAGGTAAGGAGCTATTAAGGGGCGATGGAGAGGCTATGTAGGGGCTATGTTATATAAATTAGGGTAAGGGGCTATTTAGGGGCGATGGAGAGGCTATGTAGGGGCTATGTTACATAATTAAGGTAAGAGGCTATTATGGGGCGATGGAGAGGCTATGTAGGAGCTTTGTTATATAGATTAAGGTAAGGGGCTATTAAGGGGCGATGGAGAGGCTTTGTAGGGGCTATGTTATATAGATTAGGGTAAGGGGCTATTAAGGGGCGATGGAGAGGCTATATAGGGGCTATGTTATATAAATTAAGGTAAGAGGCTATTAAGGGGCGATTGAGAGGCTATGTAGGGGCTATGTTACATAATTAAGGTAAGGGGCTATTAAGGGGCGATGGAGAGGCTATATAGGAGCTTTGTTATATAAATTTAGGTAAGGGGCTATTAAGGGGCGATGGAGAGGCTATGTAGGGGCAATGTTATATAATTAAATTAAGTGGCTATTAAGGGGCGATAGAGAGGCCATATAGGAGCTTTGTTATATAAATTAAGGTAAGGGGCTATTAAGGGGCGATGGAGGAGCGATGTAGGGGCCATCAAGTTGCAATGTAATATAAATTTGGAGAAGGAGCGATGAAGGGGCGATGTAGGAGCGATGAAGGAGCGATGGAGGAGCGATGGAGGAGCTATGTAGGAGCGATGTAGGGGCCATCAAGTTGCAATGTAATATAAATTTGGAGAAGGAGCGATGAAGGGGCGATGTAGGAGCAATGAAGGAGCGATGTAGGAGCGATGTAGGGGCCATCACAGTACAATTTAATATAAATTTGGAGAAGGAGCGATGTAGGAGCGATGGAGGGGCGATGTAGGAGCGATGGAGGGGCGATGTAGGAGCCATCAAAGTACAATGTAATATAAATTTGGAGAAGGAGCGATGAAGGAGCAATGGAGGGGCGATGTAGGAGCGATGGAGGGGCAATGGAGGGGCGATGTAGGGGCCATCAAAGTACAATGTAATATAAATTTGGAGAAGGAGCGATGAAGGGGCGATGTAGGAGCGATGAAGGAGCGATGTAGGAGCGATGTAGGGGCCATCACAGTACAATTTAATATAAATTTGGAGAAGGAGCGATGTAGGGGCGATGTAGGAGCGATGAAGGAGCGATGTAGCAGCGATGTAGGGGCCATCAAGTTGCAATGTAATATAAATTTGGAGAAGGAGCGATGAAGGGGCGATGTAGGAGCGATGAAGGAGCGATGTAGGAGCGATGTAGGGGCCATCACAGTACAAATTAATATAAATTTGGAGAAGGAGCGATGTAGGAGCGATGTAGGGGCCATCACAGTACAATTTAATATAAATTTGGAGAAGGAGCGATGAAGGAGCGATGTAGGAGCGATGTAGGGGCGATGTAGGAGCGATGTAGGGGCCATCAAAGTACAATGTAATATAAATTTGGAGAAGGGGCGATGGAGGAGCGATGTAGGGGCCATCAAGTGGGTTGTTATATAAATTAAGGTAAGGGACTACGGAGGGGCGATGGAGAGGCTATGAAGGAGCCATCATGGGGCTATAGCATAGCCTCTTATCATAAGAGGCGATATTAACGCCCCTTCAAAGGAGCTATTAAGAGGCCATGAAGGAGCTATAGCATAGCCTCTTATCATAAGAGGCGATATGAACGCTCCTTAAAAGGGGCTATCACATCGCTCCATATGATAAGAGGCTATGCTATAGCTCCTTGAAGGAGCTATAGAAAATCATCGCCCCATATGGAGCGATGTCATGGAAAGGACTATACCCAAAAAAAATATATATACCATTCTTTCAGGGATCTAAAAGGATAATACAATGGCTGATGTACATCCCTAATGATGATGCATAAAGTTACCACTTCTGTAGATTAAAATTAGTAGTTGGGACGTTTGAGCACTCAACTAAATGAATTAACTTATCAAAATTCACTATTCCCAAAGTTGTTAATACAACGAATAAGAAAACGTTATAATAAAACTTTGGGGACTAGTGTAATAAAAAGCCTATTGTCCCCCCCCCCTTTCTCTGCCATTTTTCACAATATTTAGAAAAAAAATGAGCGAACATATCTTTTTTTCCAGATGAATTATCCCTCTCTCTGAATTAAATCAATTTCAAATGTTTTGTTCTATCCATAAAAAAAATGAATAATAGAAGAGAGAAGACAAGATTTAAATAAAAATTATATTGCAAAAAAAAATTAAAAGTTTGGGCCATTTAAAGAGGACGAAACTTTTCCTAAAAAGTGCAGACATTACCTTCTTAAGATTTGACCTCAGATGGGCTAGGTTTGAGCTAGAATCGATGTTAAGGTGTCTATAGAAGCGTCTTGGCATGCTTTACAAATAACTCGACACACCCCAGGGTGTATCTCAAATATTTCAAGTACTTTGTACAAGTAAAACGTCTGAAAAAATATCTTTAAACAAACAAAGTTCTAAAATCTAAAATGTTTCATGTGAAACTATAGGCAGCTTAGATTCTTGAAGCTCTGTATTTGAAGGGTAAGAAAAGCAAAAAATAGCGTAACCTATAACAAAAATTAAATCTGGTGCTGCAAGAACTTCCTAATAAACAAAAAAATGGGGGGGGGGGGTTTAGGGTGTCCCACCCTCCAAGAAAATAGCTTAAAACCACCACATGACCAATAGGTATATACCCTGAAAAGTAGAATCCGATCGGTTCAATGGTTACCGAGATCTTAAGGTACGGACGGACAGACATCAATCTACTTTGTATTATAGATTATTGGTTTAAAGGTTAGGACAATGTTAGTTTTAACCAACCAATAATGATTAAAATTACCCACATTTCTTTAAGATTATTTTTTAATAGTGCCAGTTTAATATTTCCTCCCTCCATGAAAGCTTCAGACATTTTACAGAAATACAGAAAAGGTCTTTTTAAAAACTTTTAGAATGATTGATTTTTTTTATTTAGTTGTGTTGTCTTAAAATTTTAAAAGTTTTAGTAGGGACAATTCTTCTAATATTCTGTTTGAGATAAAAGTGGTAGAAAATAGCCTAAATCCATCCGAAGAAAATTTTTTGAATAGCTATGACTATCCTAAGCCTTTTTTTTGAATCTCCCTTTAAATGAAAAACCCAATTGGCTCAGTGGTTAGTGAGATCTTAAAAAAAAAAAATGTTTTATAATATGATTTCAATAATTTTTACTTTTTTATTTTGATAATACTTATTCCCCTGTGTTACCTAGGGAAAATCTTTAACTTTTTGTTTTGTTATCTGTAGCCAAGTAGCAAACTATTCTTTACCAGGGATAAGGTAGATGGTAACTTGCTAATTTTATTGCTGTTTTTATATTAAAATAAGACATAAGTATAAAACTGTTTTTATTTAAGTATAATGTTAAGGAAAAGATTAAGCCATGACATAAATCAATATACTTAAGCAACTTGCGCCCCTAGCATAAAGGGGCTCTGTATTTGTAGGTAGAGTTTGGAAGGGGGAAGGGTTGAGAAATAGCCTTAAACCATCCAGAAGCTAAAGTTTTTAAAAATAGCCTAAACTATATTAAGACCTTTGTGAAGTATATTATAAAAAATTATGAATTTTTTTTCAATTTACGTGTGAGCTCCTTGAACCCTGATTTTTCTCACAAATTTTGCTGTGCCAGGGTCGACCTTGAAATCTGCACAAAATGAGGGGGGCAGCCACCCCCCCCCTAACGTCTCCTGCAGGGGGGCTGGGTATTAAATTGTCGGAGACAGGGCTTCAGCTTGAAAACACATTTGATTTAATAAACAGACAAAGATTTTAATTCGCTAGGCAAATAGGATCCTTTATTTTATATTTCTTTAATTTTCTCAACTAAAGTGACAAGATGACTGTCTGTCTAAATGTTTGTTGGTCCCTTAAGATTTGGTACCTTTCTTATTATAATATAATATAATCGCAAGAAAACAAGCTGGTGATTCTTCAAAATGAACCTTACATTATATTTTTCGAAATCTTTCTTAAGATATTGTTCAAAAAATTTAATTCATTCCAGAATATATAATTTCTACTGTTTATTTTTTGAGAATATAATTTCATATCCTCCAAAAAATGTTTTTTTTAAGTGTGTATTTCTTTGTCGATTTGTCGTTCTAAAACTTTCCAGTATGGCTCCAAAACCTAATAAATATCTGCTGTTTTAGAACTGATTCTGGGCCATACTAAAAAACCATGTATCGTATCGTATCAGAGATAATTGTCTACAAATAAAAAATAGAGATCATAAAATTAATACCTGTTTTGCTGACCGGACCATCTGCGCCTCCGGGCCATCAAAACTGGAGTTAATCTTTCAATCTTTCTCAGATAGAAAAACATACTTACTAAAACTATTTTTTTTATTTAAATGATTTAAATTTGTGAATGGATGTTCCTGTCCTGAGAGGAACTGCAACACAAATTCCCAGGATATTTTAGACAACCAAGGAACAATATCAACAAGAACGACCATGTAAATCTCCAGCAAAGATTTGCACACAAAAAAAAATAGCAAGAATTTAAGGCGGTTCTGCAAAAGTATTTTTTACTTTTTCGTGTTTAATAGATTTTTTTCAAGTTTTTACAAGAACCATGTAATTTTTTTTATTTATCTCTATACCTTAAAAAACGACAAAAAAAATTTACTTTTAGTGGCTACGCCCCTTTTTAAGGGGGTTGGGGTGTAAATTTGCCCCCTCGTTAGTTTTAGAATCATAGAGAAGAAAAATTTAATAGAATTTTATCCGGATAGCTGAATTTACCATCCCCCAAAATAGTTAAAAACCTGACCAGTACCTGTAAGAAACTTCACAAAGACACACAGACAGACAACCTGACTTTTTCATATAATGATTAAGCATTTGAAGGTTTCATTATTAGGTTATTAAATTCATTGACTAACGTATTGACGTTATTCTAGAGAGGCTTAACTGGTAAAAAGTTACAATGATATGATACTATACATTTAAAAAATAATACACACACACACTGACACACACCCACACACACATACGCACACACACAAACAAAATGTTAAAATTTATTCATTCATAAAACAGTGAATTATAGAAATATTTGCAATCTTGACTTGTTGTTTTAAAATTGTTTACTAGCCAAGCTGCTCTATAGTTTACAATGTACTTCCATACTTCCGGAATAATTATTTATTCCATTTTATTATAGACAGCTTTCCGTGGATATTGAAATGAAAAAATATAAGATTATAAACAGTTTTGTTAGACCCTAGTGGCTGAAGGCATGGACTAATTTTATGTTTTTTATTATTCGTAAAAAATTGTCTGTAATTCGATGTTATATATGGTTTGGGTAAGAACCGAATATAATCCACCGGACATTAATTAGTTTCAAAGCCCAACTGAAAAAGGTTTTAATTTACAAAAATCTTAAATACACTAAATATTCGTTTTTATGTTATTTCAAATAATTATAACATTTACTTAAGATCATATGAAACAAATTCAAAGAAGGTTTTTGTTTGTGTGTGTGTGTATATCCCGAAAGACCACACATACGGCAAGGCCAATCGATACACAATTTTCAGGGACGTTTATTACTTGTCTATGGAATGTTATATGCTATTAGGCCAGAAGGGGGGGGGGGAGTAGGTGGTAGCAACATTCTCTTGAGAAAAAATATCCCCCCAATATTTGTCTTCTCTTTTGATTTATCAAAAAGTAAATAACAGAGATAATATACAAAAAGTTTCAAACAAATAAATATTTAGAGTTATAGAGTTGCTTAACTACTGCTAAAACTTTATTGAATTAAATTGACCTTATATAATTAGGCAAAAAAAAATAATTGGTGAAAAAGCTTTCAAAATTCTTCACATTAAAAATTCTAGTTATTAAAATATTTTGATGTCACAATAAATGTAGATAGTCTAGATGATCATTACCTTGATTAAGCCAATAGAAAAACAGTTAAGTAACAGTAAGGCCATATTATTAGTTTAAAGTTAATGTGATTTCTATTTCGTTTTTTCAAAATGACAAGAATATAATAGTAGAATTTCTTTTTATATGTATTATGGCTTCAAAACCGATTTTATATCCGCTGCACTGCACTGGATGGAAAATTATTGAAAGCATTGTATTACAGACAATTTTCCACATATATTAAAATAAAATTCATGAAATTAAAACCAGTTTTGTTAGCCCAGGGGTTTCGGCCCATTGGGTATTACAAAACTGGTTTTGATTAATCTTAATATCCGCGGAAAGCTATTTATAATATGATGGGATAAACATTTAATCTTGTATTTAAATCAACAGTATTATAATATACTAGCGGCTTCGCCCCTAGCCTATAGGGGCTGAACCCCTAGAGGTAATTAATGAGAAAAAAAAATTAAGTACCTGGTGAGAAGCCCCACCACTAATGTTAAATAATAGAAGAAAAAAAAAGAAAAAAATTGGGGGGGGGGGATTTTTCATTTTTAAGGGGGTTGTGGGTGTCCACCCCATCCCCCCCCCCCCCAAGAAAAAATGCATCTAGGGGCTCTACATTCGAAGGAATGTGGAAGGGTATAAAAATAGCCTAAAGCCAAACCAACACTTATTTATCAAACTAAAATAGCCTAAACCATCTCAGGGCCTATAGCAAGCTTCACTGTATAGGAGAACCATATCGGTAACCAGCGGTAAGCGAGATCCTTCACTACAGACAAAAAAAGCTTACTACTTTTTATAATAGGATATATACCCTTTATTTTATCTACGTTTCTTATGGACATAAATGATTAATAATCCTTGTTAAAATGATTTTTCAGTCGCTGTTATTTTTTGCATATTTTTAATTCCCATACGCTTTGTTGTAATTTATCATAATTTTAAATTTTACACATTTTGTACGTTATAATCATTAAAAATGATCATTTATAAGGCATTAGCAACTTCGCCCCTCGCCCAAGCAGTTTTATGGATGTTCACCCAAATTAATTGTTGACAAAATTCAAAATTACCCCATCTTTAGATTTATTAGTTTGGACAACTTTTGGCACCAGTATATTTGGACCATGGAAAGAAAACAAAGTAGAGGTTTCATCTTATTTTCACAGTAGTTTTTGATAGGTTATTTTATGTTATTTTATGTTAGGTAAATGTTTATGATTGGCACCGCAGTGGCTAGAAATAGGAGAAAAGATATTGTTAAAATACGCCGAAACCAACCAGTTTTCTTTTCATGGTAAGCTAAGGATATTATAAACTATTATATTCTTGTTTTAAAGAAGAATTAAAATTATATAGGTTTATGTAACATATATTAAAACTAGGACATTTATTTTCACAAAAAGCCAAGCAAAAATGAGCTATTTAAAAAAGAGAAAATTATATGATATCATCAGAAATGATTGATATATAAAACAAACAAGTTTCATATAAATTTTCAATCAAAAAATGAGCTGAAACCTGCTCTGAAACGTTTTAAATCTTCCCTGAAATTGAGAAATCTTCAAATAGATACTAATAACAAAAGATTTTTTACAAAACAATTTGATGATTTTTCAAATATTTTAGGAGATTTTTTGTACAAAAATATTAAATATTACGATAAGTAGATGTAATCTAAATTTTAGTTTTTTTGAGTTATCAAAAGCGGTTAATAAACAACGAAGTGACGAACATACATTTTGAGTAACAGAGTAGCTATGCTGCTAAAAATAGAAATTTCACTTTGTGTAAACTAATATACTTTAGAAAAATATGACCGGGGGCAACAAAATTGGTTTTCAAATGGTTAAACCTTCTCCCATTGATCAGAGATTTAGATAAATTTTCTATGAAAAAAGGGCGGTTTCCCTCATATTCCTAAAGTAAGGAAAGGCTATGCACTAGGAGTAAAAACATCAATATTAATTTAAGAGCAAGGTTAAACTTTGTTGGTTAAACACTCTTTTAAATATCTGGTTAAATATCTTATCGGACAGATCATCGCCTTTGATTGATCTATAAGCTAATTTTCCTGGCATTTGCGTCGAAATTTTATCCAGTATAAATCATACTGTTTTACAATATCTCCTACACGTGAAATGCTCATTTTAAAACATTTCAAATAATGGGGAATAGTCCTTTTCGTGACATCGCACCTTAAGGGGCGATTTGTCGTATTTTTAAAATTACTTTTTATAGGTTATTTTAGGTTAGGTTAGGTTATATTGGGTTAGGTGATTGCCTAACAGGGTTAGGTAAATTGCCCCGCAGGGTTAGAGCCCCCCGCAGGGGCTAGAAATAAGAGAAAACCTACTGTGAAAAATACGAAGAATCGCCCCTTAAGGTGCGATGTCACGAAAGGGACTATACCCAAATAATGTTATCCTACAAAATTACTTCTATTGGCGATCTTACAATTTTGTCTGTCGTTGTTATGTCAACATAAGTATGTAGATATAGTGCCATAATGCTGTTGATATTAGGTCAGTCATAGCCACTCTTTATAAAAGTCATTTAATATATGTCAACTTTTTTGGCATTTCAAGAAATAATTTTTTTTTGACACTTATTCCGTGTCCTCGATTTATTTTATTTTTTAATTTACTTTCATTTTCAGTTGGAAAGTTTAGTAAATTTAGTTCTCAGTTTTATTGTTTTATTTCATATCATTTGCAACAATATAATATAGATCAGGGAAGCAGGGATGTGTAAATTGAATAGAAAAATCCCCCAACCCACAGATCCAAAGTTTATAGGGGGGGGGGGGGGGGGGGGGTTAGGTTCATCTCCAATTGTTATAAAACAAAATACTCTTTCTGTAGATTTGTCTATCCTAAGCAAGAAATGCCACAACTCTTCAACGAATGAGAGAGCGTGTTTATTTAACATTTGAGCTGGATCTTTAAATGTGTAGCCGTTGCCGTAGCCGTATTCGTGGCCGTAGTCGTAGCCGCCTCCATATTTTTACTGAAATTTCAAAAAATGGTTTTGATTTAAAGATCGCAAATAGCCGTGGCCACCCGTAGCCAATTTAATTTAAAGATCGGCATTAGGTTAGTGACTGTACCTTGGCCACGGCTAAGGTAACGGCTACACATTTAAAGATCCAGCTTTGGTAACACGTATAGCTTACTCCTGGCCTTGATGGATATTGTCATCCTAGTTTTATCAATGCTTTAATTCTTGAGAATGGTATTTATATAAAACAATAGCTTTCATTGACCCACTTATATTAATTCTCATCATTTTATTTTAAGAACGCAGCTACCCTTAAACTAATTTATTTTGGTACTTTCCCCCAAAGAACCTAGCGAGCACAAACACCTTATTTCCCTAATTTTTCAATGAATTGAAAATAAGGGTGTGGTTTAGTTTTTCTTTCTTTATGCCTAAGCCTTAAGGGGTTCATACCCTGCGGGGCCTGTACCTTTGGTGTCCTAATTCTGCAAGGCTTACCTGTACCCAAATTTAACCAAATCAAACCGATCACAATGTCATAAATCTACTAAATTTATGGAAGTACGATAATTTCATTTTTATATATTTTCTGTAAACCAATGGACTATCCTTGTTAATTTTATATTAAATTTGTCATTGTCTTTTAACATGGATGACAACATTAATTTGGTAAAAACAAAATCTCTCACTTTTTGGCTTAAAATCTTTTATTAATCATTGATTGTGGTGTTGTACAAACTAATTCACCAATAATTTTACTCTACCAATCATCAATCATCATTAAAGATGTATGTATGTACTCGAATTTATCGTTAATTGTCTTATCCTCTTAGATCCCAAAAATCACCGAAAACTAACCTAATTTTATTTTTCAGGGCTTTGTGCCAGCCAATGAGATAACCGGATGGAGATATTAATCCGGTCCCAGCCCGGGTAACCGGAACAAAACCGGATTGCAGCCGGCATCTTCGAATCCCAGCTCAACAGATAAAGAAACCATGAAAGAATGACTTGTCTTTAAGTAAAAAAAAGTGATTTTCAAAGTGTTTAAATTTTAATAATAAATTAAATGAGAACTAACTATTAGTGAAAAAATATAAAACCATAAAACACTTTAGTTACATTTTTACCTCTTGTACCTGTTTCTTTGTAGCCATATTTTTATAAAAATCATTAATTTTCATATTCTTTAAAATTTGAAAAGAATAGAAACAACAACAAAAGTGACAAAAATCTCCAAAGTGACACATTTATAAAAGGAAAAATTGTGCGGAAAAAATTTGATTTGCAAGACAAAAGAACATAAAGAAAAAAGGACATTTTGTATTGCAGTTCTAACAAAATAATAATAATAATATTAAGTGGGTAAAAACTTGCCATTTTTATCCTCAGGGGAAAGAGAAAAGAGTTCAAGTCATTTAGAGTGTGCTGCAGCTCTTCCCCCCTCTCTTTAGAGTGTATTTAGAGTGTGCTGCAGCTCTCCTTCCCTTTCTCCATCTCTTTAACTTGTTGAGTGTTGTCCTGCTGAGTTTCTCCACGAGAACTTGATAAAATTGTGCCATTTAATCAAACAATTGTCATTTTAAAGACAATTTGTCCAACAGCTACCAACCAGACAGTGACAAAATAATACACAAAAAATACAAAAATTGCGCATTTTTTTTCCGGCTAAGAATTTTGAAAAACGTTACAAGGCAACAGGCAGCAGACATTGCGCACAAAAACCCGCCAAAATAGCAACAAAGTAATCTGGGAACCCTTGCTGCAGACATCCCAGAAATAACAGCTGAACAAATCCGTGGGACATTTCTGGGACAAGTATGGATGAAGGATTTTTATTACCTGGCGGAGTTTTTGTTTTCCAGTTCTAGTCAGAATTGCACTGTGCTGTATTTGATATAGATGCCAAACCACATAACACAGATTAATTAACAATGCTTTATAAACATCTAAGGAAATTATGGATCATTTTGATTAATTATATTAATTAAAATTATTATTATTAGGGTATAAACAACAGACTAAAACAATTGCTGTAAAAATTTTAACTTTTTAAAATCGTAGCAACTGCATAATCAGTCTAAAAAAAGTCCAGAAATATTATTTTAGAAATATGATTTTCCTGTTTCCTTTGTTACTTTATATGCAGAGAGGGAGAGGACATTGGACTGTAAATTTCGCTGGTACTCAAAGATTTATAACTAAGATTGATTACTTTCTTTAACTGATTCCAAACAATTATTTTAATCTACAGAAGGAGCTTTTTAAAATCACAATTTATCGTTAATTGTCTTATCCCTTAAGATCACTGCTCAAGTTATTGCTTGGCTTTTATAAAACTTGTTGTCCTTGTCAAAGTAATACTTTATAAACATTTAATTGTATTGGATACCATACCAAAATATGAACTTTAAAATGATGTAAAACATAATTAAAGTAATAAAGCAACATCGCATCATTTTCAAAATTATCATATACACGTTACAGTTACCTTTAATTGATAATTTAAAACCAATTAATTTACGAAAAAAAATCATTTTTGTTTTAATTTTACATAATTCGTTCCAGCGGAGGTTTAAGGTTAAACATGGATGACAACATTCATAAAAGCAAAGTTTGCAACAAACCAGACGGTAAAACAGACGAACATTTAAAAATGTAGTATAAAATATTCAACATTATTCAGAAGAGAATAAGTATAGCCCAAAATAACCTAACTACAGGATGGATAATCAAAAACATTGGTGTAAAGTTTAGAAACCCAATCAAGATTCTATAAAAGTCCCCAAAGTTTTAAGCCAACCTGTTGATAAAACTATGGGGACCAGTTTGATTTAGCGTCCAATGTTCCCTGCCTCTGTTGAACTAATAGTCAATTAATTTTGTAAACACGGATTTAAAGTATAAACAAGGGTAATAATGGCCATATGCAAGACTAAGCAGAGCTTTTAAAGCAAGTTTGTGGAATAAATAAGAGGCAATCCTTATTATATAAAGTAGTAAGGTTTTTGTCAGAAGCTTAAGATCTCAACAACTACTGAACCGATGGGATTATCTCTATGTTGGTTTTAGGATATTTTATTTCCAGATTTAAGTCTTTGAGATGATTTCAAGCTATGTTTAAAGCTTTGTTTTAAGCCCCTCTCAGTCCCTTTGTTTACGGGGGCACTAGAATCTAGCGACGTAGCCGCTGGTACTTTTCAAAGCTTCGTACAAAGAAGATTATTTTTTTCTTTCCTTTTTCAGTCTTAAATTTTTACATTTTCTTAAGTAACTGACCTCCAAACCGACCATTGAACGTATAGAGAAGCTTCGGGATTAAATTAAAGAAAATATCAATAAAACCAATATAACCAATACGCCTGTCATTAAATTAAACTTCCGGTTAAAAATATAAGAGAGATAGATATACCATGGGAGGGTTGAGAGAGAGAGAGAGAGAGAGAGAGAGAGAGAGAGAGAGAGAGAGAGAGAGAGGTGAATCATTTTAAAACAGTTGGTTGGACTTACATCCAATATATACACAAAATTATGCTTCCTAAAATATAAGATAACAGTAGAAATAAGACCAAATATCCAAAAATTTTACTGTTATACAATTTAATGAATGTCTATAGGATTATTTTAAAAACACACACTCACATAAAACATAAAATACATATAAACACACAAGTTATTATGAATTTAAATAAAAGGATGTTTTACATTTGAAAAAATTAAATTTCGTTATATTAATTTTGGGGCAAAGAAGAGAGAAACTTTTATTTATTATGACAATTTTCTTTTTATTGGAGGGAATTGTAATAGTATAATGTACTGTACACATTGGGTATAGTAGGAAAGAATTTATTAGGAAAGAATAGTACAAGTTTAAACAAGGGGGAATGGGATAGTGCAAATGTTATTTTTGGAGGATTTTTAAAAGATTTATAGGGATTAATATTACAACTCTTATCTTTCGTTGTTACACCTTGTTTTCATATTTTTTAGCAATTTTTACAATTTTATCATCTAAAAATTCAATTTAATTCTGTAAAATTCAATATTCCTTTATTCTATAAAGTTTAGTCATTTTAGTGTATTTCCTTTACATTTAATATTACTCATATAATTTTATTAATTTTTAAACATTTTGGCCCTAGGCAGTCTGCGTCATACAAAAGCGATTTGATATTGACCACGTCTGATTAAGATAAGTAAATATGAATGAATATATTTTTCTTAAATAAGAAGGACTTTTAAATGCTCAGGAAAGCAAATTTGTTTTGAATTTAACAAGATATCGTATTCAGTGATTTATTTACAATAACAAATATTAAAAATTGATCTATCTTATCTTATCAATTATAAAACATCAACTTTCTTATAATCTGATCAGATCATACATGATAACTGTGCTTTTTATTCTAATGGACATATTTAGTTGTACCTGTTAAGCAGTGGGGGGGGGGGGGGGGGGGAGGGGACTTTGGAGTGTAAATTACATTGGTTTCCAAAGTTTAATGATCTCTTATTTTATTCGTTTGCTTAAAAATTGTGGGCATTTCTATTGATTTTCGATTTGTTGGTTCCAAACTATTGGTGTCCTATTTTAACAAAGGATTTTAATTTACAGAAGAAATAATTTTGTTAATAATCATTGGTGATGTATATTAATTTATCATCCATTGTCTTATCCCTTAAGATCCCCGCTGTAATAGGTTAATTTAAGGCTATGAGGTAAAAATAGTGTGTTAAGCTATTAGAGCATAATGTCTAAGTTTTGTTTAAAGAACAGAAAACAGATATATTTAGCTTTAAAATTATAAATTGAAAGTATATTAATAATTTTTAATTTTTAAAAGTTGTAAAAAATGACTAGAAAAGGTTTGTTTAGTCGGTAGAGAAGGTTTCATGGTTAATTTTCTGTGAATCAAGTGCAATAAAAAAGCAATAAGTCATTAAAAATTACAATTTTCCCTCTCTTCATCCCTATCTCCCTCTCTCGCTCTCTCTCTCTCTCTCTCACTCTCTCTCTCTCTCTCTCTCACTCTCTCTTTCAAAAGTTGCGTCGTTTTGTGTGTGTATGTGTGTGTGTGAGTATGTAGGGGAAAAAACAAATAAATAAAAACTGCAAAGTACTAATTGTGCGTGTATACGCCTGTGTGTGTGAGTTTTTGTGTGTGTGTGTTTAAGACCTTGGTTTATATGAATCATTTTACACACTGTGGCTCCTTCCCCCCTGTTATCCCCCCTCCAACCGCTGTCTCCCCCACCCCCCTCCTTTTGAAACTCCGAGACGCCTCTTCATGACTCCCCCCACCACCTACCCTTTAACTCCGACAGAGAGCTGGGACAAAGGAAATAAACAGTGTTTCATAAATTTTTTCTCGTATTCATTCGAATCCGGTGGATAGGAACCGGTTCTCATCCATACGAAAAAAACTATGTCTAGCATAGTATTATATCCAGCTTTCTACGAATATAAAAATGTACAATCATAAGATTAAAACCAGTTTTTTTTGCCCGTGCCTTCGGCACCTCGGGTCTAAAAAAACTGGTTTTAATCTTATAATTGTACATTCTATATCCGCGGAAAGCAGTTTATAATACGATGAAAGAAACAACTATTAAAATGTTTTTTTTTCTAGTATATAAAGTAGTGAATTATTTTTTGTCCTTAGTTTAAGATTTCGATAACTACTGAAATGATTAAGTTCACAATTTAGGGAAAGATTCACGTAGTTCCGGTTTGGATTTAAGCTATTTCATTTTTGGATTAAAATCTTAGTTTGGCTTATATTTCTTAACCTTATCAAATACAGAGCGACAAGATACTAGGGGCGCAACCGCCAGTATTTTATACAGTAAGAATAATTATGTAAACATATAAAAGTGTTAGATAGCATTCTTCCAAATATATAATATATATCTATCCCGTTATTCCTATTTAGAATAGTAGAACATATATTTCTATTCCTGTATCCGTGACTTGTAATCAGAACATACATAGAATCATTGAACCTATATCTCTATTCCTGTATCCGTGACTTGTAATCAGAACATACATAGAATCATTGAACCTATATCTCTATTCCTGTATCCGTGACTTGTAATAGCAGAACATACATAGAATCATTGAACCTATATCTCTATCCCTGTTTCTCTGACTAGTAATAGCAGAACATACATAGAATCATTGAACCTATATTACTATCCCTGTCTCCCTGACTAGTAATAGCAGAACATACATACATAGAATCATTGAACCTAAAATTATATTACAAATGTATGTATATTCATCTTCTATATATTATGCAGAAAAAATATAACGTGGATTTTTAATTTAAATTCTTTAAACTACAGTTTTAAATTCAAGCAAGTAGGGGGGACTCCTTTTGAAAACTGTTAAGAAAATACGAAAACAGTAAAAGTGTCTGACTATGACGTCAGAAAAAATAAACAACTAACCAATGAGAGCCGCTATATATTTTACCATTGTGAATACTGGCTTTTCATTGGTTAATTGTTAATTTTTTCTGACGTCATAGTCAGACACTTTTACTGTGGCCGAAAATACTGGCTGCTCCCCATGGCTTTAGTACATCCACCCCCCATTATTTGTTATTTATATCAAAATATTTTGGGTATTTCCGCCTCTCATCTCAAAACTTAATCATCTATTTTTTAGCACACATTTTTGTTTTAAAGAACATCTACAAAGAACTATCATTTACTAAGTATATTTGCGATTACTTTCATTTAATGAAATCTTCCAATTTTTAACATGTACAAAAAGGCCTGCTTAATTGCTTCAAGATCCATGTCAGATCTATATAGGAAATAAATGTCTATAAACGAGCTCAAGTTTTCCAAGGAATATATGATTAAAACTCATAGTGCTCCAATAATCCATAATAAACTCTCATTGCCCAGAACGATAAGACCCATTATTTTACTTTATTAAAAATAAATTCATTTTTTTCATTTCATGTTGCTATTTACCTTATATTGATGTATTTAATTTCTAATCATAAAAAAGAAAATTTAAAATTATAATATGATAAATTTAAGAAAACTATGTTTTAAAAGAATTCGATTGTGGCGACATTTTGTGTGTTCAAATATTAAACTAAAATTGTAATCATCATCATTAACCCTTTGGTGATGGGAATGTAAAGAAAAAAATATAATTTAAAAAAATCTTTTAAAAATCATTTAAATTATTAAATATTTACTTTCTTTTAGATAGTAATGCCGGGTGAGGAAAATAGATTTATTGAGAAATAGATATGCATATAGAAAACTAGCCAATAGGGAGATAATTATATCGAGCCAACTCTAGTCTGTTATACAGTAATATATATATGTATAATGTTCAGCTTTTTAATACTTTCATAATATTTTTTTTTTACAAAATACGATGTTGTCTTTTATATCGTTGAAATCTTTATTTTTTAATCATACTAACTAAGATCTCGTAATGATTTCCAGGTCAGGTTTTAGGCTTTTTGAAGAGGGTTGGAATACCGGCTGGGGACGAATCTACTGGACAAAATACATTAGAAAATATTTACAATTCTTTGTAAAATAATCTAGTGTGAAAAGTCAATAAAATTGTTAATTGTTGCTTTGGCATTTTCTAATCATATAGACGCACATACTTTTAGAATAGAAAAGCATCGCTATAATAAATACTAGCGGCTGCGCCCCTAGCATCTAGGGGCTCTATATTCGAAGGGCAGAAAAAAAAACCTAAAACCATACCAAGACTTATTTTGAAAAAAATAAATAGCCTAAAACCATCTCAGAGCCTATAAGAGCCCTCACTGTAAAGAAGAACCATATCGGTTCAGCAGTTAGCGAGATCCTTCGCTACAGACAAAAAAAAGCTTATTACTTTATATTAGACTAGCGGCTGCGTCCCTAGTATCTAGGGATATTAGAAGGGACATAACTTAAATAACTTAAAACCTTACAACGACTTTTATATAAAAATTAAGCAGCCTAAAACCACCCTGGGATCTATAAGAAGCTTCACTCTAAAGGAGAACCATATCGGTTCAGCGGTTAGCGAGATCCTTCGCTACAGACAAAAAAAAGCTTACAACTTTATATAATAGGATACTGTACACTTAAATGAAAACCCAGGGATCTCTAGGGATAAGACAATAAATTGATCTACAACCCAAATGATGATACACAAAATTATCCTAATAAACCAACTAATCAAAATTTAATCAAAGTCCCTAAAGTTGTTAAGTCAGGAATATGAAAACGTAAATATAACACTTTGGGGACGCGTGTAATAAACAGCCCAATGTTCCCTTCCCTCCCTGATATTTCAACCTATTTGTAGAATTAATATTGTTTATGAATAAGCTGAATTTTAGTTGCCGAATGTGTACAGAGTTTCCTCGGTGTTTCCTCATCCTATCTCAATATTTACTACTAGCTAAAAAAAGCTTCAAACTTCAAAAAAATCAAAATTTTAAAAATATAAATTTTGAAATTTTAAAAATTTAAAATTTTGAATGTATAATGTATAAATCGTTTATACATTCAAATTTAGATTTTTTGGGAAGTTTGAAGTTTTTTAGCCATTAGTACATATTGAGATAGGATGAGGAAACTTTAAGGAAACTGTGTACACATTCGGAAACTCAAATTCAACTGACCTGTTTATGTGACTAGGTATGAAGGGTGATCAAATAATTATTAGTGACGCATCTAATTAGTCCATTTTTATAGCTTCCTAAAATTTGTTTTATTTGAAAAAAATGGTTAAAATGGGCGGGGGGGGGAGTTGAATGCTGTATGTTGAAACTGTTAATAGTGCCTATAAAAAACGTAATACAATACAAATGACCAATGATATGCCAATGCACACACTATAAATTACCAATGGCAGGCCAATATACATTTTAATTGACCAATGGTAGGCCAGTATGACGTCGGTTGTTTGGTTCATACTAGCAGTGTCCAAACTTTTCATATTAAAACCTACAGAAGCTGTAACTTTACTTCTCCTATTCATTCGAATCCGGTGGATAGGAACCGGTTCTCATTCATACGAAAAAACTATGTCTTGCATCGTATTATATCCAGCTTTCTACAAATATAGAAATGTACAATCATAATATTAAAACCAGTTCTTTAAGCCCGTGCCTTCGGCACCTCGGGGCTAAAAAACTGGTTTTTAATCTAATAATTGTACATTCTATATTCGCGGAAAGCTGTTTATAATATGAGGCAAGAAATAACTATTATCTTTATTGGAAATAAACATTGATTTAACGTTCATAGTCTTATCCCTTGTGATTCCCGTCATGAAAAAGTTGTGCATTTTTGCATATTTTTTGTTCTTTTTATTTTGGCATTGCATAATTTTTTTCTGTCAAAAAAGTTTGATTTGTCACATAAACTGACATATTTTTCTATTTATAAGCTTCTGTTTTCATTTTTTTGATGCGTTTCATCTCTATAAGCATCATCTCTCTTATATGTTCTCTCCCCCCAATATTAGTGGCCTAAAACCTGACCAGGACCATTGGTGAGAGATAAATTTGCAATGAAAATTATAAATCATTAGATCCAGTGGTTTGTAAGATCTTTGTAAACAGTAGAAATCTTAATGAATAATCACTGGTCGGAAAGTTTGGTCCTTTATACTAAATCAAGATTTGAGAAAGGTCCGCAAAGTTTTAAGCCAACAAATAAGTAACTGTATTTGGGTTAAAGGATAGTTTACATTCTAATGAACCCTACCTACATGCTAAAAATAAAAATATACTTTTAAATGTATTTTTACTTGGAATAAAACCTTTCTTGTCCGTATATTTGATGTGTTAATTTAATCTATTACCTAATTTTCTACGCATAGTCAGGTGATATTTGGAGTGGGGTAAAAACAACAACCAAAAATTTGCTAGTTTTTTATATCCTAAAATACATATTTCATTAGGTTTACATGAAAGTTATTCATGCCTAGCTACTCCTCAGGGATATGACAATGGACAATAAATTGATTTACATCCCCAATGATGTTAAAATTACCCCTTCTGAATATTGAAATTATTAGTTGCCATCGCTAGCTAATCTGAACCAACCGATTTAAGACCCCAAACTTCTAAATCAAAGAATAAGAGAACAAGTTTTTAATACTTTGAGTACAGTTTACAGTACAATGTCCCCTACACCATAGGTATTCCTTCATTTCATTAGATTTTATTTTCTCCACTTACATAAAAACTTCTTTAAAAGAACGTGTCCTAACTTTTGTGATTTTTTTTCATGACAAGCTAACAAAGTTCAAAGTTTTGATTCACAGGGCTTCAACAAAATAGATTTTTTCAATAATTACTCAACAGAATTCAAAAAGTAAGGTGTCAAATTAAAGATCTTACTTTTTTTGTTCATAATGGCAATTTTCTTTTTTTTGTTGCGTTTAAGTACCTTAAAACCAACTTATTATTTTTTTATTAAATTTCTTAAAAAATAAGAGGTCTACAAAAAAACGATTGCTTATCTAAATTCTATGGATCATTTTACATCTACTTCTTACTAAAAACACCGACTAGCTATTTTTTTAAAAATCTAAAAAGTTAGGACAAGTTCTTTCTAACTTTAAATCATCATTATTGAGTTGTCGTTTTCTGTTTCTTGCTGAATATATTTTGACAGAATAATCCCACTGCTAAGCAGATAAATGTGTATATTAATATCTCCCCTCCTAACAAACTAAAAGTTATTCAGTCATGCTTAAAAACAATTAGTTAAAGTGATCATTTTATTTGTGTAATTGGTTATCCTTCATCTACCTCTCTCCCCCTTTTAAAGTAGCGTAGCAACTTTATAATATTATGTTATAAAAGTGAAAGTATAGTTTATAGTTGCATCGTATTATAGAAAGGTTTAATTAATTTATGATTTATTTCAATTGGAAAATTGTCTGTAATACAATACGATATATGTTTTTCAGTATGGTTCAGAACCTGTTCTAATACAGCGGCCGGATATTAATCGGTTTCAATTCCATACTTCCAGGCTTCAGCCCCTCGGGGATAACAAAACTATTTTTAATCTTATGATTTTTTCATTTTAATATCCGCGGAAAGCTGTCTATAAAATGATGCGATAAATAACTATTCTATATTTATAATGAGTCCTTTCGTCTGTATATAAGAAAAGCACTGTATTATGACTTAAACATTGCATTTGTTAAACCTAGCACAAAATAGTCTCTTATTAACTGTATAACAATTTACTGCACTTTGACAGATTTTGAAAAAGGATAGATATTATACCATATAACTTTAAGAATAAAAAGTATTTTTGTAGAACATGAAAATGATCCCTAATATGCGGACAGATCTCTAACAAAAATGCTGGCCCTACTATTTCTCCTTCCCCAAATTGTGTATACCTCCCCCACGTCCCCGCCCCTACACAGCCCGTACCACTCCACCCTCTACCCCTTCCCCTCCAGTAGACATCTGTTACTGGGGACCCTACTCAGCCTGCCCGCTCCCTCGCACCAATTCCAGCTGTCTGACCTGCAGTTGCCCTCCTTGCCGCCCCCACCCCCATGGCTGCCAACCATCTCTCTCTCCTCCATTGCGGGGGGTTTCAAACAGCTTGGCAGCTCCTTGCGCTCTCTACCTGACCTTCAGCTACCTTGGAAAGATCTGTTGGCCGAGCTGGTGAAAGCAGCTGCGAATGACCCCAAAGATGGCGGCTCTGAAGAGCAGCTGGAAAAGGAGAATCGGCAGCTAAACCAAATGCTGAATAAGCCTCTGGAAGATATTGAAAACCTGGTGGATACAAGGTAACATATATTTCTTTGTTGATATGAAAGATAGTCGTCGGATTTTTTTACCAATCATCATCTTGTATATAATAATAACTTGCATGGTTTGTCTATCCGTCGGTAGGGCTTCTGGACACATTTTATTAGCTGCTTTTAGAAATAGAAAGTTGAAATTTCTCGTAAAAATTATCCTTTATTCTCTTCAGACAATGTAAATTACAACTAGCTTGGTCAGTTACTTATGTAATAATAATGTATTAGACACAAAAAAAAATCTTACATAAAATCTTTTTTTAAAATATATAACATAAAAAATAAAACTAATAGGATTTTTGTACATTAAGATCTCACTAACCAGTGGACCGGAATAATTTTATTTTAAAGTAAAAACTATTTTGGGGGGAGGGTAATTCCACCCCCTCAGATGTGCGATATGGTTCTCTTTTACAGTGAAGCTTTTCATGGGTCTAGTAAATGTCAATTTTGGGGGAAATCCCAAGCAAAATCATTAAGGCAAAAAATATCCACTCCCTCCCCCCGATTTCCAACAAATGTTCGTATTTAATATTAATTATTTGATCATAATTATATAAAAACAGTCATTATCCCAAATTCGTACTTTCATAATTATTTTAACAGGAAAACTGATCCTTATTTCAACAACTATATTTTTGCACAAAAAAAATAATAAAAATTTCTCACAGGGGAAGCAAAAAATGAAAATTTTAAGAATTAAGTTTTGCTGAAATAGAATGTAATTAGGGAATTTATCATAATTATGCTGCAAACTGCATTAGAAAAATTAAAAAAAGGAAAAATTAAATTGTTTTAAAATTTGAGTTGTTCTTAATTGATTTTGAGTTGGTATTCATAATACTTATAATATATTACCAATTATATTTTCAACCGTGTATCCTTATAATAAAGTAACAGAATGTTTGTCTGTAGCTAAGGATATTGACAACTGCTGGTTCTCCTTTACGAGGTAGATTCTCAGGTCCCGGGAAGGTTTATAACTATTTTGGAGTAGGGTACTACCACCCGCCCAAGAGAACACCCCACCCCAAGATATACCACACTTTCCTGGGATCTTGCCAGATCAAGTATCAACTGTGGGGAATACCAAAGGATGACTCCATGCAAAATTTGAGCCTGATCCGGCCAAAACCGGCCGTGATTTTTATAAAAAAAAACTTTTTTTTCCGGTTTTTAGGGGGTATCTGTAAATTGATTCAGCTGGAGCAAAACCGGTTGGAGGTACAAAAAATTTTACTTCACATGAAATTTAGCCAATGTAATTGCCTACAAAAATGTACTTCATCATTAACTTGATTGGACAACTCTTTCCCCTCCTAAATGTCAATTAAAATCTTGGAAACGGCAAAAATCGCCAAAAATCACGCCTTCGGCGGCGAATAACGGCTAAACGGTCAGCCGGAGGCGAATCAAACATAAGTAAAGAAATGTCCGCCTCAAAAAGTTGTTCAACATCAAAGAGATGCTTGAAGTCTCTAAAACGACTCCTTCCCCTACTTTAAGGGGAAAAACTGAAAAAATGTGATTTTCAAAAGTATGCCCACTTCGTGGGTGTGGGGGGCACTGAACCCGTCACCCCAGGGTCACCAAATATAAAGTCTATTCGGCCCACAATGCTGAATTTTCACCAAGTGAAAGTCTTGTGTCATTATCTCTTATGAGAAAAAAGTTATTAATTAATCAAAATTTCAAATTGTGATTTTTTGATGGATTTCTTTGATGAAATGACACGCCGGTCAATTTTTAGGCCATTTTTTGCGGTTTTTGGCCCGCCACGCCCAAACGGTTTGAGATAATCTCACGGGACCTTTTGCCCAACCTAAGTCTGGTTATTTGTGAGGTCTAGGAAAAAAAACAGACTTACGCAAAAGATTATAATAATAATCTTTACACAGAAAAATGGCACAAGGTGAGGGTTTGAGGGGGCAAAATGAGCCGACCAGTGATTTTTGACGGCGCGCGGCGACGTCGTGCTTCATCAAATCCAGGATTTTTTTTTTCTTAGACCTCACAAATAACCAGACTTAGGATGGGCAAAAGGTCCCGTGAGATTATCTCAAACCGTTTGGGCGTGGCGGGCCGAAAATCGCAAAAAAATGGCATAAAAATTGACCAGCCTGTCATTTCATCAAAGAAATCCATCAAAAAATCACAATTTGAAATTTTGATTAATTAATAACTTTTTTCTCATAAGAGATAATGACACAAGACTTTCACTTGGTGAAAATTCAGCATTGTGGGCCGAATAGACTTTATATTTGGTGACCCTGGGGTGACGGGTTCAGTGCCCCCTACACCCACGAAGTGGGCATACTTTTGAAAATCACATTTTTTCAGTTTTTCCCCTTAAAGTAGGGGAAGGAGTCGTTTTAGAGACTTCAAGCATCTCTTTGATGTTGAACAACTTTTTGAGGCGGACATTTCTTTACTTATGTTTGATTCGCCTCCGGCTGACCGTTTAGCCGTTATTCGCCGCCGAAGGCGTGATTTTTGGCGATTTTTGCCGTTTCCGAGATTTTAATGGACATTTAGGAGGGGAAAGAGTTGTCCAATCAAGTTAATGATGAAGTACATTTTTGTAGGCAATTACATTGGCTAAATTTCATGTGAAGTAAAATTTTTTGTACCTCCAACCGGTTTTGCTCCAGCTGAATCGATTTACAGATACCCCCTAAAAACCGGAAAAAAACGGTTTTTTATAAAAATCACGGCCGGTTTTGGCCGGATCAGGCTCAAATTTTGCATGGAGTCATCCTTTGGTATTCCCCACAGTTGATACTTGATCTGGCAAGATCCCAGAAAAGTGTGGTATATCTAACCACCCCCCCCCCCCCCCAATCTTTTTCTTTTTAATCTAAAATAAAAATTGGGTTATCTAATTCAACTTTCCTCTTCTCAAGGGGACTCTAGGGGCGTAGCCGCTAGTAAAAGTAAAAGGAGTGTGTGTTTTCAGCTTCTTACAAAATCAATAGTAGAGGTTTGACTTAAGTGCGCCTAAAAGCCTCTAGGGGTTTTAGCTTTTAGTAAATAATACTTTTATTAAAACTATTGTAACTGGACAGTGTCTCAAAATCATTCATGTGACGTCATAAAAATGAGAAATATGAGAGGAGAAGTGGGAAAGAAAACCCCTAAAAAAGAGATGGATAATTTTTTATGTTATGACGTCACATGGCTGATTTTTTAGACACTTTGTCCAGTTACAAAATATTGGACGGCATTTTTACTTAACATTTTTTCCCTTCAGAACTGTCAACAAAAACGTATTTTTGAACTTGATGTTAAAGTGATTATAATTTAATTTGTTTATTCATAATTTTTAGTAGTGTAGCTTCTCTATAATTATGTCCGTCAGTCTTCCTGTCCATACTATTACACACAAATATGTCCGCACAGACTAGTACACATCCACACACTTATTCATTTATGCAAAGTAGCCCGGTATGCAATCATAACACCCCCCCCCCCCTTTTATTTTGCAACTAAGGGGGAGGGGTTGGATTAAAGTTTGTTTAATCGTTACTCTATGTTAGGTTAGGTTAGGTCATATTGGAAGATCGGTAGCCCTGCAGCGTTAAGACTTCCTATAGGATTTAGGAATATAAAAAAACTACTCACACTTATTTCAGTTTATTTAAAAAATAAGGGGGGGGGGAAGTATTAGAGCACAACATTATAGTTTATTATTCTTTTTCACCAGCTTTTTATTGCTGCGCTATTTATGGATATGATTATTCTAATTTACTGTTATGATATGCAAAATTAGATGAGGTTCTATTTACTAAATTGATTTTGAATCATCATTAAAAGAATTAATTCTGGCGTTTTTTTTATTAAAGTTAGATCAACACAAAAAAACCTTTACTAATTTTTTATTTATACAAATTCACAAAAAATAAACAATCGATATATATAGTTATACGTTTAAATCTCACTAACTACTATTTTAGCCATATTAGTGCTTTAACCCAAAATAACCCTGTTAAACATTTATAACCTCCTAGCCCATATTTTAGATAAATTGAAAATAAAGGGGGGGGGGTAGTTTTTTGTTTGTTTGTTTAATGCTTTAAATCAGTTTTAGGTTAGGTTAGATTGGGTACTAGTTATTTCAAGAGGTTAGACATGAGAAAAGAAAGAATATATGGTAAGTGTCTACGTGACGGCATAAAAATACGTTTAAATTCTTCTCTTTTTTAGATATATCCTTTTCCACTTCTCTTTTCGTCCTTCCTTTTTTATTTTTATGACGTCACACATGACACTTTCTGTATTTCGAAAAGGAAATACTGCATACTCATTTTAAATTTAACATTACAAATACAAATTAGTAAATTGAACTTTGGTGGCTAGTTTTTGTGATGATATAATGGGAAACACGTTAATATTAAAATTTAGCCAAATTATGTTTTACATCATTTTTAGTAGCAAAGATACTCTAATCTAATTTTATATGTCCATCAACTAGGCTTGCATGTAAAAATAGTTTATAATTATTTTCATATTAAATAAAGTTTTAAAAGATTGATATTTTCATAGCATAATAATTACTAAACTGATTGAGTTCTCTCTTTTGGGAAGCTTTACATAGGTACTCAGGATGATTTTAAGCTATTTTATGGATATATTTAAGCCTTTGGAATGGATTTAGGTTGCTAACTTCTAACCCCTTTGGATACAGAGCCCTTAGATGCTAGGGGCGCAGCTGCTAGTCAAAGCTGGTGTTGTTCCTTAAATTACCTAATGCACTTATACACTCTAATTTTTTTAATTGATGATGCAGAATATACGTGGATATTATGACAGGGGAAAATTTTCTTTAATTTAGATTCTTAACATAGAACTCATTTATTGTTCAGTTCGTTCATCAAATATGAGGGGAGGGGTATAGTTTTTTTTATTAGAAAACATGAAAAGTAATAATATATTCATTAATTTAGGCCTGACGATGAGACTATTGACGGATTGGTGAATGCTGTCGACTCTGCAGTTCAGAATATACAACAGTTTGTGTCAGGTATGTACAGACAGTACAGACTCTGTAGTTCAGAATATACAACAGTTTGTATCAGGTATGTACAGGATGTACAGACTCTGTAGTTCAGAATATACAACAGTTTGTGTCAGGTATGTACAGACAGTACAGACTCTTTAGTTTAGAATATACAACAGTTTGTGTTAGATATGTACAGACAGTACAGAGTCTGTAGTTCAGAATAAACAACAGTTTGTGTCATGTATGTACAGACAGTACAGACTCTGTAGTTCAGAATATACAACAGTTTGTGTCAGGTATGCACAGACAGTACAGACTCTGTAGTTCAGAATATACAACAGTTTTTATCAGGTATGTACAGACAGTACAGACTCTTTAGTTCAGAATATACAACAGTTTGTGTCAGGTATGTACAGACAGTACAGACTCTGTAGTTCAGAATAAACAACAGTTTGAGTCATGTATGTACAGACAGTACAGACTCTGTAGTTCAGAATATACAACAGTTTGTGTCAGGCATGTACAGACAGTACAGACTCTGTAGTTCAGAATATACAACAGTTTGTATTAGGTATGTACAGACAGTACAGACTCTGTAGTTCAGAATAAACAACAGTTTGTATCAGGTATGCACAGACAGTACAGACTCTGTAGTTCAGAATATACAACAGTTTGTGTCAGGTATGTACAGACAGTACAGACTCTGTAGTTCAGAATATACAACAGTTTGTGTCAGGTATGTACAGACAGTACAGACTCTGTAGTTCAGAATATACAACAGTTTGTGTCAGGTATGTACAGACAGTACAGACTCTGTAGTTCAGAATATACAACAGTTTGTGTCAGGTATGTACAGACAGTACAGACTCTGTAGTTCAGAATATACAACAGTTTGTGTCAGGTATGTACAGACAGTACAGACTCTGTAGTTCAGAATATACAACAGTTTGTGTCAGGTATGTGAAGGGAGGGTGGGGACAATAGACTGCAAATTAGAATGATTAAAACCTATAGTGTCCAAACCAATAATTGTAGTTAATCACTATGGAGGTTATCTATAAGTTTATCGTTCTTTGTCTTATTTCTTAAGCTCCTTGTGTAATTTTTCTTTATTTCTATCTATTTATAATTCTAAATCGACGATAAGATCTGTTACGGACAGAAGGACAGACGGACGTACGGATATTAAAATTATTAAATTATCATTATTATTAAATATTAAAAAACTTAGCTTTTGAAACTTACAAACATGTAAATAAAATAAAATGTAAAAAACTACCATATTTTAGCTTAATGCAATAAAAAACGAGATTTCCCGTTTTATTTATTAATAAAATTAATATATGAAAGTGTTATAGTTAAGTTTAATGTAAAAAGGAAATGGCCTGTTTAAAAAAACAAATAGATAAACACTCGGCACAATAATTTTGGCCGTTATATTATTAAAGAAAATATTAGAGCACAGTTTTCACTATTTTTAACAATAAGACATTAACTTTTAACTAACAAGGATGACAACGTCCATAAAATTAAAGCTAAATAAGTAATACAACAAATAAAGAGTTTCAAAAGCTTAGATAATGAAAATTTAGTGTTGAGGGGAGTGTAAGCTTGGGCGAAGACAGTCTAATAATTTTAAGGTCTCATCATAATTTTAAACACCCTATTTAAATTTAAGAGGGATGTACAGGGTGGGGCAAATAAGACCGGACAAACTTTAAACGGCCGTAGCGCGAAAACTACTTGACCAATCAGGACGTTTGACCACACTATAAAAAGCTTAGGTAATGACCTTTTAGCACAAAAAAATCTTTGGACGAATATGGACGTGTACAACGAGCTGGCCGCGCATATGTTCAACAAGGCAGATTCCAAATGCGCCGGTGGCTTAAACTTGATTCTCGACTAGGGCCTACTAAATCTGACCTCAGCCCATCTGTAGGTGAGGTAGAGTTTTGTAACTTGCTGGGAATAATGTTAGATGCATGAGTAAGACACTAGAAAAGACTAGAGCTCTCTATCTGAAATGGCTTGGCCGTAGTACTCCAGCAAAGTTACACGGGGCAGATTTTGAGATGTAAAAAACGTCAAAAACTGTGAAAATTTCTCGGTTCTTGACTTCAGGGACCCATATTGAACTTAAAAACTCATTTTAGACTATGGGTTGCGCTGACAACCCTAGATAAAACTTCATGCCATTTCTAAAAAGGTAAAGAACGTCGTTCTAGCTCAACTATGGTCCAAATAAGAGCCTCCGTGTATAAGGGTAGCTTGAAAGTTGGCGAATTTGGATCCTGCGGTTACTCACGTTCCTAAGGAAATGTGGCCTCCTAGCAGTCCGATCTTAATTCAATGAACTTTTGGGCCTGGGGCTACTTTGAAGCAAGCACCAATAGACGTGCCCATACCACAAAGACCTCTCTCATTGCCAATATCAAGGAGAACTACGCCAGCTTGGACAGGTACATTTTGACCTGGACCTGCCGGCGTTTGAGGAGGCGGGTAGAGGCGGTGATTAAGGTTGGCAGCGATTTTATTGAATAATCTAATAGTCATATACCTATTTTGCTTGCCAGTTTTTAAAATTCAATAAAATCTTAAAAATTGACGATTTTATGTTCATTTGTTTAGAAGTTACAATTTGTCCGGTCTTATTTGCCCCACCCTGTATATTTTTTAACTGTAAACCCCCCTTGAATGTTTAAGTAGGGTGTCTCAGGGGATTCTCGAAAATAGGTTTATAGGGAGGTGTATCCAACCACCCTAATTTTGCCAGGGGGTTGGATACACCCACTACAATTCCATTCTGCACGCCTCTGCTTGAGAGTCTAAGTTGTATAGAACACAACGGGCCTCTTGCAAGTCCAATTATATAAAAAAGAATTACCGCACAGAATTATTTTCATGGATTAATTAGAATCAAGTTAATGTGTGAAAGTCATTAACTAAAGTATTCAGGGATATAGAGACAGGGCAAGGGAAGTTTAAAACAAATTTAACCCTTAAGATGGGATTGCCATCGGTGAATGAAGTTGATTTTTACATTTGATACACAATAATTTAAGATTTGTTCCCCACTCCCCAAAAAGATTTGGAAGGAAGCCAGTAAAAGTGGCTGACTCAGATTATGACGTCAAAAAAATAACCAATGAGAGGCTAGTATACACTGTAATTGACCAATGATAAAATTTATAGTGGCCTCTCATTGGTTATTTTTTTTGACGTCATAATCTGAGTCAGCCTCTTTTACTAGCTTCGTTTGGAAGTCTTTGGATATAAAATACAAAAATAAAAATTGTACTGACTGACAATCCATTATGATTAAGAGAAATATTTGCTCCAAAAAATCGCCAAACTGAATTATTTTTCTAATTTTATGTATACTTACTTGTCATTTTTCCATGGTAAATTTGTTTGTCCAAGACCTTTTTAATCGCTAATTACATTTTCAATGGGATTTCTTTTTAAAAGAAGAGCATTAAAACAACGCAATTATAATTTTTTTTGATGGGTTGATGGGTTGAATGTTTTTACGTCCAGTCAAATCTTAACAAAATGAAAAAGGGGAGGGATTTTTCTTTTGGGTTTAAGAAGGCCAGGATAACACAACTCATCTTTTTTTTGAGGGGGGGGGAATTTTATTTTTTGGGGAGTTGTGGGTGTCCCACTCCCAAAAAATAGCTTAAAACCACCACAGGACCAATAAGTATATACCCTGAAGAGAAGAATCCGATCGGTTGAGTGGTTACCGAGATCTTAAAGGACAGACGGACGGACAGACAGACATCGTTCTACTTTGTATTATAGATAGAAGGTACACCTGTTTAAGGATAAGTGTACAAAATAGGTTTTACATTCATTTTTAAACCCACTTTCTTTTTTCCTTTTTTAAAAATGATTCAAAGCGCCACCATAATAAACTTTTTATTGTATTACGAACAAAATAAAACAGAAAGGAAATAAAAATCCCGTTTTCTCAACACGCTTTTACTTCTGGTCTAATTTGGTTTTCTTTTTATTATTTGATTTATTATTTAAGTGGATTTTTATATGGAACATTTTAATAGATTTTCTTTAACTGTTTTATTACAAAAGATTGTAATAGAAATTTTTAATTTCAACTTCGTGTTCAAAATTAGAACAGAACAGACAATTTGAATTAGATAATAGTTATTTCTCGCATCGTATTATAAACAGCTTTTCGCGGATATAAAAATGTACAATTATAAGATTATTTTTAGCCCCGAGATGCCGAAGGGACGGGCTAAAAAACTGGTTTTAATCCTATAATTGTACATTTTTATATTCGAAGAAAACTAGGTATATATAAACAATGCTAGACATAATTCAGTATGACTGAGAACCGGTTCTAATCCACCGGATATTAATCGGTTTCGAAGCGATACACAAAAAGTATTTATTAATATCTCGACCACGGCTGGGCCGGTTGAGTTCTCCGTTAGTGGGATGCTCCACAGCACTATAAATAAGTCTTTGGATAGTTTTATGCTATTTTTCTCCCATCATCTTCCAATACAAGGCCCCTAGATGTAAAGATAAAAGGTAAAATGATTGAACAGAAAATTTTCGTTGGAAAGAATTTTTTCCCCTTTGAAATTTAATTGTCTGATCTGAAAATAATCTTAATTCTTTAAAAATACATATATCTCTTTTTTTTAGGTTCAACTGGAAAGTATGAGGACTATTTGGGAGGATCCACAGGAGCTTATATTCCGGATTATTATCTTCAAGGAAAGTGATTTTTTTAAAATAATTTAATTGTTCCTAGAGGCCTCTAGTGACACCTGATGGAGACGGGGGGGGGGGAAGTCGACCCACCCTCTTTTTCAATTTGAGTTTTTAAAAGGAAAAGGAAAGGGGTCTCTCTCTTGGGAGGGTTGTTGTACCCTCCCCCAAGTATAAACCTTTCAAAGACCTATGAGAGGCTACATTTAAAAGAGAACCATATTGGTTCACCGATTTGTGATATACTTTCTTACAAACAAACACTTATAAACAGACTAATCCACATACATACATCGTGCTACTTTTATTTAAGGATAAGATTTTCAAAATAGAATATAATCTTCTTAATGCCTATAATAGGTAAAATTATTGGATTTATTTGAGATAATCCCGTAAATTTTTTCCCGCCAAAAAATCGCCGCCATGTTGTTTAGATGACACGGATTACAAGAAAGATCCTGGAGACTACCTGGACTACTATTCTCACTATGAGGACTTGTTCTGTAAGTATTTAATAGCTTCTATTTGTTCAACTGATAAACCTGCGACTAAGCCTTAAATCTATACCTGATTGGATTGTCATAATCTGGTCTGATTTAGACTGCCAGCTGATTTTTAAAATTGTATAAGGTTGATTTCATTGAGGCTCACAGGCAGCTGACGCAAGCCCTGTAATAAACTATCTCATTTACTTTTCAAAAAGAAAAAATATAGTGATACCCCACTCCGAAATCTGGACAAATGTAAAACCTTTCTGAAAAGTGTGAAACTATTCATCTAAGTAATTTACTACACAAAAGAGAAAAGGGTACCATTTTTTACGTCTTAGGTGTAGACTCGAACTCATTAACTGCCTGTCAACAAGCTGTCGCATTCTATTATACAATTTTTCAAAAAAAAAATTTGATAATAAAATCTAAAAAGAATTAATGAACAAATCTTTTAAATTCGAAACAAAAAATCTTCCAAATTCGAAACAAAAAATGTTCCAATTTCTGAAATGATAATGTGTAAATTTGTCTCTAGATACATCAGATGAGGACTCGGAGAGTGCCGAGGATAAAGAGGACAATGACGTGGCTAGCCTGGATTATACTGACATACCCACCACTGGCGGGACAGAGGGCATACCCACCACTGGCGGCGAGGACAGCATTGAGATTACTGATGATGGGGATGAACTTGAACCAGAGGACTCAGAGGAGTTTGAATACATTGACGAGGTGGATGAGAGTGTTGTTGTAGAGGAATCTACCATTGATGTGCCTATTCTCAACAGAACGGTAAGTGTTTTTCCCATATTTGTTCAAAACTGATTAATATCCGGTGGATTAGAACCGGTTATCAGCCATACGAAAAAATTATATCTAGCATCGTATTATATTCAGTTTTCTACGATATAAAAATGTACAATCATACCCGAGATCCAATTCCCGAATAATTATATCTTATAATTGTACACTTTTTATCCGCTGAAAGATGTTCATAAATACGATGCGAGAAATAACTATTATCGAACAGTTTGAATGCGCGCAGTTACTAAAAATGCCGCGTTAAATTATTTGCAGAATCACATCAAATCCTTGATTAAAGCCGTTTCTGAGCAATATAGTCATCTAACATAATTATAGAACGAAACTGGTAAAAGTGTCTCATAAAATAGAGGACAAATGTTTGGCAATCCAATTGACGTCTTTTTAAAACGGAATGTGACTTCAATCGAAAGTTCTTCTTTCCCATTTTTTTAGACACTTTGACCAGCTTCTAACAGACTATTTTAATCCTTAACCCCAAATTGCAAGGCAAAGGTTATGGGAAATTTAAAGTGCAGTTTAAAAGACAAATAAACATTGAAATGGTCTTTAAAAACAATTAAATAGGCAGTTAAATATGGGGAAGGTGAAAAAATGAGAAAATTTGGTAAACATGCTCGAGATACTGATAGTTATTACTATGGATACAATTTAATATTTTGTACTTATTGATCTTGATAACCTTTGGCTGTTTTGTTTATTACACTAGTCACCAAAGTTTCATATTAACGTTTATTTATTTGTTGGCTCAAAGACTTTGGGGACTTTTATTAACATTTCTGTTTAAAATTAACTATTATTGCATAATGTTGTACTACCAAATACAGAAAATAAAACGTTCTGTCACAATAATGATAAATGTTGAAAAGATGTCAGTATTTTGAGCAGTGACGTCTAAGCTTTTTAGCTTTTTATTTCCCAGGGGGGGGGGGGGTAAAGTAAATCGTTTCAAAGGTTTGAGGGGGGTAATTTAATGTATTTTTAATCTAAATGAGTGGCTTAAAGTTTTTTTTTTTGGGGGGGGGGGGATACCCCGTTTCCCACACCCCAGGACGTATATACTTATGAGTAAATCTAAAATGTGTAAATCCATTTCATGTTAAGATCCTATTTTCTATATTTATGTTTGAGGACAGTTTACAAATATTACTTGGTGCACTTTAATAATAAGGGTGTCCAACAAATATTACTTGATCCACTTTTATAATAAGGGTGTCCAATAAATATTACTTGATCCACTTTAATAATAAGGGTGTCCAATAAATATTACTTGATCCACTTTAATAATAAGGGTGTCCATTAAATATTACTTGATCCACTTTAATAATAAGGGTGTCCAATAAATATTACTTGATCCGCTTTAATATTAAGGGTGTCCAACATATTGGAAATCAATTATTTGTCGTCATAAAAAGAAAACTTTATGCTTATTTTTAATTAGGTTTGGTTAAGTAAAGGAGCCCTCCGTAACTGGTAATAAGTTTCCACTCTTATTGTTGGAATGACGAATTAGAAAGAGATAAACTTAAAAATTTTATTTTCTCCACTCTTTTGTGACTACCTTAATCGGTCATGAAATTTGATGTTTGTGCTCATTTGAGAATGAGAGCATCCATAAAAGCACAACTCAACAAATCATACAGAAGCTTACTTATCATTATAGAGTGACTTTGCTTAGAATATTATTACAACAAAATAAATTAATGTCGTAAAAGTTTTGAAATAAAGAATACGGAACCAAATCCCTATTGTCCCTTGAATCACCATATTAATAGGAGATGCTGTGAGTATTGGTGCAAAAAATATGACGTAACAAAAAAAATTTGCCAATGTGAGGCCGTTATTGACCAATGGTAAAATTTATAGTGGCCTCTCATTGGCTAATTTTTTTTGTTACGTTATATTTTTTGCACCAATACTCACAGCATCTTAATAGGACAATTATTTCAAAATAAAAGTTGCTATTTTGTTAAAAGAATCATTTTGCAGGAATTAAAATCATTAAAAAAGGTTCCACCACGTCTAAATTGATGAGAGCTATCTGTTACGGACAGACTTACTCTAGCTGTAGACAATTTTTGTTCTTTTTTCCAAAAGTGTCCATTTCCTGACAATTATGTCAACTAACCATTTCTTGGAATTTTCTCCTCGGGTTATTGCAAAATATAGTTGCACACACACACACACACACATACACACACGTACATACACAGGCAGGAAAGGTTATTCAATTATTGCTTCGAGAGCGATTAAAATCCTCTAGATAAGAACCGGTCCTCAGCCATACTAAAAATTCTTGTATAGCATTGTATTACAGACAATTTTAACCATTAAAATTACTGACAATTTTTTAAAGGAAAAAAGTTAAGTTAGGTTATGAAAGCCCCGAAGGGTTATAGCTCCATTTTGGAGCAAGAAAATTAAATATAAATAAGGGAGTTTATGTTCTCCACTCGTATCTTCAAAGGAGTTTACTGGATTATTTAAGATTTTTTGTTGTTTATGGGATTCATTTGCTCAAATTACAAATCAAACACTAGATCATTAAAATCAATTTTAATTTTAATCTTTGTCTTATCTGTTATACAAAATATTAGATCATGGAAATAAACGAAGTAGCGGTTTTTGTCGTATTTTCAGTGTAGCTTCACTCCTATTTCTAGCCCCTTTGGGGCCTAATTCCTAACCTTGCGGGGCAATCATTAACATTTACCTAACCTAACTTAAAATAACATATCAAAAGCTACAGTGAAAATACAACAAAACCCGCTACTTCGTTTTCTTTCCATGATCCCAAATATTTTTTAGAATAATTATGACTATCTGTGGATGGATGCACCAAGTAATAGTTTTACTTGTTAACAAATACAATTTTATGGACTTTTTAAAACAAAGCAAAATTAAAATTGAAATATATTTGTGATTTTAACATGCAAACTTTTTATTACAGATTAAAAAAGATTTCTTTAATAATGAAATAGAAATAAGACAATGGACAATAATTTGATGTACATATTCCCCAATGATAATAAACAAAGTCCGTTATCTACTGATCTATGTTTGTTTTAAATTTGAAATGAAGGATCAGGTGCTGTAAAATTTTCATAGGATTGATTATCTACGAAAATCTTAAAAATCTTAAAGACTGCTAGCTGCCAAACGAATAAACTTGGCTATTCTAGATCATTTATAGTTCTTTAACTGCCACAGTGTGCATGCATAACCTGTACGGTCAGCTGTTTGGCAGCTAGCAACCTTTAAAGTTTAAGGTCTTGAAGGTAATCGACCCCAGAGGTAGATTCTTAAAAAACTTTTTGGCTCACTGCCAGACTAAAATTAGTGAGGCTTGCTAAAAAATTTGTGAAAAATCCTCCAAAATCGCATCAAAAATCTACGAAAATTAAACAAAACCTTATGTTAATAACCCTCTTATGATTTTATTTAATTTTTGTAGATTTTTCATGCGATTTTGAAGGATTTTTCACAAAAAAATTTTAGCGAGCCTCACTAATTTTAGTTAGGCAGTGAGCCAAAAAGTTTTTTAAGAATCCACCTCAGGATCATTTTACCTTGAACTGCACCAGAGATAAAATGAATACGAACATTCTCTGAGTTGTTTAACTATTCATTGATGTCTGAAAGTACCACTTTATCCTTGATATTATCTATATACTTAAAATTTTAACAAATTATCAACGTATTTGTAAAATAACTTTACTTTAAAAGGCTTTGCTGTTATGAAGTCAATTGTGATTCAGTCATTTTCATGTCTATGGTAAGGTTTATGTGCAATCATTTTAGCAAAAATTAATATAATAAACTTTACTTATAAAAAAATTACTTAAGAATATTGAGAACTTTTTTCAAGTGTCAAAATAGCGGTTTCCATCAAAGTGCTTAGTTGAGCACAAGAATACCTCTCCACAGTTATTTTGAAAAAAAATTAAATAAAGAGAGGATAGGTTTTCGTATATTAGTTTGTTATCATATGCAAGATTGGGTTAGGTTAATTTGGGAAATTTCACCAGCATAAAAATAGGACAAACGGACAGATGAGTTGAAAATTGTCTGTAATACGACGCTATACAAGAGTTTTCAGTTTGGTTGAAAATTAGTTTTAATCCACTGGATATTGATGATCAGTTTCGAAGTTATACTGGAAAAGATGATTTTTGTGTGATGATAAGGACACTGGTCTGTTAGTAAAATATCATTAGATTACCACAAAATTTGTCTTTGCCTCTGTACGTGTGCGTACACACAATTTTGGACAAACTTTCTAATAATCTTTATAAAAAACTAACAGGATGTCTGATATGGTTCTCTTTTACAATGTAGCTTCTCATAGATCCTGGGAAGATTAATAACTATTTTGGGGAGAGTACCATCGCACTCCCATGCGAAATCTCCCCTAGAAAAATTGATAAATGCCTCATTTTCTTAACTCTGTCTGTCTGTCTGTCAATCTGTCTCTTTGTCTGTAATTATGTCCATGGAGGAAGGTGACAAAATGCATTTAACTACTCACATCCCTTCTTCTTTACCCCATAATTTATCAGTTACCAAAGGAAGATTTTCGAAATGTAAATCACCCTATTTTTTTCTATCTTCAGTCAAAACAAAATATTTTAATTCATAGCTTTGGAGTTTAATTTTTCTTCGTTTCATTTCCTCACCTTAGGTTAGGTTATATTTGGTACAGGTTAGCTCTGCAGGGTAAGGTCACCGCATGTGTAGGTCCCGCAGTGTTGGAGACCCAATCAGGGGGTATGCATAAAGAAAAACAACTAAACACTTCCCTTCTATTTTGATTTTAGAAAAATAAAGAGCGGGTTTCTATGCTCGCTAAGCACTTTGAGGGAATGCAGCCTGTAAGTTTTCTCTGTCATGTTCTGCTTTGTTTTATAATAGCGGCACACAAACACACACATCCTATTACTTTTATATAAGAATTAAACATCCCTCTCCGTGGTACTCGAATAGACAGGGGAAAGCGGCCAATTATTAATCATTCAAAAATATAAACTAAGCAAAATTTAAATGTTTGCAAAATAAATTTATGCAAAATTATTTTGCAACACTGGAAATTTTATTCATTCCTAATTATTCTCTCTGTTAATTAATCATCTATAATAAAAGTATCAGGTTCGTCATGTGCGTATGACGGGGTACCGATATGGTACTCCTTTACAGTTTAGCTTCTTATAGGTCCAGGGAAGTTCTATAGCAATTTTGAGGGAGGGAACCTCAACCGTCCTAAGTGAAATCCCCTCTTGAAAAAATATCCAGCAATGAAAAAAAATTACTTTTTCTTTTTAAAACTAAAATGAAAAATTTAGGGTAGGCCCAAAAACCCTCTCCCCTCCCTTCTCTCAAGTATACCAAGAGGATTCTTGGAGCGTAGCTGCTTGTTTGAGCTACAGTATGTCTAACATGATATTAAAACCTGGTTTGCCGAGTAGACCTATTTTTTTTTTTAAACGAATACTATCGAATTTTTGCACGTCATGTATTCAATGTTCTTTCTTAAATTTTTCCAGTTTATTTGTACTTTTAATTTTGCAATGTTTTGAAATTTTTATTGTCTATAGAGAGAAAATAGTAGTTTTAAGCTCTTAGAATAAGACAATTGATGAGAAATTGATGTATATCCACAATGATAATAAACAAATTTACCCTTTCTGTAGATTATAAATATTGGTAAAAAAAGACATAATGTGTAATGTTAAACATGATTATTTAATTTCTAAATTTCAAAATCTGAAATCTGATTTATCGGCCCTCCCAATGAAGCATTGTATTTTTTTTGAATTAAAGAATAATAATTATCTTCTGTTTACCTTTCCCTTCATCCCTGATGGAAGGTATGGCAAAAATACAAACACATAAAAGTTGACTTTCAGTGTTTTTATTGCTTATTATTAGGGTTGGACCGATAGTTTTTTGGCCGGATACTGGATATCCGAATGGTTTATAATGCCAGATATCCGGTTCCGGCCGGATATATGACCAACGTTCAATATCCGGTAAATAACCGGATATCCGGCCGAATAACCGGATATCCGGTATTAAAAATCAGCTGGATATCCGGTATCCGGATAGTTTTAATATCCGGTATCTGGCCGGATATCCGGCCCAACCCTACTTATTATAGTGTGGACACAACAGTGTGACAGGGAATTGTAATTGTTGGATAAATTATTTCCCCCGTTTTAGTTTTAATTTGACGGCTATTTATCCATCCATTGACCTATAAGCGTCAAAAAACTTTACTATTGACCTATCCAAAAAATCCCTGGCCGTTATTAGCCAAGACTTACACATGCAACTATTAACTCTATTTAAGTAAATAGAAAATGTAAACATTCATTTATGGGTGGTTTCACTCAAAGTACCTAGCGATCACAGATCCCACCTACCTCCTAGTGTAAAAAAAGAGTTGGGGGGAGGGGTAGTTTTTTCACGTGTTATTGCAATAGGTTAAGTTAAAGGGTGTGCAAAAAAATGCGGACATTTTTAAAATTTAAATTGCGCGGCTTGTGTTAATAGTAGAAAAATACTACGCATACCGTTAGAGCCGCTAAGAAGTCTATTTTTAGGAAATATGCTTCGCATAGTTTAGGAGCTACGTCCCAACTAATGTAAAACTTTCAATTTAAAAAATGTCGCATTTTTTTGGCACACCCTTTATATTTGGCACAGAAGCCCTGCGGGATTGGTGCCCGCTGCTGGATTAGGGAAAAGGAAAAAAAATTAAACTTGCCTCACCTAAAGTAATTAAACTATTTTCTTTCTCCCCACTTTTTTTTTATTTGTTTTAGAATAAGAGGATGGGGGAGGGTTGGGTTCTGTGCACACTTTGCAATTTGAGGGAAAGTACTCAATGCATGCCATAATAAAACGATTCAGAGTTGAATTTTTAATTGTGGATAATGTTTCTAAATAAGGTATGAACTGACACAAAACGGATATCTCATAATCTCATAATCATAAGGGTTATAAATCCAAATGGGGATACAATTAGTCATTTTTTATTATTTACAATGCATTGGTACATTGAAAAATTTTAAAATTCTGCCAAAAAAAAATAAATTATTTCGTCTTTTTAAAAAATATAATCTGTTAATATTGTAGAGCTTGCTAGGGTTAAAAAGAAATGATCAAGTTTTATGACAAGTTAATGTCAGGAATTTTAACAAACTATATTCATTTTTTTTGGATATATATTTGCAGAAATAGTAAATATTAAATTTAGTTACCAACATTTTAAAAAGTGAACTTTTCAATAATAAGGGCCAGTCTGTCCTTCCGTAATAGTTAGCTATTTTAGTTAATTTAAACATGTTAGAATTGTCCTATTGATTTAACATTCAAACTTTGCATAATGATTCTTATAAGAGTACAATTTATAAATGTCTAACCCCTGCGTGGGACCCGAAGCCTGCGGGGCTACTCTTTACCCAATACAATCTAAACTAAACTAATCTAAAATAATAATATAAAAAAATTAAGGGTTTTAACCGCTGATTTTAAAAATAAGGATCATGGAAAGAAAACAAAGTCATTCCTTAATTAGGACAGAAGTCACCTTCCTAGGAAGGACATAAGTAGCTTCCCTTATGTGAGAATTTGTTAGATGAAGGGCATAACTTGTCTCCCTTAACAAAGATTTTGCAAGATGAAGGACATAAGTAGCCTCCCTTCACCACACAAAACCTAGCTTTTTGGTCCTTCACATAGCAAAATCTTGCATAAAATAGTTTATCTGTCCTTCACATAGCAAATTCTTGCAAAACATAGCATTTATGTCCTTCACATAGCAAATTCTTGCAAAACATAGCAAATTCTTGCAAAACATAGCAAATTCTTGCAAAACATAGCATTTATGTCCTTCACATAGCAAATTCTTGCAAAACATAGCAAATTCTTGCAAAACATAGCATTTATGTCCTTCACATAGCAAATTCTTGCAAAACATAGCAAATTCTTGCAAAACATAGCATTTATGTCCTTCACATAGCAAATTCTTGCAAAACATAGCAAATTCTTGCAAAACATAGCAAATTCTTGCAAAACATAGCATTTATGTCCTTCACATAGCAAATTCTTGCAAAACATAGCAAATTCTTGCAAAACATAGCAAATTCTTGCAAAACATAGCATTTATGTCCTTCACATAGCAAATTCTTGCAAAACATAGCAAATTCTTGCAAAACATAGCATTTATGTCCTTCACATAGCAAATTCTTGCAAAACATAGCAAATTCTTGCAAAACATAGCAAATTCTTGCAAAACATAGCAAATTCTTGCAAAACATAGCATTTATGTCCTTCACATAGCAAATTCTTGCAAAACATAGCAAATTCTTGCAAAACATAGCATTTATGTCCTTCACATTGCAAATTCTTGCAAAACATAGCAAATTCTTGCAAAACATAGCAAATTCTTGCAAAACATAGCAAATTCTTGCAAAACATAGCATTTATGTCCTTCACATAGCAAATTCTTGCAAAACATAGCAAATTCTTGGAAAACTTAGCATTTCTGTCCTTAACATAGCATTTTGGTCCTTCACATAGCAAAATATCACAAAACATAGGTTTTTCTGACCTTTTTCTACCAGGAGATCAGAACACACATAACAAGAGTTTTTACATAAAACATTAAGATTATCAATTATGCATTTAACTCTGCATAAATTATGATAATTCATTATTATTACCCTTTCCCCCCCCCTATTTAAAATTTACCCCTGCATAAATTATGATAATTTATGCTGAGTTAAATGTACTGTTTGAACTTCTATCTAACAGGATATGAGAACTTAATCAGAACACACATAACAAGAGTGTTTACATAGTACATTCAGATTAACAATTATTCAATTTGCCCCTTTTCAGTCCATCATATGACTTGGGAAGGAGGTTGAGGAGCAGTTTATGCAGCCTAAATTCCACTATGCTATGCCACTTTTCCTAAAAGGCGTCATAGCTGGCCTCTTTTGTGTCCATCATATGACATGGGAGGTGGTGCCATGTAGGAAAAGTGGCATTGCATTCTTGGGAATTTAGACTGCATAAAATGATCCTCAACCTCCTTCCCATGTCATATGATGGACTGAAAAGGGGCCAGCTATGACGCCTTTTAGGCCCTAGAATGCAATGCCACTTTTCCTACATGGCACCATAGCTGGCCTCTTTTGTTATGTGTGTTCTGATTAAGTTCTCATATCCTGTTAGATAGAAGTTCAAACAGTACATTTAACTCAGCATAAATTATCATAATTTATGCAGGGGTAAATTTTAAATAGGGGGGGGGGAGGGGTAATAATAATGAATTATCATAATTTATGCAGAGTTGAATGCATAATTGATAATCTTAATGTATTATGTAAAAACTCTTGTTATGTGTGTTCTGATTTAGTTCTGATCTCCTGGTAGAAAAAGGTCAGAAAAACCTATGTTTTGTGAGATTTTGCTATGTGAAGGACCAAAATGCTTTGTTAAGGACAGAAATGCTAAGTTTTCCAAGAATTTGCTATGTTTTGCAAGAATTTGCTATGTGAAGGACAGAAATGCTAAGTTTTCCAAGAATTTGCTATGTTTTGCAAGAATTTGCTATGTGAAGGACAGAAATGCTATGTTTTGCAAGAATTTGCTATGTTTTGCAAGAATTTGCTATGTGAAGGACATAAATGCTATGTTTTGCAAGAATTTGCTATGTTTTGTGAGAATTTGCTATGTGAAGGACATAAATGCTATGTTTTGCAAGAATTTGCTATGTTTTGCAAGAATTTGCTATGTTTTGCAAGAATTTGCTATGTGAAGGACATAAATTTTATGTTTTGCAAGAATTTGCTATGTGAAGGACATAAATGCTATGTTTTGCAAGAATTTGCTATGTTTTGCAAGAATTTGCTATGTTTTGCAAGAATTTGCTATGTGAAGGACATAAATGCTATGTTTTACAAGAATTTGCTATGTTTTGCAAGAATTTGCTATGTGAAGGACATAAATGCTATGTTTTGCAAGAATTTGATATGTTTTGCAAGAATTTGCTATGTTTTGCAAGATTTTGCTATGTGAAGGACATAAATGCTATGTTTTGCAAGAATTTGCTATGTTTTGCAAGAATTTGCTATGTTTTGCAAGAATTTGCTATGTTTTGCAAGAATTTGCTATGTTTTGCAAGAATTTGCTATGTTTTGCAAGAATTTGCTATGTGAAGGACATAAATGCTATGTTTTGCAAGAATTTGCTATGTTTTGCAAGAATTTGCTATGTGAATGACAGAAATGCTATGTTTTGTGAGGTTTTGCTATGTGAAGGACAGAAAAGCTAAGTTTTGCAACTTGAAGGACATAAGCAGCCTTCCTAATGTAAGAATTTGTCAGACAAAGGACATAAGTCACCTCCCTTAAGTTAGATTTTGTTAGATGAAGGACATAAGTAGCCTTCCTTAGACCAATTTCCAGTGACTTCTGTCCTAATTAGGAATGACTTTGTTTTCTTTCCATGATCCAAAAATAAATTTGTGTTGTAGGTGTTTGACATGCAGAACTTCCACTGGGACATTGACACCAGGATCACGTTCAACCAGCTGCAGGGTGACGGCTGCCAGATTGAGTGCAGTGTCCACTCTAATGGCGGTCATCTCTTCTATGACGAGGTAGGAGTTTTTTTTGGTTCCATTGCAGCATGGACGTCCAATGGGGAGTAAAAATGTAATTCCCCCCTTAAACATTAAAAATCCCTCATTTTAACTTCCTCAAAAATAAGCTTGAACGTCTTTACATTGGAGGTATACCATTCAGTCAAACAATAGCTAAGCTCTTAGCCTTCGCGGGGAACTTGAATCTGTTTGAACCCCGTCGGGGCTAACCTGACCTAACTTACTCTCCTTTATCTAAACTATCATAGAGTCCTTTTTTTTACAACACCGTTTTTCTATTTTCACCGTTTTTTTTATATTTTTTAGATTATAATTATAGAGAAATTCATATTTAACACTAATACTTTATACCCTAATGTTTTGTTAAATACTCAATTAACCACAGTTATCACGCAGTTTACATAAATGCGCTAAAAATAATTATCTCAAGTGTGTTGTTTTTATCCATACGGTCTGTGTGCATCAATGGATCATGGCTATTCAAGATTATTTGCCTGCCCTCTTATGCCACTTAAAATGATGTGCAGATATATTATGCACATTTAGAGCCGTTTGGCAGCTAGAAGTCTTTAAAGCTTATATTTTTGGTGTAAATAATCATTTTCAGCTATATTACACCAAGAACTAACATTTCATCATTATGTAAAATTATTTAAAAACCTCTTAAAATTTAATTTATCACAGCCCCTCCCCTTTTAAAAGCTTCCCTATTCTTGGAAAGGTAATGATTTTCTGAAAAAAATTTTGTATGTTTAAGAAAATGTTAAATTTGTTATTAAAATTTTGCCATGGTTAGCGATTTATTGGGTTTGTCCACTGATCTTAAATGGATTATCAAGTAATATAGATGCCCAATGAAGATAAACAAAATTACCCATGTGTATTTTAAAATAATTGTTTGGGAACCGAGGTTTGCACGAACTAATCAAGATTAAATAGTGGTACTCAAAGTTTTTAAGCCAACGAATGGGATAATCCGTTCCTCCCTAGGTTTGTCTACGAGGTCCAATCATTTAAAGAACTAATCTTATTGATATTGAAATTTTTGGTAGAATCTTAATACCTTGTCCGTGTTTTGTGTCTGAGATGGGTTCTTAAAGATAATGCCGCGTTTTTTCGACATTTTTTACGCTATGAATAACAAGCGCGGCATTCGCGAAATCTAAAAGAGTATACAATGATTTATTTAATTATTTCGCTTTTGTTGGTACGGCCTTCATAGAAGAAAAACAAATTATCTTCAATCCATTTTTGCTGCATATTAATTAATGCATCTTTTTAGAGCTGTGTTAGACATTAGAAAAATTGCTAAAAAAAATAATTTAAAATTCAGTACTTTTAAGTTATATACTCTGTTTGAAATTCTATCGTCTTCGTTCAATCAATCAATGTCTAAAAAACGCCGAAAAATTTCGGCATTCATCTTTTAAAAACCCATCTCTGGTCTGTGTAATGTAATGCAGGGAGGGAGGGGATATTGGACCTTTTATTACACTAGTACCCACAGTTTATTAAAACGTTTTCCTATTCGTTGGCCTAAAAACTTAGGGAGCCTCTACTGAATTTTGATTGGTTAATTCCAAACTCCAGACAATAATTTATTCTACATAAGGGGTTTATCATCTTTAGGGATGTAAATTTTTTTTTAAAGCGAAACTTTTCTATAATTAGGGTCGGTACGTCCGTATGTCCGTAACGGATAGCTTTTTTCGTTAATTTAGGCATGTTAGAATTGTACTATCGATTTCAAACTTTGCATGGTGATTCCTTTAGTAGTTAGGTACGATTTAGAAAGCGTAGCAACTCTATAATCATTACCAAAATGTCCGTACGTCCATTTGAAACATGTTTTTTGTAAAAATTTTATATGATCTAATACTCCGATTGATCTGATTTTTGGTTTACTGATTCCTGGGACAACAAAGTATAATGTTATAAGCGAAGTAACTCTATAATCAAGTCCTAAAAATGTAAGTATGTCCATAAACATTATCCTTTAAAAAGCAGTTTTTCAACAAATTTACTTACAATTTTGCTTCGACTCTTATACATTTATATTCTGATTATTCAGTTCTGACACTATACAAGTGTTAATATCCGTTTGTCCTAACGTTTCAGTGCTTCGCTTTTATGGATGTTGTCATTCTTGTTTTTTATTGTCTTATCCCTTGATATCCATGGAAATTATGTTTCTAGAATAATGATCTTAGTGGTCGCGGTAAAAGTAGTTAAACAATTCATTTAAACAAGGACAATTATGTTTATAAGTAGCGCAGCATAAACAAGCTATTGATATTCAACAAATTTCTGTAGTATTATGTTTGAATTATCGAACTTTGATGTTTGGTAATGGGAAAAAATAGGAGGAGAGGGTTCTATTATGAAAGCAGGAAAATTAAAATACTTTGAATGACAAGAGCATGTACATATGTCGTACAGACGAGAGTATACTACACAGTTCATTCGAAGATGCTTTGACTTTAGTGTCAGAACCTAAATTAGGACATAGTGCATTTCATTACCCTAGGTTAGGTAACTTTATTTCACTTTTCAATAAAATCTAAAATGCAGCCGTTTTTGAGAAAATTAGATTTGAAAATTTCAAGTTTAATTTTCACCCACTAGGAGTTATCGCATAACCATGACAAGAAAAGCAAAGATTATTTATTTAAAATTTTGAACAACTTTGCTTTTATAAAGTTCTTTATAAAACCACTCCTGAAGTGAGTTGATTCATGGCCATTTTTATCAGTTGCTTTGCTAAGGTCACGGAAATTCAGCCTTAAATAAATCATATATAGAGAGGTTTTATGGCAGACTTTATAAAAGCAAAGTCGTTCAAAATTTTAAATAAATAATCTTTGCTTTTCTTGTTATGAGTATGCGGTAACTCCTAGTGGATGAAAATTGAACTTAAAATTTTTTAATCTAATTTTCTCAAAAACGGCTGCATTTTAGATTTTATTGAAAAGTGAAATGAAGTTACCTAACCTAGGGTAATAAAATGCACTATGTCCTAATTTAGGTTCTGACACCAAATTCAAAGCACCTTCATACGCACTGTGACTAGTTTTACAATTGCTACGCTGAACATAATTTATATAATCAGAAAGGAATAAGAATTGTAAAAAAAAATGAGTATATTTTAGATCAATCAACGTCCCTCTCTTTGAGTCTTCAAACCTTTGATTAGATGCTACAAAAAGCTGAGTAATAAATTGATGTACACCACTAATTACAAAACAAAAAAATCATTGGTTAATAAATCTGGACTCTGAAGATTTTTAGACCAAGAATTGTTTAAGGAGTATTTATTTCTGTCCTGCTTGTACTTAATGAATAAAATATACAATGTATGTGAGGTATAATTAGGTATTTATATTTTGTTCGAAATAGATAAAATTTAAAAACAATTAATAGATTGTAAAATAAGGTTCTAATATTTAACAATTCAGACAATTTTCTAGCTTGAAAAGATAGAATTTGTTACTTGACTTTAGCCTAAGACTATTCTAGCAAATAGGATACTTTTCTACCTTGAGTTGAAGTACAAAGCTATTACACAAACCCCCCCCCCCCTTCCTTCATTTTTATTTTTATCTTCATTTGGGAAATAAACTTGAAATTTTTAGTGAAATTGATTCTAATATGTAATCTTTAGTTCGTATAATGTGGTGAAATTTAAAAATAGCAAAAATAAAAAGTTTAGCCAAAGATAGGTAAATGAATAACTTCCCACTTATAAGACACTGAAACAGAAAAAAAATCCTGTTACTTTGGTATTTATAGAAAATAAAGTCTCAAGAACTGACTAACCTACCCACCGATTAATAATACAAATTCTAAAGCTTCTTTGAATGAACACTGCTTAGAAAGACTTCAACATCAATTGATTTTTAATTCTAGTTTTTGTAAATCTTGATGAGAATATTATCTTATTTTAATTTTAGTATTACAAATATAATCAGTCAAGGGCAAGTTAGATGTAACTTTCAAGGATATAGATATGGGACTATGGATCCAAAATTTATTATTTTGGGACTTTGGGTAATAGAACTAACGCAACTTTTCTTATTTTGGCTACATTTCATACTTTAGGTACTTGCGCAGAATGCCATAATGTATTACTGTCAAAGACACTCTATAAACTAATGATTTGTTAATTGTCCTTTCCCTATTTCCCTGGTAACATTATAATTAGGCCTCTGGTAGCACAGCTACTATATAAGTATGTAAGATTAATATTTGTTTTGTCTGTCGATTGTATTTTGATCTAGAAATAAGATATATCAATTAAAAAGCTAATACAATCTTAGCTAATATCTTAAGTTATAAAACAATAGATAAATTGATGTACACCCTAGATTTTAATTCATAAAATTTTTCTAAATTAAAATTATCTATGAAAAAGTTTAAACATCGATAATTTATTCTAGCCAATCAAAATCTGATAAAAGTACCCAAGATTCTTTATCCAACAAATGACAAAGTGAGTTATGAAACTTAGTGGAACAGTATAATTTACAGTCCAATGTCCACTTCCTTCCTTGGGTACATGGGATGAATAAGAAAAGTAGTGTTAAGAAAGGTGGTTTCAACATGAATATGTCTGTCTGTAAAAATTTTGTTAACCTCCTAAAAATTCTAAGGGGCTTTAAAATTCTTTGAAAAATGAAAAAAAGCTTTTTTTGAACTTGTCTTTTTACATTGATTTTTTCCTATTCATTACAAAATAAAAATAAAATTTCATAAAAAGTAAGATTTTATTATGATAAAACAATTTTATTCTATTATGAATGAATCAATAAGGATATGGAAATAATAATAAAAGTACAGCTAGGGTATACAATTTGAATTTACTTAGACTTAAAGTGCGTTAATATGTCTACATGTGCACTCTAAATAATAAGGACATGATAGAAAACATGCTTTTTTACTATAAACAGAAAAGATTCTTATTTTTATTTGAGTCTGATATGTTCAGCTTTTGTGTTTTTTCGTATTGAAGTTTTATGGGGAATAGTCCCTTTCGTGGCAATGCCTCTTAAAGGGCGATTCATCATATTTTTTAAATGGCCTTTTATAGGTTATATTAGGTTATGTTAGGTTTTTTTGGGTTAGGTGATTGCCCCCACAGGGTTAGGCAATTGGCCCCACAGGGTTAGAGCCCCCTGCAGGGGCTAGAAATAGTAAAAAATACGAAGAATCTCCCCTTAAGGTGTGTTGCCACGAAAGGGACTATACTCGTTTTATGCCCTTCTATTTTTAATGCTTTTGCTTTTACTGTTCTTGCTTAGGCACTGTTTGGAAAACCATAAAAAATTTTTCTTCTGCTAGACATAATCGTCCTTACTATATTGATAAATTTGTTAGAGTATTTGTGCGTGCATAGTTAACATGCAAACTAAATGTTTTGTTAGTAGTAATAATCCTTCATGCTTCACAGAGTTACACATTCTCAGGGATATAGGGATAGCAATTTATTGTCTGGTAGTGTTTGTCTTGTATATTTTTAGTACACTTGGTCTGCTAGGAGTTTAACAAACTTAGCGGCATTTGCTACAAAAAATAATCAAAGTTGCGTTAGCTCTATTACCCAAAGTCGAAGGTATACCAAAAATGAATTTTTGATCCAGAGTCCATTTCCTGTATCCCTGCATATTCCCGGTTAAAATTGGAAGCATGGCTTTGACATACTTTTGCAAAAAAAAAGTTGCAGTTCGATAATAAATCAGCCCTTGACACTTTATGACAAAGCCCATATTATCCTGTTGTGACGTCATAAATTTCGGGAAAGGGAAAGGAAAACCCCATTTGAATAGATTTTCTTCCCCCCAAAATATATGAAGTCACAACAGGACAATTTTGGCTTTGTCCACTTTATATTATCACCAAATATACGAGGACATAAATCATTTAAATCACATGTCAATAAACTACTTCAAATTTGAAAGGGTATCATCTAAATAGTTTTTAGTGAAAGTGGTCTTGGCTGACATATTATCGACCTGTACTATATGTTGAAAATTAGGTACATATAGCTCATTTTACAGCTTTAGTTTATAATATTTTTATTGGTTGTTTTTAACAACAAATTTTAATGGGATCTAATTATCTGATTTATCTGATTTTTCGCATATTGACTCCTGGAACAACAAAGTATACTGTTATAAGCGAAGCAACTCTATAATCAAGTCCTAAAAATGTAAGTATGTCCATAAACATTATCCTGTATCAAGCACTTTTTCAACAAATTTACTTACAATTTTCCTTCAAATCTTATACATTTATATTCTGATTATTAAGTTCTGACACTAATCAAGTGTTAATGTCCGTTTGTCCTACCGTTTCAGTGCTTCGCTTTTATGGATGTTGTCATCCTTGTTTTAAGAAGCTTAAGATAACATTTTAATAGTTCTTTATGATAAAACTTCCCATTTCTTGGGGGTAAAAATCAATATTAATTCCAATTTAACAAAGTACTTTTAAACTTTAAAATGTTTTTTCTCACTTTTATTCAAAATCGTAAACAATGCCTTGTTATGAAATGCTTATTATTTCTGCCCTTGCAATTTTCTGATTTATTTTAAATAATTTATTGGAATAAATGAGTTGGTTGGCTGGGGGCTTCAATTAAATATTTTCCCTAGGATATGAGCGCTAGCACAAGGTTAGGTTTTTGGTTTCATATTTTCTTTATATTTACCTACTAGAGGCTACGCCCCTAGAAGCCTCTATGGCACTGGAAGAAGGGGGAAAAGTCGACCTCATCCCATTTTAAATTTGAGTTTTAAAAGAGTTAAAAAAGTTTTTTTGGGGGGAGATAGGTGAAGAAACCCTCTCAAAAAATAGTTTAAAACCTTCCCAGGACCTATTAGAAGCTTCACTTTATAGGAGAACAATATTAGTTCAGCGGTTAGCGAGATCCTTCGGGTCAGACAAAAAATGCTTACTACTTTATATAATAGGATACTGAGATCTTAAGGTATAAGACAATGGACGATAAATTGGTGCACACTTTCAATTTAAATATACAAAATTACAACATCCTAAAGTTATGTTTGGACTCTGCTAGTTTGAATCTCTCATATTGTGGGAGTATTAACTCCCCCCCCCCCCTCTTTTACTTCAGGGGGTAGGTTTGTTCTAGTTAAGAAAACAAAAATAAATTTGGAGGCTATTATACCCCCCCCCCCCTTCATCCTTGGATGTTCTGGAAAGGGAGGCTTACCAAAAAATTGAAGGATAGCCAGTCCAATTCATGAGATCTTACTGAAGACAAACATTTAGTTACTTTAGTATTTAAGGTTTGGTACTTGAATTTATTGCACTAAAAGTGCAAACAATAACTTCTAATGCTTTTGCAAAAATCTAAAAAAAAAGTATATAAGGAAAAAAACAATTCAAATTGAAATTAAACAAAAAAAAACAAGGAAAACAACATCCATAAGTAGCAAAAAATTGAAAGATATCAAGAAAACAAAGTAACTTAGTTTTGAGTAGATGATTTGGAATTGTATTTAATAATTTAATAAAAAATGTCCATCAGCAATATAGACTCAAAACAATATGTTAAATATCAGAAATAAAGCTACTTGTCCTTAACTATAGAGATATAATGATTACGTCCGTCCGTCACCGACGGGTAGCTTTTTTCGTTAATTTAGGCATGTTAGAATTGTCCTAGCAAACTTTGCATAGTGATTCCTTTTGTAGTTAGTTACGATTTAGAAAGCGTAGCAACTATATAATCATTACAAGAATGTCCGTACGTCCATTTTAAGCATGTTGATTTTTTTTCTTTTTTAATAACAAATTTTTAGGTGATCTAATCATCCAATTGATCTGATTTTTGGTATGTTGATTCCTGGGACAACAAAGTATAATGTTATAAGCAAAGCAACTCTATAATCAAGTCCTAAAAATGTAAGTATGTCCATAAACATTATCCTGTATCAAGCAGTTTTTCAACAAATTTACTTACAATTTTGCTTTGATTCTTATACATTTATATTCTGATTATTCCGTTCTGACACTACATAAGTGTTAATGTCCGTTTGTCCTACCGTTTCAGCGCTTTGCTTTCATGGATGTTGTCAACCTTGTTTTTTTACAAACCTTGACCTTTTTTATACTGCTTAAATATTCGGATATTTTTAGAACTGAAATCATGTTTATAGTTTACTTAGTTCATTTTCTTTACAATTTCAATTTTTTCTTTGGAAATCATGACATTTTACTATAGCGTAGCAACTGTACAATCAAGTTATAACGTCTACGCTTGTTCTACCGCTGTGTTTTTCTGTATGTTGCACAAATAAATTGCATATTCCAAAGATCTGTAGTTGTTTTCGATCTAAACTAGTACCCAAAATTTTATAATAACGTTTTCTTTTTTGAATGTTGATTGGTTTGCTCATTAAGTTTCAACGACTAAATGTAATCTGAATAAAGGGCAATTTTGTGCATCATCATTGGGGATGTGCGACAATTTATCGGCTATTGTTTTTTTCCTTTATATGATTTAAAATGATTAAAGCAAGAATCATTCCTTAATTTAATCAGAACTAAATGTGAAAATTAAAATTATCAATTTTGATTGATTTTTTTACGCTACTGAGGACTTTTTAATCCTTGCTATTTTTGACTACTTTACTTAACCATGACTTTAAACTTCTTTTTTATGTCATTGACAAAAGAGTTAAAGCTTTATAAACCTATTCACATTGAAAATTTCCTATTTCTTTTTAAAAGCGCAGCTTCAATATAATTAGGGTCTGTCCGTCCTAAAAATGTCTTTAAACAATATCATGTATTTAAGAAGTTTTTCAACAAATTTACTTACAATTTTGTTTCGACTTTTATATATTTATATTCTGATTATTAAGTTCTGACACTCTGCAAGTGTTAATGTTCGTTTTACTTCTGCTTTAGAGCTTCGCTTTTATGGATGCTGTCATCCTTGTTTATGCACATAGTTCATTTTCTTGATCTGTGTTTATAGCAAATATTTTCTTAAATATGGGTTTGTACATTATAATTATAGAGATCTAGTTTTGTATTATATTTTTTAAACCTAACATGATGTCCGTCTGTACCTCAAGATCTCGCCAATCACGGGACCGATATGGTAATCCTTCATCAAAGTGAAGCTACTTATCGGTCCAGGGAAGGTTTGAAAAATATTTTTGGTGAAATTTTTTGTAAAACTAAACTGGAAAAATTTTCGATATAAACCCCCCCCCCCCAAAAAAAAAAAATAAAACTTCCCTCCTGAGCCCCTAGAGGCCGAGAGTAAAGATATAGCTACCCTAAAGTTAGCTTCGTATGCCATTGATTTTTATATATAAAGCTTAGCTTTTATACGTTTTATTTTAAATCTAAATAATTTAACAGCTTTAAGATGATAAATTTAGATTGTTTTTAATAAGGGAGAAAATAGAGAAATATAATCTAACTTTGTATGTGAAATTTAGGGGAGAGGGATTAATTTTCTCAAGATAAAAAGATCATAAAAATTATTGGAAATTATTTTAACAAAGATGGTGGAAAAGTATGTACACTGAAATTTTGTTCAACCCATTCAAGATTTGATAAAAGATTTAAAGTCAACTAATATTGCTTATAAAACTTTGGGGTACTAGTATAATTCATAGTTCAGTGTCCGGTCTCCCTTTCTGAGAGTTTGCATCTTGAAAGGGTTTTTGATTTGTTAGGTTTCTCTCAAAGTACCTATCCAGAACAGAAAATCCCCTCTATTTTTTATTACTTTAGGTAAGGTTAGGCTATGTTATTTTGGGAACTGGGTAGTCCCGCAGGGTTAGAGCTCCATAGGTTTATTCCCCACAATGTGGCTAAAAATTTGGGGAAACTCCCCCTTCCAGTATTTTCAAATTTTTTCAGGAATAAAAGGGGAGTTTAGTATTCGAAAGGCACATTGTGGGAAAGCACTTTGATTTGTAGGATGTTTGTCCCTGTGTGTTAGTCTGACATCTGGCTAACAATAAAAACTAAGGAGCTATGTAAAGTCACATTACACACAAACAAGCTGTGGAGTGGGGGGGGGGGGTATGATAAGGAGGTGAGACATAATAGCAAGTTTAATTAAGGGTCATATAATATAAAAAATCAGGGAGGGAGGGGATATTGGACTGTAAATTATACTAGTACCCAAAAACCATTAGTTTTAAACTACATAACGGGTAAATTGTTGGGGGGATGCACATCAATTTAGCATCTGTTATCCTAACCCTTAAGATTACTGAATATAAATAGATAGTTATTATCTAATAGATGTTTAAATTTCTTATTTTATGGCTACCAAACAATAAAATAATTTATGTCGTGAGTATTTTGTAAATAACTGGGAAATTTGCGTCCTAAATTTAAAGTAGCAGTAGGTACATGTTGGATTTTATAGTTTAATTAATTCATGAGCATAAGAGTAAGAGTTTTATAGATTTAGTTTTCAAATGTATATGATCGTTTTTCTTTAAAATAGTAATTTTTAGTTTTTGATTTTGTTAAGATTGTCACATGAAATTTAGCTTCTTTCGGCCATTTTAAAGATTTTAAAGCAATTTTTTGTGGGTCAATCATTATAGCTCGCTCATACCTTTCAAAAAGTTGCTTAGAAATAATATATCTAAAATTCATTTCATACTTTAAATAATAAAGATCAAAATAATTATTAAAAAAAATTGCCAACCTTTTATTTGCAAAAAAAATCAAAATTATTGTTGCTAAAAATTTGCAACACCGCCCTCTCCCCCTTTGCCTAGCCTAGGGCCTAGAAATTGCAATAGATACTCACTTACCCGACTATAATACCTTAGGGAAAGAGAATAATATTCAGAAGAAAGATTTGTCCAAATAAAACAAAGCTTTGAAACAATATGGATTAATAGTAGGAATTATAACTATGTTTTTAATTGCTTTTATTTTTCTATGTAAATTCTGCTAATCTAATCTATAGATAAGTAAGAAATCCATATATGAGTTATTAGTTTAGGTTTTAAGCTTCTCCATCAAGGAATAGTTATTTATGCATCGTATTATAGACAGTTTTCAGTGGATATTAAAATGAAAAATTATAAGATTAAACCCAGTTTTGTGATTTTTAATTCAATATTCGTGGAAAATTGTCTGTACTACGATGCTATTCATAATTTTTCAATATGGCTGAGAACAGGTTCTAATTCAAAAAAATTTCTTGAGAATGTAACTTGCTGTCCCTACTGGAAGCTAACCATTTATTTTGCAATACAATGTACTTTGTTTTTACTTTTATAATTTTATATGTTTGTGTTCATACTGTAAAAAAACATTCTAAAAATCTTTTGACGTATTTTTGAGCCAAAGCAGTAGAGTGCACAGGGTTTTTGTCAGGGGGGGGGTGCAATATTAACTCCACCCGTGTAAGTTATAGGAGTGGTTTAGATTTAGGGGGTTTATTACAGACCACAAGAGGGGTGCACTTTTATTGTCAGGGGTGGGTTACTCCCCCCTACATTTTGTTCTTTTTTGGCCTTGAATAAATCTTAGATATTAATTGAGAATGAGGTTCATATCTATAGAGGTTGACCAACTAACCCATCCTCCAGATAGCCTAAATCCTTCCCAGGTTCAATATTAATGAATTTAGAAAATTATTGTGTAATTGGTCCAATATTAATTGATAAATTCTTTTGATATATTTTACTCATTTTAACTAATTTTCATTGAAATAGAAAGATTTCAGTTTTTGCTTGTAAAGAAATTTTGTAAGTATTTTATGCTTTAAAAAGCTTTTTTGGCAAAGTTATGACAAATTACATGATAAAACATATAAAAAAAGAACGGACTATTTAAAGTTACTGTTATTTTTTAGAGTGAATGAGTGTGCTTATGTGTGTGTGTGTGTGTGTGTGTGTGTGTGTTTTTGCGTCAGTTATCATCCTGTGCATTGTGATAATTATAACTATATATATCTCTAACTGCCTCTAATGGCTTTATATGTTCTATATTCTCTACACAGGGACGAATACGTCTAATATCAGCACAGATTTTAGGGTAGTTGCATGCACAGGAATTTGCCATGGGGGATGTATTTCTTGAGCGAAAAAAAAGAAAGTTAGGCCTTGCCAATTTTAATTTTGAGTGATGTATTCACCCCCCTTCCGCACGCTTATAAATAGTAGTTTGACTTCTATGGGTGTTTTCAGAAATAGAAGAAACAAAGCCATCTAATAAGAATAGAGATTAAAATAAACAGCATACTGTAATACAGTATCATTTTAAGGCCTAATAATGATCCGTATATGACTTCAACGTAAAGTTGGACATAATTATGTATTACTTATTTTAAGGCGGATTTTCGATTTGACGTACGGATAAGAATCAGTAAAGACTTTTATAGCAGCTTCGCTGCTAAAATATGTCTTTTTATCCTATGCCATATATGTTATATTATAACATATTGCCTTTTAAAAATGCTTTACATTACAATTAAAAATATTGCATCGATTTATATCTGCTTTTAACATATGAAATTAAATTCTTAATCTGATTTTTTGTTGCAATGATAACAGATTAATTATTTTAAGGCCAAATTGTACAATATTATGGTTGATAATAAATAACAAGAACATTCATACATAAAATATTTAACGAAAAATATGAAAATATCGTAAAACTACAAAAATAACAAATTTATAAAAGTAAACATAAATATAGTTGTATGCTTTATGTTAAAATATGTATTTAACAGAAGATTTTTCTAAAGACTGCTAAAAAGGTATAAATTTCTAAGTAACTTTGAAGTATATAAACTATTTATACAAGAAAAAAGGCAAATGCCTCATTAATTTCATATTTTGGGTTCGTCGTTTTAAAAAATGATTAGAATCCAATAAGCTTACATAAGACTAAGAGTGTGATTGCTCGTGTTAGGCGCATCTATTTAACTCTATTCTTCAAAAATGAACATAATCCTAATTTTGTCTAAAAATCATACATATCTAACAGAAGATAATGAAAGTCCCTTAATGACGTCATAAAAATGAGGGATGAGGAGAGGAGGAGTGAGAAAGAAAATCCCTAAAAAAAAGAGATGGATAATCCCTAATTTTATGACGTTACATACTGATTTTTTGAGAGACTTTATTTGTCTTCTATCTAACAAGCTTAAAATAAGAATATTTTATAAACAAAACCTTGTTGGACAAAAACTTGTAATTGTACAATTAGAGTTCTTTTCTTCCTTGCATTTTATTTAGACTTATAAGAAATAGAGAAAAATCATGTAAATAAAAAGTTAAACTATTTAGGCTAAATGATTATTTTTTATTTTTTTTGAGGCTTTTTTGTCACAAAATGTTAGTAACTTAAGTTATCTCAAAACTTAAGCTACCTTTAAAACTACTTTTCAGTGAAGTCATTATAATGGTACCCTAGGTATTATTAAACACATTCTCTCATTCGTTGGCTTCATACATTTGGATTGTTTAAACTAGCAATGCTTAAACTTCGCACAAATAATGTTGATTTACAGAAGGGATGATAATTTAAAATGTATCAATTGATCGGCTATTGTCTTATCCTTTTAGGGTTCCTGCAAACCATAGAAATCTAGTATAGATTTTTCTCGTATTCGTTCGAAACTGATTAATATCCGGCGAATTAGAACCGGATCTCATCCATTTTGAAAAATTATGTATAGCATCGTAGCATAACTGTCTATAATACGATGTGAATATAAAAATGTACAATCATAAGATTAAAACCAGTTTTTTTAGCCTGTGTCTTCGACATCTCGGGGCTAAAAAAAACTTTAATCTTATAATTGTACATTTTACATCCGCGGAAAGCTGTTTATAATACGATGCGAAAAACGAATAAGAATTGTAGAAGAGTGGTTTCAAAATATATTAAATAGAAAAAATTAAGCCTCTATGTATAATATATTTATTGTAATAAGCAAACAATTCATTCATTATTCTTCTTGAAGTAAAAATTATATCATAAATTGGTGGGTAGCAGTGTACAAATTTAACTTTTTTGCATAGATATACAAAATCTTAAAATTCACATGTAGGGTATATATCTTCCCCTTAGAATTGGTCATTGGAATTTCATTGAATATTTAGAAAACTGGTGATAATGCCTAAAAAATGACGTCTTACTAGCCTACCATTGGTCAATTTAATTGTATACTGCCTAGCATTGGTCATTTGTGTTGTATGACGTCATTTTTTAAGTTTCAAGTTTTGGCTATTATCGTTAGTTTCAATATTTAGATGTGGGAAGAAGGAGGGTCAGAAATAGGCCCCTGGAAAAATTCCATAAATTTAGTCTTATTTCATTTTCAAGCTAAATTAATTGTGTTGGAGAGGGGGGTGTGAGGGAGGAAATTTTTTCAGCTCCAAAATCTCTTTCATTCAACTAAACCCCCACCCCAAAATTTTTTAAGATGAAGGGGCAGGGGGGGGTCATTTTGTTATACACTTTCCAATTTTGCTAGAATTTAGCTGTGTGGGTAAAAATTGTTTTTACTTGTGTATGATTTAATGTTGTATATATTGGTATTGACAGTAATGATTAGCCAGAGTTAATATGAATTGATTGTTGGGATCATGTTAGAATTACAAAGTAGAATCATTTTTCATGCTGTTAGCGGCCAAACGGCTGGAAATACAGTCTGCAGCATAGCCCTGCGACTTTGGCGTATCACGAAGCGCTTCCAGTTCGAATCTCGGCCCAATATTGCGAAATGAATAAAGAGGGTGAAATGGTTCCTACTGCTGCTATGTCAGTTAGTAGTAGTTTGATTCAGAGATATACAAATTTTAGACCCCCTGGTGTATTTCCGTCCTCTAGAGGCTAATTTACAAATAATCTAGAAGTCTTAATAATTTACAAAAAAAAACGTGTTCCATATGTAAATGAGCGAAAAAGCCGGATTTTTCGCGTGAATTCGCTTTCCTCGAATACGCTAAAATGCCCTTTTTTTGACATTTTCTACATGATCCGATTGTTGTTTTGCAAATGTACAATAATAATAATAATAATCTTAACTTTTACAATAACCTTGGAGATTTTAAAGTTTTATATAAGTTTTTACTGGTGGCTACGCCTTTAGTCTAAAAGGCTAGTCTGTCTAAAGGACTCATAAAAATATTAATAAAAAAATAAAAATAGTGAAAACTCCCATACAAGAATTTTACCATGTAGTTTTTGAGATATTAAGAGACACACAAACATGATTTCGTCAAAAGATAAAAATCATGTAAATATAGAATAGAAAAAAATCCAGGGATGGAGGGGACATTAGCCTCTTAATTACACTGGTACCCAAAGTTTTATAAACACTTACTTTATCCGTTCGCTAAAATAATTTTGGGACTTTTATTAAATCTTTATTAACTAGAAGTGTTTTTAATATTAATCTACAGATGGGGTAATTTTGTTTATCATCATAAGGGGTTTTTCATTTATTTATCCTTATTATCCTTTAAGGTCCATGAAAAAATATAATAGTTATTTCTCGCATCGTATTATAAACGGCTTTCCGCGGATATAGAATGTACAATTAAAAGATTAAAACCAGTTTTTTAGCCCCGAGGTGCCGAAGGCACCGGCTAAAAAAACTTGATGCTAGACATAGTTTTTTCGTGTGGATAAGAACCGGTTCCTATCCACCGGATTCGAATAAATACGAGAAAAACCTTTCTTCCACCGTTACTGAATGGAAAATCAGACAAGCATAAGTCTTTATTTATGAAAATATTTGCTTTTAAACTCTAAAATGATATTAAATAAAATAAAAGGCAAATATCTGTTTAAAGCTATAAAAAGAAGTATACATTGCAATTTAAACTCTTGCTTCGGGCTGATAAATTATCTTATGATTATTTAAGGACTAGTATTATAAAAATCCATATTTATGTAGTTATTTATCGATTATTTGCTCTTCCAGGAAGCTTTTTAAAGAACTTTTTTTTATTGTTCAATCCTTTTTTTAAACAGGCAAAAAGGTTAAGTATTAAAATTCATATATAGCGCAACAAAAAAAGCTAGTACATTTTATAAGGAAGCATCTCTATGATCAAGTCCTAAAAATGTAAGTATATCCTAAAACAGTAACCTGTATTAATGCAGTTTTGCAACAAATTTACTTATAAATTTGTTTAGACTTATACAATTGTTTTTGCATTTTCAATACTGAAACTCTACAAGTGTTAATGTTTTTTTGCCTACTGGTTCGGAGCTTCGCTTTCATAGATATTGTCATCCTTCTTCTATTTTGAACTACTGCTAAATACATATATCTTGATTACAAAACTATTTTCTTGTAAAAAAAAGCAAAGTAAATTAAAATAATAGATTAGTTATTTAACTGTCTAGTCTGAGTTCAAACCTTAAATTCTTTATTATAATAAAATTGTTAACAATTTAAAAAGTAAAATATTGTAAATCACATGCCAATATATTAATCATGGTAAACATTTTCACACAAAAAAAAACTAGTTTGCCTCCTTAAGATCTTGATCTTAGGAGATAAGACAATGCACGGTAAATTTATATACATTCCCAGTCACAACAGTCAAAAATACTTTGGATTAAACTAATTGGTGTAAATGTTTGGACACTGCTAATTTTAACCAACCCACTAGATCCATTATACTTAACCAAAAGTTTTAAAGAATGTATGAGATAATGTAGTATAAAAATTTGGTTACCAGCATAATTCAAAGTTCATTGTCCCCTTCTTCCCTCTTTAGATAAGATATGTTTTAAATTAAGTCAAATAATGCCTTTTTATAATGATTTCTTTGTAAACAGTTTAAGGAACAAGCATCTCGATAAATATATTTAAGCATCGGACCTAATCTGTGCTAAGTAAGAACAATCTGTGCAATTTCTTTCCTCTTATAATTCTTATAATGGAACTTTTGGCACTAATTATTAGGCACCAGACCAAGAAAAATTATACCATCACAATCGGAAGGGTGATAACATTTCTTTTCTCTTAAATTTAAATTAATAAGGAATCTTAAGGGATAAGACAATGGATGATAAAGTGAGTAACACCCCCAATTATGATAAACAAAAGTACTTATTCTGTGGGTCAGAATATTTTATGAAAGGTTTGGACACTTTTGTGTTTGTCCCACCTATTCAAGATTTAATAAATGTTTCTTATGTTTGTAAGCTAACAAATGAGAGAATGTGATTTAAGGAGAGGATAAATAATTGCACCACCCAACTGTATCATTTTCTAACAGTTTCCTAGTTTCTTTTATTGGCTTGGAACAAGTATTCTGCAAATAGATTAGAGTTAAATGCTGTAAACAAATATTAATCTTTATAAAAACTTAATTTCTAAAAGAGCGATATAGAAGGTAAAGCAAAACGATTGACGTCGTAATTGTAAGGAATCAAAATTAAAATACAGACAAAATCATAGTTTGACATAGTTTAGGAGTTTTTTGTTTTCTATTTAAGTTTAATTTAAATGCCATAAATATAGAGAGTTATCTAAAGGTGTATAATTAGAATATAAAACTGTCTCTTGTCTATTTAGACATTTTTTACGGGGGGTTGGGGGGCAGTAAACACTCTTTTATTATCTCCACCTTTGACGTCCTAGAATGGTAGCCAAAGGTTTTTAAACACAGTCTCATATTCATTTGCTAAAAATTTTGGGCTCTTTTGTTTAAATCATTATTATATCCCTATCCATTGCAAATTTCACTTTATGTGAAAATATGGTGTTCTATGTATATATATCTTTTGCAAGTAAAGATAATAATATATAATTATTAATATTTCAATTTAATATTAGATTATGAATTAGATAGATTGATCTGCACTGTTAGACCGACAGACAGACCGACGGACAAACAGAGCTATTGAGTAAATGCTCAATCTCTGAAAACAGTAAAAAAAAAATTGTATTTTCAATATATAGGATTTTAATATTTTTACAGCATGCCCGACATTATTGCATACTAGATGTTCAGCTATCTATCTTAAACAGCATCTGGGTAATTAACATTTCCATACAGATAGAGTTACAGACTGACGGACAGGCAAATACAGACTTATTATTCTAAGAATAGTTATTGAACGCATCGTTTTATAAACAGCTTTCCGCGAATATAAAAACTTACAACTATAAAATTAAAACCAGTTTTGTTAGCCCCGAGAACGGGTGAACAAAACTGGTTTTGATATTATGATTGTATATTTTTATATTCGTACAAAACTGTATATAATTTATAGTTTGAGAATGAGTTGAGATCGTTCCAAACGATAGTATACATGATTTTTCAGTATAGCTTAGAAAGAACCTGTTCAAATTCAGTGAATATGAATTGGTTTGGAAGCCATATTGGAATGGTTATTTCTCGCATCGTATTATAAACAGCTTTTCGCGGATATAGAATGTACAATTATAAGACTAAAACTGGATATAAAACGATAGTATACATGATTTTTCAGTATAGATTAAAAGAACCTGTTCAAATTCAGTGAATATGAATTGGTTTGGAAGCCATACTGGAATAATATTTATCTTTGATGAAACTATCACTGTATCTATTCCTTGGAGAATGATTGTCTGAAATTTAGTTGAATGGATATAATAGATTGTATTTAAAGTGTATGGATTATTATAACTACCTCTCTAGAATAAGAACATGCAATATCAAAAATAAATGGAATCTGGTTGCAAGTCCTTTATAGAAGGGGTGTTTTTATTTATTGTAATTGTGTTCGCGTATAAAATCTTTTCATTAGATCCTTGATTTTTGTCAATTTGTGTTTTTTTATGTTTTTCCTATGATTTATTCTAGATCTAGTTATTTTCAGGTAGGGAGGGGACATTGGGCTGTTTATTACACTAGTCCTTAAAGTTTTCTTATTCGTTGGCTTAACAACTCATGGGACTTTTATTTAATTTTGATTGGTTGGTACAATAAGTTAAGTGTCCAAACGTTTCAAATTAGTGATAATTTTGTGCGTAATCATTGGAGATGTACATAAACTTATCGACTATTGTCTTATCCCTTTAGATCCCTGAGTTAATTTAAAGTGTAAAGATTAATTTCCTAGCATTGTTGACCTACATTGTCTCAATGATTATAAAGATATGAAGTCTTTCTAATTGTTTTATCACGCAAGCAGGTTCTATAAATCTAGGCTTCCCTTTCTCTGTATGTTATATGTATACATATACATTCTATAATACAAAGTAGCTTGATGTCTGTCCGTCTGTCTGTCCGTCTGAAGCTTAAGATCTCAGTAACCACTGAACCGATCGGGTATATACCTATAGTCCTGTGGTGATTTTAAGCTATTTTCTTGGAGGTGGGACACCCCCTCCTCCCACCCACCCAAAAAAAAAATGAAAATTTCCCCCCCCCCCAAAAAAAAAAAATTATTTTCTGGGGAAACTACTCCAAAATAAATGGCAGCAATACTTAATTTATTTTAATTACCTCTTTGGACAAAGCCCCTACAGGCTATGGGCGAAGCCGCTAGTATTTCATAAACCAGTAAGTTTTTTTGTTTATTCTTTTAGAATCTGTCTAACCACTGAACATATTGATGTATCTGCTATAGAAAAGCTTCTGAAATAGGTCCAAGGATTGCTTTTTGCTATATTTTCGTAAATTTGAGTCTTTGGTTATTTTAGTCTAGTTTTATGCCTCCGACTTCCCTAAATAAATACTGAGCCCCTGGTTGATATGGGTGCAGCCCCTATTACATTATGTAATCAATTAACTATTAATTTTTGTAAATACATTTCATTTTAGCTTTGTGTGGTTTGATCATATTCAGTCTTGTTTTACAACACTGCTTTGCTTAATTTCATTAATTGTTTCAAAGCATAATTGGATATTTGCAGGGTGAGAGGGGACACTTGATTGTTAATTACACTGGTACCCAAAGTTTTATAATCACGTTATCTTATTCGTTGGCTCAAAAACGTTGGGTAATTATATTAAATTCTGATTGATTGGTTCCAATCAATTCGTCTTTATACTTTTCAACAAATAATTTAAAGTTTAAAGGGTTAATTTTATTGTACATAAAGGGATATATATAAATTTATCGTCCCTTGTCTTATCCCTTAAGATTCGTGGATTTATGGGATTTAAAGGTAGGTAAATGAAAAATAATTAATCAGTACCATAATGTTTCTATGGAATTGAATTTCCTGGCTGTCATTAAAGATACACGGCTTGTATTTCTGTATCAATAAGCATCCGATATATAATTTACTTGGACCGTCAGTCTGTCGGTCATGAATATGTCCTCTATAAAATACACTTTGTTGTCCTTCCATGAAATGTTTATAATTCGCTTCTTATGGATGTTGCCATCCTTGTTTTATAATAATTTTCTCCCATTACCCTGAAATTTAAAGTTTTATTTGTATTTTGATTTATCTATAATTTTATGACATTTCATAAGTAATTTATCATTCGGCTAAGTAGGTAGGTTAGAGTAGCATTATAACATTTACTAGCGGCTACGCCCCTATAAGCCTCTAGTGGCACTTTAAATGTTTTGTTTTATGTTGCGTTCAAGTTTCTACGATATGTTGCGTAAGAGTCTCTTTATACGATACCTCGCGATGTTACGTAGGAGTCTCTATACTTAAAATAAAAATTTCGATTTAATATTATTTCTCTTGGGAGGGTGGTGGTACCCTCCCCCAAAATAGTTATAAACCTTCCCGGGACCTATGAGAAGCTACCCTGTTAAGGAGAACCCGATCGGTTCAGCGGTTAGCGATATCCTTCGGTACAAAAAAAACACACACAAACACACAGACACACAAACATACTGTTACTTTAGTATAAGGATTTCAGGTTTTTTCTATGATTCAGGAATCTTAAGAGATAAGATAATTTTCGATAATTTGATCAATAAAACAAAATAATATTCAGAATATAGTTTATTGGTTGAAAACATTGGACCAACTAATCAATATTTGATAAAAGGGGTATAGTCCCTTTCGTGGCAACTCTCCTTAAGGGGCTATTCTTCATTTTTTTTACAGTAGCTTTTCTCCTATTTCTAGCCCCTGCGGGGGGCTCTAACCCTGCGGAGCCAATTGACTAACCCAATATAACCTAAATTAACCTATCAAAAGCCATTTTAAAAATACGACGAATCGCCCCTTAAGGGGAGTTGCCACGAAAGGGAGTATTCCCGATTAAAGTTTTTAAACCAACGAATAAGATATCACGTATATAACTTTTGGTATCGTTTTTTACCAGGAAGTAGTAAATATTTTTGCATTAAACTAAAGATCTCAGAAATGGTTAAACTGTGAAGTTGTGTTTTAGAATTGTGGTTTTATGCTATTTTCTTGAAACAAGGCCCATTATAGGCACAGTCCCTATATTCTAGGGGCGAAGCTGCGAAGAGCTATACAATGAATATTTGATTTTATTATGTATTATTAGGGTTTGATTTTTGCACAACGAATGTTTATAGGCAAATTTGCAAACGATTATGCGTATATAAATATTTAAAGACAAGGATTATTATATTCTAAAGTTGGGTAGCTCAAAATAATAAAAAATATATTATATTTATATAAAAGAATGGGTTGGAAGGGGAAAATTCTCGTTACTAATAGACAAGAACGTCCTAGATTTTTCTAAATTTTTTCTTGGGGGGGGGGGGGCAGAGTACCGAATCTACAATATGTATAGGACGTTTAAGGGTGGGAGGAATGCCATGGCTTTTGGACATCCTTACTTGTAGAGTAGCGTTGCTCCTACCAATACGAATATAAATGTTTGTAAAGGGTGAATTTACAAAAATTCTACACCTATTTAATGCGTTTGGAAATCAGGGTTATACGCACGAAGTACATAAAAATGGAAATTTTTGCCTTAAAACTTAGATATAGTAACCTCTCTAAAAGTTTTGAAACCCCCTCCTTAAAAATATACACAGATATCTTACTTGATTAGACAATTGACGATAATTTGTTTACTTTTCTTTGTGTGTTACAAAATTATTGGTGGAGAAGTCAGAACATATCTAGTTTGTGCCAACCAATCATGATTGATAAAAGTTTCTAAATCTATAAGTCACAAATGAGAAAACAAGTTTGTAAAATTTTTGGGATCTAGAATTGTTGGCCTACATATTTATTCCTTTATTTTCTAAAATACTTTTTATTAGATTCCAAACTTTAGCCAAAGGCAAAATAGTCTTTTGTATGTAAAGTAAACCCTTTAATAACTTAATGAATCAATTAATAATTTTCTAAAGAAATTTCTTAGAATTTTGTTAAATATAATATCATGTTTATTAAAATAATCTTTCTATCAATCTATATATCTATCTATCTAGACTGGAGAGCTGTATGATACAAGACCTGTTACCCACTATCTACCTGGTTGACAACAGAACTATCTATATATCTATCTATCTATCTAGACTGGAGAGCTGTATGATGTAGACCTGCTGCCCACTATCTACCTGGTTGACAACAGAACCGACTGCCATGGACTGGTCAACGAAACTGGAGAAATCACTGTCAAGTATATTGGTCAGTATTTTAGCAAATTATTGGAAGCAGAGCTGCCCTACACGTCTTACAAGTCTCAAGGAATTAGAGAATGCGCGGATTTTCTATGAGATTCTCTTACACCCTGATAAAATGTTTCTTCCAGATGACTAAGGATACCCTCCATTACCCTCTTATTACTTTACCCCAACCCCTACCCTGACAATGAAGGAACGTATTGACCAATTTATATTAAGGACTATATTAGCAACCTAAACTAAATTTAAATTCCCATTCTTACAGGTGCTATCCGTGGACCTGGCCCAGTTATTCTCTTCTTATAATTATAATTCATACAGGTGCTATCCGTGGACCTGGCCTAGTTATTCTATACTTATAATTATAATTCATACAGGTGCTATCCGTGGACCTGGCCTAGTTATTCTATACTTATAATTATAATTGATACAGGTGCTATCCGTGGACCTGGCCTAGTTATTCTATACTTATAATTATAATTGATACAGGTGCTATCCGTGGACCTGGCCTAGTTATTGCTGACATGTCAAGTATTATCAGATATTCAGAAATAGAAGGCAGATGCTTAGCTATTCTAAGGTAAAGGATTTAGTAAATAAGGATAACAACATCCATAATTAGCAAAACATTTAAAACTATGAAAATCATTTAAAAGTAACAAGATTTTTGTACAAATGGACATTAAAATTTAGCACCCGAAAGACTAAATAGTTAAATCTATGTAGCATTACAGATAGACGTATAACTTGTATAATAAAATAGTAACTTATGCCAAATTGAACTGCTACCCAATAACTCACTTTGTCCGTCTGTCCGTCAATTGCTTAGTTACATTTTAAATTTATTCTTCATTTATGAGCTTCGCTACCTGTGGATGTTGTCACCTTTGTTTAATATTAAATTTATTAAAAGAAATCACCAAAATCAAATAAGACATTTACCAAAAATACTAAAAATTGGAATATATTTTTGCTGTTAACCCTTACAGATCGGGGGGGGGGGTCATATTGACCCCCCCCCCTCTAGTTTTTTCAATGTCATTTTTTTTGTAGGTAAGATGGAGAGCTGTGACTTCATGACTTTTTAAGTTTAGTAATTATGCGTCGGCAAGAGTTGATTTTATTAGGATATCTGGTCTGTGTCGGTCGTGGTGTCCGGTCAAAGTCGGTTGGGTAGCATCAAAATTAAAAAAAAATATAAATAAATCTTAATTTCTACATTATGACTTTTGTGTATAAGGTAGAAACCTAAATTTTTTTTGGTGAATACTGAGATATCAATGACCTTATGAGAAAAGTGGTGCTATGCCCGTTTGACCGCACCCTGACCGACTTTATGACCGATTTTTGTCCGGCTTTTACTACAGACATATATCATGTATATCGTGGCTTCTATTACAGCTAGAGACCTATAAATTTTTTTGGTAAATTCTTGAGCAACAATAAACAGATAAAAATATTAATTGGCGCCGCCAACCGCCGTTTTACCGCCGTAACCGCCGAAAATGGCGGTTTCCGTTATTTGCGGTTTTTCGGCGATGATCAGAAAAGTAATTTTTTTGTTATGAAAAATAAAAGTACGTCCTAAAATTTGGTCATCCTAGCTGCAAAATTGGCCGCTCTACAGCTGTTTTAAAATTTAGCGGCTGGCCGCTAAAAAGCGGCTAAGGAGCAGCCTGGCCGCTATGACTAGAAAAAGTAATTTTCTCTAAAAATACACATGAACCACCAGAAAAAAAATTTTACGTCTTTATCTGTAACAGAAGCCGAGATAGAGGGGGGGGTCAATATGACCCCCCCCCCCCCCGATCTATTAAGGTGGGAATAGGGGCCCGATCTGTAAGGGTTAAAGCTACGCTACTTACGTTACGGACAAGATTTACTATGTTAAATTTTGAAGAAAGTACGATTTATTGCTATTACTATGCATTTTTATATTATTTCACTTCCTATTTTGCAAAGAAAAAAATGATTTAACTAAAATTTCCTTGTTTTATGAAATGATTGAAATTTACAGGGTGTAAAAAAACTTTGTGAGATTTTATTTTCATGATACGATTAGTGGAAAACCTTACCCCCTAACTTTTAATAGTGAATTGAACATTATTCTAACCAGCGAGCCATCTTAACCCTTAAGTAATCAACCAAGGTCAACAATTAAAAATACTTTTTGCATAAGATAGTTCGATAGCCACTTTTAATTGAAATGTAAGAAAAAATCTTTTTAATTATATAGTTGCCACTACAAATTAACTCTTGATATTTTAAATATAATGGTTAGGTTAAGTTAAATAAGTTTCTGAAAAGTTTAAGATAATGATAGTTATTGTTATAAAATTATTTAATAACACAATATTCTGCCTTTGTAGATTAAAACTTTTAGTGTATGTTTAATTTATCTTCAATATACCTATCCCTGTATATGTGAAAGGAAAGCTCAGCAGCCGCTTTTCAGCCGCGAATAAGCCTCAAATTTAAACCCGTATGGATGCTTTTCATTTTTTTTTTAGAGGGGGATTGCCAAACTTCGGTAACTTCCAGCTGATTTAAAAATTATTAGGTGTTGATTTCTTTGAGGCTTTCAGGCGGCTGAAGCGCGGCTGCCGAGCCTTGATGGGAAGTGTTGTGAAATATCATCTTGAATAATGGCATAAAATAAACAATTAACAATGATAATTAGTCAACAACAAAATAACAAGCATACCAATATTATTTCCTCAGAGGGGAGGGGGCATTGGAATGTAAATTACACTAGTATCCAGAGTTTTTAAGGTGCATTACCTTCATTGGTTACCCCCCCCCCCGTATGACTTTATCCCCATGCCCTCCCCCGACCATGGATGAAAGTATTAAACAATATCTGAGGACTATATTAGCAACCTAAATTAACGACTAAAAAATCCACTGTTATAATATCCAAATATTCTATATCAATTGTTGTACTTGTGTATACAGGGATTTATATACACAAACTAAATTACCAATGGCAGGCCAGTATACATTTTAATTGACCAATGGGCACAGTATGACGTCATTTTATATAGGCACTATAAAATGCTTCACTATAGGAGGCCTAATTAAAAAGGTGTTTCACATCGATTCAGTGGTTAGCGAGATCCTACGCTACACTTACTTAAGTTACTTTTATATAAGGATTGGCATTATTCATATTAATTGTCATACAAATTTTAGATATACGGGAATATACTTTTTACTGCGTAGTACACATAGTTGTGAAAAGTTATATGTTTAGTTTACAAACAAAATTTGCAATTGTTCAAGCATATCTTTAAGAATATGGACAGATAATCAGCATTTTCAAATCCATATTATAGTATGGCGTCGAATCAAATTAATTTCTGCTGGATTAAAATCAGTGCTGAGCAATACTAAACAATCATCGAATCTTAGACAATTCTCCAATAAAATAAAGAGAGAAAAAATCCTGGAAATATTTGCTGTTTTATTGCCCCTTCCGGATAATAAAACAGACATTTTTATATTTGAATCCGTGGAAATTAATTAAACCAATGGCGGTTATTAAGCTATGGTTTTACGTGTGAACATGTTATGTCTTTTATATATAATTATTTAAATATTCCAAAGCAAACAAAAATGATTTTATCAAAATTTCTAAATAACTGTCTCTTTCCCATTTTTTCAATTTGTCTAAAAGAACCAAATGAAACTTATACAAAAATTTCATCATAAAAAATAAATGTGTCTTCTAAGTCTGTTTTAATAGCATAGCTACTTTAAAATAAGGGGACGTTCATGCGTCTGACTGTCTTTACTAAGACATCTCAAAACTAACTTTCAAACGTTTGGTAAAAATTATTTTGTTTGTTTAAAAGTGATTTCTGTGAAGATATTTAAAATTTGTTTTGTTAAATCTATATGATTATTTTTGAGTAATTAGGGCAGATTATAAATTCTTACATTATAATGTACTAATATTTCTGAGCTTTGTTTTATTTCAGATTGGGTAAAACTAAAGTTGATGAGATATTGTCAGTGTCAACAGCGACAGAGGTGAGTGCTATACCAAGTGCAACCTCACAGCTGCCAGAGCTGCCGCCAGATGTAACACCAGGATCCACCCCAACTACACAAATCCCTCCAGGAAATTATACAAGAATCAAATATATTTTCAAATTATTATCCTATTATATAAAGTAGTAAGATTTTTTCGTCTGTACCGAAGGATCTAGCTAACTGCTGAACAGATATGGGTTGCCTTTACACTGAACCTACGTATAGGTTCAGGGAAGGTTGAGGAAGGTACCTCCACCCTCTAAAGAGAAAACGCCCCTAGAAATTAATAACCACCCTCACAACATTTTCCCCCTTTTTCTTTTTGAAATTAAGAATGAGTACGGGGTCCCTTCCCCTTTTTCTCATTCCAGAGTTGAGTAGCACCTCAAGGGTCATTTCGATGCACTTTTTTTTATATATCTTGTATTATTACAACTTTGTGTAGTTCTTGAAGAGGATGTGTTTCCCTGGGAAGGAGGATCAACCACGGACTATGTGCCAATAACACTTCCTGATACACCACAAACTACCTCTACTACAACAACCACTACCTCTACAACCACCACTAGTACAACTTCCACTACAACAACTACTACTACTACAACCAAAAGTACAACTACATCAACAACTACAACTTCTACTACTACCACAAGTACAACAACTAGTACGACAACAAAAAGAACAACCACTACTACAACAACAACAACAACAACAACTACGACAACCAGAAGAACAACTACAACAACGAGAAGAACAACTACAACAACAAGAAGTACAACCACAACAACTACACCTACAACTACGACCAGCACCACAACTACAAGTACAACAGCAACGACAACTACTACAACTACAACTAGTACTACAACCACTACGACAACTACAATCACTACTACTACATCAAGACCAACTACCACTACAACAACAACTACTACAACCACCACCACAACTACAACGACAACTACTTCAACCACCACAACAACTACAACAACCACTTCAACAACCACTACAACTACAACAACCAAACCCACAACTACAACCACGACAACGACAACCACAACCACTACAACAACAACCACTACTACAACAACTACCACTACCACAACAACTACGACAACAACAACCACTACCACTACAACTACGACAACTACAACCACTACAACTACCACCACAACAACAACAACAACAACAACCACTACCACTACAACTACCACCACAACAACGACGACCACTACAACCACAACCACGACCACTACAACAACTACTACGACAACAACAACAACTACCACTACGACTCGTCCACCTACAACAACAACCCTGACAACGACCACAACGCGTAGCACAACAGCCCTAACCACCTGGTGGACCACAGCAGCCACAACTCTGGGCCCTAAACCTGACCTGACTGATGATGATTTCCTGAACATGTATTTTGAAGACTCAGCTATCGAGGAATATGATGAAGATGACTTTTACTACCACATGTACTTTGATGAAGTGTCGACAACACCACTACCTATTGACGACTTTTACGACATTCTCGAGTCAGTGTCGGCCGGTTCAGAGCCGCAGGTTCTGAGCCCCCCGTCGTCCGAAAAACCGCCAGATTACACCGATTACTTTGGTGGTTATGATTATGAGTTTGACTTGACCAAAACGTTGAATGACACACTTGAATATTTTCGTGATCGTGTCCCACGCCGAGTGGCTGGTCACAATAGCACCACCCGCAATGGACGAAATAACGGTAAAATGCTTCGCTTGAAACGCGACACCCAACCACGTGATAAGAACGCGCTGTCATTGGCGCAAAAACGGCAACTGATCAACGCCAAAAAGTCCGGCAAACGGCTGCGGATTAAAGTGAACCATAAAAGGAATCGTGTGCGCCGCCGTAAAGTGAATGACCCGCGCGTGATTGGTATCCTGGACAGGCGGACGCCGGAACTGTTTCGGCAGTCGCCGTTTGTCACAATTTCACTGACAAAGTTTGTCGTTTTGTCGACAGGTGTTACGAATGCTGCGCTTCTCGCAGGTAGGAGTTTTAGATTTTTTTCTTTTCAGATTTTCGTTGATAATAATTCTAAAATGAAAACACACAATTGTTTAATTTTTTTTATCTGCTGCTAATAAAGGCGGATGAAAATTCAATAAAAAATCCTGTAGACCCTTACTCACTTGGTTCCTTATTCTGTATGTAATCCTCTGAGAAACATCAAATACTTAATAGGAAATGTGTTTCTCTTATCTGCTATTAAAGATAGATGTCTTATTTTTTTATATAAATAATTCCACGCCCATAATATTCTATGCCTGTATATAATTCATATCTGCTGGATAAGAACTGGTTTTAGACAATACTGAAAAATAATAATATAAGGTTCATAATACTGGGTTTGATATTAGAATTAGACGAAAAGCTGTCTAAAAACTATTTCTATATTTTTTAAAGATATTAAATGATAATAAAATCCGTTATTTACTAAGTATATTTGCGATAACTTTTATTTAATGAAATCTTCCAATTTTTAACATGTACAAAACGGCCTGCTTAATTGCTTCAAGATCCATGTCAGATCTATATAGGAAATAAATGTCTATAAACGAGCTCAAGTTTTCCAAGGAATATTTGTTTAAAACTAATAGTGCTCCAATAATCCATAATAAACTCTCATTGCCCATAACGATAAGACCCATTATTTTACTTTATTAAAATAAATTCCTTTTTTTAATTTCATGTTGCTATTTACCTTATATCAATGTATTTAATTTCTAATCATAAAAAAGATAATTTAGATTTATTATATAATAAATTTAAGAAAACTCTATTTTAAAAGAATTCGATTGTGGCGACACTTTGTGCGTTCAAATATTAAACTAAAATTGTAATCATCATCATTAACCCTTTGGTGATGGTAATGTAAAGAAAAAAATATAATTTAAAAAATCTTTTTAAAATCATTTAGATTATTAAATATTTACTTTCTTTTAGATAGTAATGCCGGGTGAGGAAAATAGATTTATTGAGAAATAGATATGCATATAGAAAACTAGCCAATAGGGAGATAATTATATCGAGCCAACTCTAGTAATTCAAAATTAACTAGAACTAACTGGCAATTTTTATCCAATTAATAAAACGCAATTTTGTTTTATGAAAAGAAAATAAATTTTATTTATTATATTTTCAGACACAGACAAGGTCATTTTTGAATGAGTTTTGATAATTTGAATTAATGGATATAGAAAATACGTGGATATTATGACAGGAGAAAAATGTCGTCAATTAAGGTTGCTAATATGAATATCATTTATTGGTCAGTTCATTTATCAAGAAGGAGGAGAGGGAGGGGTTGGATCGTTAATTAAGCCAGCTACAAGTTTCACTTTATAAGAGTACATAGTAATGTGGTGTAAGATCCAAGTAATAAATCCATTTTTGAAGTAAAGTTTTTGTACTTTAAACTAAAATTAAATTTACTGGCTGTAACTCGATTACATTTTTTGCTGACAATATATCTAAATACTAGCGGCAACGCTACTATTTAGGGCCGATTTATCTTGGGAGGGTGGTGGTACCCTCCCCAACGATAGTTATAAATATTCCCAGGATCTATGAGGAGCTACACTGTAAACATTTCGGTTCAGCGGTTAGAGAGATCCTTTAAGACTAACAGACAGAAACAGATCATGTTACTTTATATAAGGACTAGCGGCTTCGCCCCTAGCCTCTAGGGGCTTTGCCCCAAGAGGTTTGATCAACTTAATTTTTCGTATTTTAGATTTGAAAAGAAAAAGTAAAAAAAAAAATTTTTTTTTTGGGGGGGGGTATTTTCATTTTTTGGGGGGTTGGGGGTGTCCCACCCCCCAAGAAAATAGCTTAAAACCATCACAGGACCAGTAGGTATATTCCCTGAAGAGTAGAGCCCAATCGGTTCAGTGGTTACTGAGATCTTAAGCTTCAGACGGACAGACAGACGGACAGACGGACAGACGGACAGACGGACAGACAGACGGACAGACAGACATCGTTCTACTTTGTATTATAGACTCTATAGTCATAAGTCAAAATTTGTATCAATTCACTATCCTATCACACCTGGAAGGAATCTTAGGGCAAAAGACAATGGATGATAAATTGATGTCCTGATCCAAACAACAATTTTGATAAGCCAAAGTCCCCCATCTATAGAATAAAAAATAGAAGGAGGGTAAAATCTTACAAGGGGTAAAATGAAGCCCTATTACCGCACCCCCCCCCCCGGGCCCCCCCCCCCCCATCTAAAAAAAATTCAAAAATCACAATTTTTTGTTTTTAGTTGTTTTTGTAGATTCAGTTCATTTAGGATGGGGCTGTTTGCAAGCAAGGACTTCCAAGCTTTTTGGGGGTGGGTAAAATGAAAGATTTTAAAAGTATAAAATGTACTTTTTAAAATTTTGAGTTGGGGGGGGGAGGTTAAACATCTCTTTACCACCTATCCTTGACGTTTATGTTTGGAAGAGTCACAAAATTCGAGGGGAGGGAGGGAAAATTGGGCTGTCTATTTCACTACCTCCTAAAGTTTTATAAAACCGTTTTTTTATTCGTTGGCTTTACCACTTTGGTGACATTAATTGAATTTTGATTGGCTAATTTATTAAACTCAGTGTCCAAACTTTCAACCACTACAGAAGGAATAATTTTTTATCATCATTGGAGATTTACATCAATTCATCGGCCATTGTCTTATCTCTATAGATTCCTGGATTTTATGCAGAAGAAAAAAGTTTGTGCATCCGGTCATAGCATTTAAACAAGAATGTTTAATTTCATTGTAGCTCAGTAACGATATATTCAACACGTGGCTATGCCTCTAGAGGCATATAGGAGTACTTTAGGGAACGGGTAATGGGAAAAGGGAACCCTCGTCTGTGGGGCGTCCAAGAGGTGAATACCCCCCCACAAAAAAAATATATTTTTAGTTTTTACTCCCCCACCCCCCAGCCCCCCCCCCCCCCCGATAAAAAAGCTCGGACCTTCTTTGCCTTTAAGATATAGAGATTACCCCCCCCAAAAAAAAAAAAAATGTATTTTTCTTTTTTTACCCCTCCGCCCCTCCCCCCAAAAAAAAAAAAATTAAAAAGCTTTGACGTCCTTGCCTCGCAAGGGAGTGTATATTTTTTTGGGGTCATTTCTCTCATGAGGCTAAGTTAACATTCACTAAAAGAGTTATAACTCTGCTCTGGACCTATCAGAAACTCCACTTTAAAGGAGAACCTTATCGTTGTGCAAGATTTTTTGCTACAAACAAAGTTGACAAAAAAAATATTAAAAAAAGTTGAATGTCCATACGTTTCACCTTCTTGTTTTAATCAACAAAATGGACAATTTTCAGAACCATCACTGGGAATGTATGGATATCAATTTATCGGCCATTGTGTTATCCCTTTAGGTCCCTGAAAAAAGAGTAGCTTCGCTACTAAAAATGTTTCATAAAAAGTTAGCTGTGCCTGGGAACTCCACCAGCTTAATTGATAATTAACTCAGGGGTCTAAAGGGATAAGATAATGTCAGATAAATTGATGCAGGTCCCCAATGATTATACACCAAATTACCCTTTGCAGTTTACAATTAGTGGTGCTAGTGCAATAAACAGCCCAATGTCCCCTTCCTCCCTGTAATCAACCAGATGAATCACGGATGAACAGACAGGTAGCTTAATTCTCCTTCAATATCGTTTTATATTGAATAATAGATAAAGCCCTGAATAAGTTTATATCTGTAAAAATATACATCTTAAATACTTACTAAAATAAACAACACATATGTACAATTAACATAAGAATGTATTTGGTATCGTTATAACTATAAACATCTTGGTATCGTTTTTTTTATACAACAGGATTAATTTGCACATAGCCATCCAGCTCGTCCACACCTAACTGGCTGTCTTGGTATCGTTCAAGTAATCACCCTTGGTATCGTTGTCACCTTAAATAGGAATAGATTTAATTCCTCACAAGGAAGGAGGGGGCTTATAGAATTATAATCAAACCTTTTACATCAAATATTTTAATTATTTATATTTATATCTTACTTACTGGTACCTCTCGGAGGGGTCGAATCGATGGGTATTGGATTACATTTCAGACAACCAACCGTTTGATTGCACGACCATTTTGTTGATGTTACAGCCTAACATAGCAGCAGTAGGTACATTTTTAACGTCTCTAATATTTACAGATATTTTTAATATCCTTTTAAAGTAATAAAACTTACTTATTTATCATATCAGCATTTTTTTCACAGGAATACTTTTTAGAAGTAGTTCTTATAAATTCTATGGATAATTAGCAAGCTAAAGAAATATAATAAAGCTGTCAAATATCACTATTTTACTCTTTGAAAAAAGGAAAAAATGGATAAATCAAAGAACAAAGGTATAAAAAATGGTTCTACGTCCCTAGCAAATAGCATCGGTTGGCGAGATTTTAATTGGGAAAAACAAACAAAACATTCCAACTTTCTACAGTACTGGCGGCTGTGCCCCTTGCATTAAGAGACGGAGTAGAAAAATATCCCTTAAAGTCATTTTATAATATAAAGAAGTGAGATTTTTTTGTTTGAAACTTAAGATCGCATTAACCACTGAACTGATTTGGTTCTCTGTTTTAAGTAAGCTAAACACATATCCCTTGGTGGTTTTAAGCTATTTCATTTCCAGATTTAAGTCTTAGGGTGGCTCTAAGCTATTTTTCTAGCCCTTTTAAATACACAGCCCCTAGATTCTATGGGCTCAGATGAAGTTAAGATAATAAGATATTACATAGAACAATAGGAAAGATAATTAGATTTACAGTTTGGACCAAACATTTCTGGGATATAATTTGGAGGGAGATTAATTCAATTGCCATTGACCTATCTCTTCGTAATCCTACTGAAATTTTCAAGGTTTGTTGTAATACCTTCAAGGCCAATAAAATTCAAGTTAAACAGAGTTGTTAAAAATTTTATGTGAATTCAATAAAACATGAAGCGTCCATGCAAAATTGCAAACAAAAACAGCTAAATACATAATTTATACAGGGAATTTATATGCTTCTCTAAGATTGTGTTATATCTAAAAACTAGAAGTTTATCTTCTCTTTAAACTCTAGCTATGGTTTCAGATATTTTTTGTTAAATAACTCTTTATTGTTCTCCATAACTATTTTCTTCATGTAATATTGTAGAAACACTGGCTCTTGTATAAAAATTATATTTGACAGAAAATAAAAGAAATACGATGTGATATAATTTCCGTGTGAATATTAACAGCTTAAATTGCAAATAACGCTATAGTTATTAAAGCGTAATTTCAAACTATTCTTTAACATTTCTAGTTTGTACTACCCAAACTTCTTGAGATTCGCTACTAATGGATATTGTCATCCTTTATTATGTAATCTTTTGCTATTTGGAATGTTGCTTTGTTATAATCTTTTACATAGCGATGAGCTGATATTCTGATTTTAGGGCTATTCTAAAGAACAGCCTTTTTCAGAAAACGCCTATCTCAGAAAACGCCTATTCTTTTAAACTTGTTTTTTGTGCAAGTGATTAGACTCTAAGAAATACACACACAGACAATCAATCACATTTTTTCTCTCATTTATACAGGAGTAGGTCACTGAAAGTTAAATTAATGACACAATAAAAACTGTCCCGAATTTGTATTAATTTTGAGGAACACGACTCCAGTGACGTCATATTTTTTTTCCCGAAAAAGGGAAGGGGGGAAGAAAATCTCTTCAAAAGAGATGGGGAAAACCCCCTTTTCTCCCATCTCTTTTTTCTTCCCCCCTTCCCTTTTTTTTCTTTCACCCTTCCCTTTTTCGGGAAAGAAAAATATGACGTCACTGGAGTCGTGTTCCTCAAAATTAATACAAATTCGGGACAGTTTTTATTGTGTCAAATTAATCAACTCTCAATTCTTTACCATAAATTTATTGAGGTAGGATAATTATAACTTTCATTTGTCTCTTCATTTATTTTAATCTTGTTAAATTTTTATCTATTTTGCAATTACAGTATGGCTTAAAAACCGATTAATCTTAGTCATACTGAAAAATCTTGTATCGTATAGTAAACAATTTTCAACGAAAAATAAAATAAAAAGCATCGAATTAAATTCTGCTATATTGGCCAATAGCCATACTGAATAAGATCCTATATTTTTTATTTGCTATATGCGGAAAGCTGTCCAATATACGATGCATTAAATAGATATTATATTACCATCTAATTTTTTTTGTATGAAGTATTCTTTATTTTCTTTTAGCTTAAGTTGCTTTTTTTGTATTACGTACAAATTTCTAGTCTTTTTTATTCTAAAGAACGTGTCCTAACTTTTGTGATTTAAAAAAAAAGCTAGTCGGTGCTTTTATTAAGTAGTAGATGTAAAATGATGGATACAATTTAAATATGCAATTGGTTTTTTTAATTAAATTGGTTTTAAGGTACTATAGCGCAACAAAAAAGTAGAAAATTGCCATAATGAACAAAAATAGTAAGATCTTTAATTTGACACCTTACTTTTTGAAGAAAAAAAACTTATTGGGGAAATTTTATTTAGGGGTGGATTTTTTTGGTACCTTTCCTCAAAATTCTTATGAATCTCTGAAGAGAGACATCCTGTTACTTTTATAAAAGGATGAAGTTATAGTTTTGACCATTCTGGTGCATATGAGAAAGTTTGGTGCGACACATATGTTTCTCTATCTGAACTCAGGGATATAAGGGATATGGTGCATATGAGAAAGTTTGGTGCGACACATATGTTTCTCTTTGTGTACTCAGTGATATAAGGGATATGGTGCATATGAGAAAGTTTAGTGCGACACATATGTTTCTCTTTCTGTACTCAGGGATATAAGGAATATGGTGCATATGAGAAAGTTTGGTGCGACACATATGTTTCTCTATCTATACTCAGGGATATAAGGGATATGGTGCATATGAGAAAGTTTGGTGCAACACATATGTTTCTCTTTGTGTACTCAGGGATATAAGGGATATGGTGCATATGAGAAAGTTTGGTGCAACACATATGTTTCTCTTTGTGTACTCAGGGATATAAAGGATATGGTGCATATGAGAAAGTTTGGTGCGACACATATGTTTCTTTTTCTGTACTCAGGGATGGGGGGAAACCTTTTTAAGTCAGTTTAGAAGCCAGCATTTTCTTGAGTAGCACAGCACCTTATGTCAATTTTTTTTATCTTTTTAGCACCATAATGTCAGCTCTGAACACCTTTTATTAAAGCCTTAAATTCGACATAACATCCATTGACATGATTTGAAAAAAATTATGTCGAATTTATGTCAGCTGTGACCAAACTATCTTATATATAGTCGATGAAACCTGAGAGAAAGCATATCGTCAAAAGGCTGCTGATTTTGATAAGTTTAGTAATTGGCCAAATAAGATTAAATAATAAATTGTCATACAGTTAAAAGACGCATTAATGTGCCATTTAGTCGACATAATCTGACATAATATTGTATGTCTACATAATCTGACATAATATTGTATGTTGACATAATCTGACATAAAATTGTATGTCGACATAATCTGACATAAAATTGTATGTCGACATAATCTGACATAAAATTGTATGTCGACATAATCTGACATAAAATTGTATGTCGACATACTCTGACATAATATTATATGTCGACATAGTAGTCTAATATCATCGTAATGGTTGGCCTAGCCAATCAAACTGTTATTGAGATTTTTAGAAAGTATGGAAATAGCTATTAATTATTGATTTTGTAATATCTTAAGAATCCTTTACTCCCTGATTTTTAATAATTTTCTAAATCTGTATCTAGGCCTCTCCAGAGTAGGCCTTTAGTTGCAATACAGGGTGTCTAATAAATATTTTTTTTCACGTGGTGTTTTGAAAGGATTATTTGTGTGATCTATTCTGCATTTTTGAATTTAGGCATATCCAAAGTAATAATTTTACCGAATAAACAATTTTTTATACAAATTATTTGACTAAGAAACCATTTTTTGTTGTTTTAAAGTCATTTTAAAATCTAGGACTCTTCAAAGTAGGCCTATAGTTGTACTATTTGGTGTTCACATTTATTATAAAATGAGTGATACATTTATGATTAAATTTTAGAATATTATTCTCATTATTTGACTTTAAGGCATATTCAAATTATATAAAGTCTTACTGCAGGGTGATTAAAAGCTTTCTTTTAAATTACTAAAACATTAGAAACTTTTTACATTCAAAAGTAACAAAATATGTGTATGTCTCTCTGTACCGAAGGATCTCGCTAATTCTCATTTAAAGTGTAGCTTTTCATAGGTCCTGAGAAGGTTTAGATTATAATTTTTTGTGGGGTGGGTAAGAGGTAATATTTTTTTTATAATTTAAATAATCATTTTAACGTATTTCCTTTATTTATTTAATGATATTTATTTTGTAACTCTTGTTTTTACTTGGTCATTTATCTTTCACAAGAAATTATCAGGGGTTTACAGCCGCAATTTTGATGAAACTTACGGGCTAGGACGTCCAAAAAAATTTTTTTTTTTGGGTGGGGGGGGGTAAAAATTTTGTCAATTTTTAGGGTGGCTACGGGGGGGTAATCTTTACTTTAAACTTCCAAGCTTTTTTTTATTTAGGGGGAGGGGGGTGATCACCCTTTACCCCGACCCCATGGACGTATTTGCATACGGGGCACAGTTATGGAATCTCGACGACAAAGATTTTTTTATCCAATCTTGACAAGTGAGGTATTTTTGGAAAGAGGAATATATATAGAAAACGCCTATGAAAATTAGAAAAACCGCAGAAATCATATTTGCAAGTTATTTGCAAAAATCTGCAATGTTAATTTGCAAAATTAATTTCATGCCTTAAATGACTTATTTAAAAAGAAATCTTTTTATGAAATGTGTTTATCTATAAGTTTAGAACATACTTAAGGCAAACAAATTTCTTTAGTGTTACTTTTTTCACCTTATATATGAAAAAAGCAGTTTCTCACATTTTATGATAAAAAAGGTATAGGAACAAAAAATATGTTTTTTCTTGTTGTAAACACAATGATTGGCATAAAATCTATCATCCTAAATGTAAAAATCAGATATAGAATCCTTTTTAGAGCAAAAGTAGTGCAAAAAGTAACCAAGACATTTTTGCAAAGTTAGAAAATCTGAAGAAAATAGTTCTTTTTGATTTTGATATACATATCAGATAAATGTTTATAAAATTAGTGATCAAAAACTATGAAACAAGTTATAACTTTTTCAACCCTATCATTGATTAAAATGCACTTTTAGGTTTACTTATAAACAAAGTAGCACAAAAAAACTCTTTTTATTAAGTTATTAAACAAAATAAATTCAAATCAACAATTAGGCGTTTTTTATAATGCAGTAGACCATTTTGTAGTTGTTTTTTTGGCATTTATTTTGTTTAATTACATCATAAAAAGAGTTTTTATGCACTACTTCGGTAATTCTTAAACCTAAAAGTGCAATTTAATCAATGACAGTGTTGAAAAAACTTATAACATGTTTTATAGTTTTGAATCACTAATTTTATATACGTTTATCTGATATGTATATCAAAAGCAAAAAGAACTATTTTCTTCAGATTTTCATACTTTGCAAAAATATCTTGGTTACTTTTTGCACTAAATTAGCTCTAAAAAAGGATTCTATATCTGATTTTTACATTTAGGATGATAGATTTTATGCCAATTATTGTGTTTACATCAAGAAAAAACATATTTTTTGTTCCTATACCTTTTTTTATCATAAAATGTGAGAAACTGCTTTTTTCATATATAAGGTGAAAAAAGTAACACTAAAGAATTTTTTTTTGCCCTAAGTATGTTCTAAGCTTATAAATAAACACATTTCATAAAAAGATTTTTTCTAAATAAGTCATTTAAGGCATGAAATTAATTTTGCAAATTAGCATTGCAGATTTTTGCAAATAACTTGCAAATATGATTTCTGTGGATTTTCTAATTTTCATAGGCGTTTTCTATATATATTCCTCTTTCCAAAAATACCTCACTTGTCAAGATTGGATAAAAAAATCTTTGTCGTTGAGATTCCATAACTGTGGGGGGGAGTAAATTGATGGGACATTGGACGGTACCCTAAGTTTTAAAAGTTTTTGAAGACTTCTTGATTGGAGTGTAAAACTTTTCCATCAATAATTTTAATCTACAAGGGTGTCTTATGAATGTACAGCATGACCCTCAAAAAAGTATTTTTAAGCATCTGCAGCCCTTATTTCTCAATGAATTAAAAAAAATGCATATTTCCTTGTTCTCCATAGTATTCCACATAAGTAGATATAAAAATATTTTTTTTACCTCCATTAACACCGGAGATTTTTAGAGCTAAAGTTTTGAAAAAGTGACTGAGAAAAAGAAATTTTTTTGTTTCTCTTATTTTTTGGATGGTTATATTATGTTTTTCTGGCAACTGAATAATGAGACACAAAGAAAAACAAGTTAACTAATTATTTCTTTTTTATTCCACCAAAAAATATAAATTTTTAATGGCAAAAAATACTACTGAATGAATTGATAATTTGCAAATTTTAGGTTATTTATTAACCCTTATTTGAGAAAAGGATTAATTATGACAGTTGCTCCGCCTACTTTTCTGACATCTCAATAATTTAACAGGGGTTAATTAAGCTTTTTAGACAAAAAAATCATTATGTTTTAATTTTATTTTCTTCATAACTTTTTTGTTATTAAAGTTAGGATTGTGAAACAAAAACAATTTTCCTGCTATATTCATAAAGATTTATTTGGTTTTTTAATCTTAAAAAATTTTGCCTAATAAGTAAGTTTTTCAAAATATCATTAAACTAAAAAGACTCAAAAAATATGTGTAAAAAAATGCTTTTTACTCAAAAACTAAATTTTTTATTTCATTTTTGTATAAAGTTTCTGCTAATAACAAAAATAAAAGGATTTCTACCTTAATTTTGCTAAAAAAAAGTCGTTTCATGTTAAAAGTTACTTTTTCCTCAGTCACTTTTTCAAAACTTTAGCTCTAAAAATCTCCGGTGTTAATGGAGGTAAAAAAAATATTTTTATATCTACTTATGTGGAATACTATGGAGAACAAGGACATATGCATTTTTTTTTAATTCATTGAGAAATAAGGGCTGCAGATGCTTAAAAATACTTTTTTGAGGGTCATGCTGTATATCAATCTATTACTTGAGATCCCTATGCAATTTTTAGGCAGTTTGGCACCTTAAACAAATTTATTTGGTGTAAAAATATAACCACTGTAAAGTAATTAGATTATTTACTTACTGTGGATGTCACCTATCGAACCCTGTAAATTTATTATAGAAACTTCAAGAGCTCTAATTTCACATAATTTATAAGAAATTATTGACAAATATCATAAAATTGGAAACTTATTTTCTCTGGAACAAAGCTCATTTCAAAGGAAGCTCCTACCAGCTAAATTTTTTCCTGTTAATTGTCTGGTTTATATCAGGGATCTAAAGGGATAAGACATTGGCCTATAAAATCCCCAATGATTATACACAAAATTATTCTCTCTGTGAATTACAATTAGTGGTTGAAACGTTTGGACACTCAATTAAATGAACCAACCAATCAATTCAAACTTCTTTGGCAGATAGACACCCAGTTACTGTTTAGAATTATATGAAAAAAGGCATAAAAAAAGTAAATATAGGAATTTCTCTTTAATGGATTATTTGTTTTACTTTGTAATTATGATGACATCTACTCGCTTCATCTTTTTTAAAGAACAAACTATTACGACACTAGAGGCTTCACACCCAGCCTTAATTGCCTAATTCTCATAGGAATCACTATTATGCTTACTACTATGCTTTCTAGATTGTAACTAATCATTACATGATTCATTGGGAATGGTTTAAGATTAAAAGGACGATTCTAACATGTCTAAATATATTATCATGGCTATCAACAAGAGATGAAACGATGAACGTAAGAAGGGCTTACTTGAAGTTTAGAAAAGCTAAGCTTTTTAAAAATGTAAAAATTTTGACATTTTATAGCTAAAATGATTTATTTTCTGTAATATTTTGTTCATTTTATACTTTTGTAATAAAAACAACGTGGAATTATAACAAGGACAATTTTGATAAGCAAGACGAATATGTCAATGAAAATACATAAATAACATAATATTCTGAGTATCTTAACGTTCTAAGGATCAGGGAGTAAGGGAGGGGACAATGGGCAATTAATTCAATTTAAGAGGGTTCGCTGAAAAGCAATGAAAACCAGATTTATCAAGAAAATTTTACCAAAATTGTAAAGGGATCATGGTAACCTAATTTAGAACAAAATTAGTTCTAAGAAAAAAATCATATACTTGAAAATTAAATTATCAACACATTCTGTAATTAATCACTAGAAAAATCTTGTTTAGAACTACCTCAACCCTTCTCATATATTTATAACTGACACCTAAATTTAAGCGGTTCTTAGATTATTTAATACATAAATATCACAGTAGAGTTTCTATACATGAAATGACATTTTCTTGGGAAAAAATATTTGTTAAAACCAGCCATTAATAACAAATTTTTCTGTCTGCATATTCAAAACTAGCTCAGCTAGTTAGCGGGGCATTGATGTGCAAGTACCCAAAGTCAGTCAGAATCTGCTGTATTCGTGCACATTCCCTTTAAGCCAGTACCCAAAGTCTGAGACTCCTAAGAATTGAATATTCGATCCATTGTCCCCTCCCTTACTCCCTGATTAAGGATACTATAAGCAAAAACTAAAGTTTCTTACTTTCTCTTGTATATCATGTATAGAGTAGCTGTGCTACTAAAAAGAATAATTGCTTGCTAGATTTTTTAATTACAGAAGTTAATTCTATAATTATTATTATGTTTTATTGTTGGAAAGGGGTAGTTGCACAAATTGCATTGAAACTTAAATTGACGAAACCCAATCTGTACCACTTTTGTACCACTTTTGATTCCTGTGGCGTAATAAAAATGAGGGATTCTCCACCATCCCTTTTTATGGGTTTTCTCTTTCCCAGTTCTCCTCTCATCGAGTCATCTCCCTCATTTTATGGAATCAAATGTGGTGCAAAAGTGGTACAGATTTGACTTAGTCCTTAAATTTAGTAAACTGCATATTTTTTCTGTTTAAAAGTTTAAACCATATCTATATGACATATATTTGAAATAATTTAAATTTTCTACCAGGTAGTTTCAAAAATATCAAGACTTAAAAATCATGTTTTTGGATATATGCAACTCATATAACTGTCCTGTTTTTACAAAAACAGCATAATGACTATTTTGTTCGTGCTTAATTGATTGATATTTATTGTACTACAAAATTATATATGTTAGATGGTATTCTTGTAATCAAACGTTTTAAATGCACTTCATGCAACTGTTTCTTATATTAGGCCTATACTTTTTACTTAATCTAAAAGTTGCAACTGTGGCCTAATGCTCCCAAAAAAACTGATTTAATTTGAAGGGTTGACAAATTTTACCCCCTCACCGAAGAATTTACCTGAAATACCAGAGCACTTTGAAGGAAAGTACCAAATATTCCTCATATCATCATAAAAAAAGCATAAAATGTAATTAAAATTAGAAAAGTAGTAAAAAAGCAATAAAAATAAAAATTGCAACCATCAACAAAGTTTCATTGATTTTCTGTATAAAGGACAAATATTTTGAACAATAAATAGCAACTAAACCTTATGTAAAAGTAACAGGATCTAGCTAACCGCTGAACCGATATGGTTCTCTATTACAATGTGGCTCCTCGTACGTCCCGGGAAGAAAAATCTGCCCTAGAAAAAATTATCCCACCCATCCCAATTTTTTTCTTTTTAAGACTGAAATAGAAAGCGAGCGGGGGGTGGACTCCCCCTCCCCACCTCAATTGCATTTAGATGTTTCTATTATTGCTGTTTATGCGTTACGGACAAAATTTTTAATGATAGAGTTAAAATGTTTTTTTCCAGTATCGCTTCGAAACCGAATAATATCCGGTGAATTAGGATCCGGTTCTCAGCCATACTGAAAAATCATGTAGCATCGTATTATATCCAGTTTTTTACGAATATAAAAACTGGTATTAATCTTATTACTGTACATTTTTATTTCTGCGGAATACTGTTTGTAATACGATGCGATAAATAACTATTATAGAATACTTATTCCAATTGGCAGAACACAGTAATAGTGTCTGACTGATTATGACGTAACAAAAAAAATTAGCCAATGAGAGGCCGCTATAAATTTTACCATTGGTCAATAACGGCCTCTCATTGGCTATTTTTTTTTGTTACGTCATAATCAGTCAGACACTATTACTGTGTTCCAATTGGCATTATTAAAAAAATTATAATTTTTCGATTTTGTAATTTTGTTTGGAAAGTTTAACATGTATTTGCCATTAAATTGTTGCATTTATTTATTTAACAGCATTTTTTTCAAAATTAAATGATATTATTTAACAAATTTAGGCACGATAGAAAAGCTCTATTTAATTCAAATCGTCTAATCATTAAAAAAAAACATTTCAGGCAATAGAATTAAGATTTTGCAAATTTTAAGTGATAGTGCCATGTGAAGTTTACTTAATATAAAAACTCAATCGGTTTTGTAGCTATAGATTAAGAATAAAAGCCTTACTACTTTGTATAACATGATTTAGTTAATAAAAATCCTTATATTTTAATTAAAATTTATTGAAATCAATGATTCAATGCTTTTAAAGTTTTTGTAAGTAGGACACTATAAAAAGTTTAAAGGATATTTGCTAATAAAGCTGAGCAAAAAGTATAAAATTCGTAATAAAAAGTTTAATTACGTCATAACCAGCCCTTATATTACTTTTACTTATCATATTAGAGTTAGAAAAATTAGAGTAATATTTAATAGACTCATCCAAAAATAAATAAATATAGAGTATATTATTTTGCCTCCAACGTTTCTGCTATTTAAAATTTACAGCTTGTACATTTTTTTCCTTGTCGATGACAATTTAATCACGTGATGTAAACAAACAGAGCTTACCTAATAATTTTGAAACACATACTATTTTCTTGTGCTTATTTTAAAAGGTTAGGTTAAGTTATGTAAGAGTTAGTTGAACCCCGTAGGTTTATGACTTCTCAGAAAGGTTAAAAGTTGGAGGAAGGGGGGGGGATGACAAACTCATTCAAGCTATTTATTTTCAGAAGGTAAAAATGGTAACCCCCCCCCCCCCCCCCCCCTCCACTAAATAATTTTTGCCCCGAGGAAGGATTTACACCAGAGAGGAAAGTAATTAAACCCCTATATCTTGGATGTGAAACATCAATATTTACACATTGGGATTATACAACATTGTTATCAGTCTATACATGTTAAACTCTATTATGGTGGTATCCCTTTAAACTACCCTTAAAACAATAATATGCGTGGATGTAAAACATAAGTTTGTAATAAAAATGGTGGTTAACCTAAAACTCTTTTTATCATTAACCATCTTGTAATAATGGATATAGAATATACGTGGATATTATGACAGCGTAGAAAATTGTCGTCAATTTAAGTTACTACAACTGTTCTCATTTATGGTTAGTTCGTTCATCCAGTAATGTTGGAGAGGAAGGGGATAAAAGAAGTGGATGGGGGATAACGTAATTTTAGCCAGCTGCGAATAACAATTTCTTAAAGAACAGAAAAATATGACACAACATCCAAGTAATAATATATCTATTCTTATATCACAGATAAAGGAAAGGACAATCATTGGTTTTCATTCATTTCATTATAGTTTTGTTAGCCCGGGACTTTGGTCCCGACAGGGCCTGCAAACTTTACTCATAATTTTTCAAGTTTTTATCCACGTAGAACTATACTGTCTATAATACGATAAATAATAGATTAAATATTCCAGCCATCGATAAAATAATTTTAAAATTTTATAAATTGTCTAATTTAGCATGATATAATCGATTTAAATTTTTGCAAAAATCATCTTTAAAGAGATTAATTCATTTTTATCATTTGAAAAATTATTAAAATTCTATGAAACTTGATCTTGATTGGGATAGAATTAATGGAGAAAAAAATGTACATCCCGAAGTACATAATATTAAAACTATTGGTGGCCATGCTTAGGCACAAAAGGTTTGTACAAACTAACAAGAATAAGTTAAATTACTTTAAGCTTTTAAGCCAACGAATGAGGGATCATGTTTGTAAAACTTTGTTTGCGTCATGATTTACAGTTTAAATTTCCTCTCTCTCCCTGCCTGTATCTATAATACAAAGTAGCTTGATGTCTATCCGTCCGTCTGTCTGTCCGTCTGTCTGTCCGTCCGTCTATCCGTCCGTCTGTCTGTCCGTCCGTCTGTCTGTCCGTCTGTCTGTCTGTCCGTCCGTCTGTCTGTCGCTTAAGATCTTGGTAACCATTGAACCTATTGGATTCTATTCGTCAGGGAATATACCTACTGGTCCTGTGGTGGTTTTAGGCTATTTTCTTGAGGAGTGGGACACCCACAACCCCCCAAAAAACAAAAAATCTTCCACCCCCATTTTTATCTATTTTCTAATTTGATGGAAGTTGTTGCACCAGTGGTACTGAATTTTTTTTGTAAATCACCTCTTAGGGCAAAGCCCATAAAGGCTAGGGGCGAATCCGCTAGTTTAAATATATATTTGTATAGATTCATAGAATTCAAATTTACTTTTTGTATATCAGAAAAAGAGTAAGTTTTTGTCCTAATTGATCAAATGATATCTTACTTTTGATTGTTATTTTTAATTTGTGTGTGTAGTTTTTACTTTAATTACCATGTGTGGCATAAATTTATTAAACTTTTTTTTGAATATTTCTATTGATGACAAATAAGATTAAGTCCAATAGTAACGTAGCTGTGTTTGAAATCATGGGTTGGAAGAATTATCTACGGATTAAAACAATTTCTTCTCAAAATCAGGGATCTGAAGGGTTAAGACATTACACAATAAATTGATATTCATCTCTAATAATGATTCACAAATTACCCCTAATTTAGATTAAATTGTAACAACCAATCAAAGATTTCAAAAAAGACCCCAAAGTTTGTAAGCCAATGAATGAAAAGCGTTTTAAAATAAACTTTGTGTTCCAGCATTAATTGATATCCAATACCCCCCCGCCCCCCCCCCCTAATAATTCCCCTCCCCAATTCTTTTTAATAGAAAGACATATTTAGATTAATTCAATCAAAACAAAATATTTATTATTCTATATATTTACCAGCGGCTACGCCCCTAGGGGCCTCTAGGGGCACTTGAGGAGGAAAGAGTCGAATTTAATAACCCAATATCTTATTTTAGATTTGTGGGGGGGCGAATTTTTTTTGGGGGGGGGGAGATTTTTCATTTTTTGGGGGGGGTTGGGGGTGTCCTACCACCCAAGAAAATAGTTATAAAGCTTCCCGGGAAGCTACCCGATAGGTTCAGTGGTTAGCGACATCCTTCGGTACAAACATACAGACAAACAAACATCCTGTTACTTTATTATAAGGATTTTTACGGAATTGAAAACAAAAATTTAGGTGTAAATATTTTATACTCCGACAATTTTTACAATACCATATTGATATTCAACGAAAAAAAATGTAAAAGTTTACATAGCAATTTTTACTGTTTATGAAGAAATTTATTTTTTAATTTACTCCTCCCTTTTCGACAAATTTGTAATAATAAAGCTTCTTTTTGCATATTTTTCAAGGAGCAAAAAAGTTATTTCTTATCAGAACATTAATTTTAATATTCTTTTGTTAAAAATAGAACTTTCTTTTTTGAATATAAAAAAATTAAATAAACAAGGCTACTTTAAAGTATCCTTTGTCTGTCTGTCTGTCACGTTGTGCTGGCAAGCTTTCTGTTTTTCTGTCACTCTCCATCTCTCTTTTTAAAAATTTTGGTATCCACCTTTATCAAGGAAAGAAGAGTAAATAAGACAGTAAATTATACTGGTATCCAAAGTTTTAAAACACGTTATATCATTCTGTTAGCATAAAAACTTGGGTACTCTTATTGAATCTTAATTGATTGGTGGAATTTAGCAGTGTCCAAACTTGTCAACCAAAAATTTTAGCTTCCGATCTTAATTTTGTTTATCAGCATTGAAAATGTACATCAATTTATCCCAATTTATTCTTTATTGTTCTATATATCCCAACAAATTAGAGATTGCTCTTTGAATCGTTATTTTATACATTATATGGTTTTAGTCTATTTTTTCACTTCATAGGGTTTATACTTTTGTGATTTGAATTTGAAAATCCTATTATATGAAGTATGAAGGTTTTTTTTGTCTGAAGCTTAAGATTTCATTACACATTAAACTGATTGAGTTCTTCCCTATGGGTATGGATGGTTTTAGGCTATTTTTTCCTCTATGTACCCATTTGAGTACAGAGCCCCCTATGGTATTATTTAAAGTAAATTTTGTCTAGTAATACGTAGTTGTGTACTTTTGTTTTGAAATGATTAAAAATAATATCATGGTAAGAAATAATAAAATTAAACTAATGTTCATGTGAGTCAGAAAAAATATTTTTCTCTATAATTATCAATTATAATGGTGTAACAGTGGGGTTTAAGTCTGACAAAGGCAGCTACTCTGCTGTGATAATAGTGTTATGGATTGTTATGGAACCCTACTAAGGTTGTTTACTGAACGTGTGCCCTTAATGGGATCTTAATGTTCAAGTTTTGTTTGTCCGTGGATTAAACAACAGTTGTAAGCAGTAAACTAAGATTAATAAACACGATCTCTTATTTGTATGACTGATTTCTTTAGGTCAGAGAGAGAGGGGGAAAGATGGCTGTTTATTACACTAGTCCCCAAAGTTTTATAATAATTTTTTTTTATTCGTTGACTAAACAACTTTTGGGACTTAGTATACAGTAAATCCTAGTTTTATAATAACGTTTACTTATTCGTTGGCTTAACAACTTTGGGAACTTTGGTGAATTTTGATTGGTTGGTGTATAAAGGTGAGTGTTCAAATGTTTCAACCACTAATTTTAATCTACAGAAGTTGTAATTTGGTGTAACATTATTGGGGCTGTACATCTATTTATTGGACATTGTCTTATCCATTTAGATACCTGACTTTAGTTACACATGATTTGTTAGTTTAAAATAGCAGTGGTCAAACTTTTCAATCATATATTTGTTTATGATCATTGAGAATGCACATCAATTTAAATCCCATTGTCTTATCCCTTAGGATCCCCAATTTCAAGAAAAAAAAGTGGTAAATTTTTCAAACTAACGAAAGTAACTTAATCCATGGATCTAAAGGGATAAGATAATGGCCTATAAATTTATGTACAGCCCCAATGATGATGCACAAAATTACCATTTCTGAAGATCAAAATTAGTGGTTTAAACGTTTGAACACTTAGCTTAATGAACCAACAAAATTTACTAAAGTCCCCAAAGTTGTTAAGCCAACGAATAAGTAAACGTTATTATAAAAATTAGGGGACTCCCTCTCTCTCTCTCTCTCTTTCTCTCCTTTTTTTAAATTCTCTAAATTCTTGGTTCTAGTCTCTGTAGGTTAGCCTTAACCCCTAAGGGCCGTATCTCTTCAGGAGTCCCTTAACCCTTACCTAGACAAAGCGTCCCTAGACAAAAATCTTCAGCTGAAAAAATTCCTTCAGGTTGGATGTATTATTGTGTCCTATAGCCCATCTTGGAAAATACATCTATTAAATGAATAGAAATTTCAAACTAATTTATTCACAATTATATTTTAATGAAATCGATTACTGTTAATATATGATGACTATTAGATATTTCATTCATTTTTAAATTAAATTTTACATTTTGAATTATAAAAGCAAACGTTTTAAGTTGCACTTTAGCAGCAATTTATTTATTATTGTTGAAATCAATCTTGTAAAGTCATTTTGTAGGGGCTCTTGATCTATAGTATAGATGTATAAACAGACAACTACCTCCCTTCCTTTTTCAATGATCTTTTTCATCTGCTTCTAAATTATTTTCTGCTACTTGGCTCTGTTAATATAGGCGTTACCATTGGTTTATTTTCAATGACCCAAATAGAAAGGTTGCACAAGGTGGTTGCGATGGGGAGATACAGTTCTTTAATCCTTCCTCCCTCTAGTGTTTTACTCTAATCTTGAGGGGAACGTGGAATCCGACCTTCCACTTTTAATTTTAGTTTAAAAGAATTTTTTGGGGGGGAGTGTTTTCTTGGGAGTGTTGGGGTACCCACTACCAAAATAGTTATAAACCCTGGACACAAAAGAAGTTTTACTCTAAAAGAGAACCATATCAGCTGTTAACAAGATCTTAAGTCACAACCAGACAGAAATCATATTTTTTTATTAAGGGATTAAACAACATATAGTAAATTTAGATTCAATATGGCTTGCAAGGATATGGCTTTTTGAAGAATAAAACACACTTTTAAAGATTATTTTAGGTTAGGTTAAAATAATGTAAGATGGTGTTTTTTTGTTAAAGTTTTTAAGTTTAAGCTTTGTCAGTGTTAATTTTGTTTCTAACAGGATATAATTTTGGTTTATAAAATTACAAATTTATTTTCTACATAATTTTGTTTTTGTAAAATATTATGTGTTGTTTTACTTATATTAGGTAGGACTAATTTTGTAGATTCTAAAGAAAGTAATTAGATGTCTTTCTGTCATATAGATTTATAAAAATAGATTAATTGTTTTTTAGCCCTTAGAGAATCACATTTCTCTCTTAAAAATTTATGTTATTTTTTAATAGACAAGTCTAAAAATACAACAATATTGGTTTTGAAGAAGAAACAATAATTTGACCCTCCCTAATACACATGGTTATGCTTCGATGATACGCCACTTTCATTGCGGGTTATAGAGCTGCTCTGCTTCAAGAATATCACAGTAAAATTATAACCTAAGCAATAATGATAATATTATTGGAAATAATTGTACCAGAACCGTTTTGAAACCAGCATTTAGTATCAAACAAATATCATGTTACACAAACTTACATAAAACTCTAGCCCCCCCCCCCCACACACACACACACACACACACACACACACATACAAAAAATACACTAACCTACTAACATAGTAGCGAAACAAATCATGGATGGGGAAAATGGATAAGAAAAAAAACATTTTCATGTTCATGGAAAATAAATTGACCTCCCCAAACCCAACATGATTTTTTTAAATTGTATTTTTTATGGTGGTGTATATCCCCCTACATCCTTATTCATTAATTGTCTCCTACCTCCCCTAAAAGCTATGCTTGCAATTACCTAAAATCTAAAACTAAGCATCTGTAGGAGCTCTGTATTGGAAGGGTAGTCAAGGCAGAAAAGTAGACTAAAGCCAACTTAAGACTAATATCTAGAGATAACATAGCCTAAAACCTAAATCTGGGATTTTGTGTATCTTTTCTAAAACGGATATATTTATCGGTTTAGTAGTAATTAAAATCTAAGGCTTCCAATGTCTAATCATGAAGTGGCAGATAGCCTTTTTTTTCTTCAAAACTTTCAATTTTATTTTTGTAGGCACTTATCCAAATTCCTGGAGCAAAATATATAATTTTTAAAAATTTATCCGTAACCTTGAATTATTTTATAAGAAATATCTATTATAATCACATTAATATTTTACAACATTTTAAATACTTTAAACAGATGAAAAATGTATGCTAGTGGAAATGATAAAATTCACCCCTATTTAAAATGGACGATTTGAAAGTATAAAGTCTTTTAATTTTTTATATGTTTGATCATGTTTTGGTCATAACTCTGTCAAGAAGGCTTTCTAAACAGACCCTTTTCGACCTAAGATACTGAAACAGTTCCTTGATAAGCCCAAGTAATCAGTTTATAACTTTCTATTTCATGGAAAACTAAAGAAAATAATAAAAATATGCAAATTTGGGTGTACGTTTTTATATGGTTTGTACGTCTGCTAGTAAATTGCTTTCTGCTCTTTTGTAGCTAATTTGTTGTTTTAATGTTTCCGTCGCTATTGGCTAATATTCAAAGACCCAATTGAAGGTCGGCATAGGGTCCCCAAAACCCGCGAACGACTGTAATGTATTTAACAAAAAAGTTCATGGCTGTTATCCTATTATATAAAGTAGTAAGCGTTTTTTGTCTGTCCCGAAGGATCTTGCTAACCGCTGAACCGATATTGTTCTCCTTTACAGTGAAGCTTCTTATAGGTCCTGGGAAGGGTTTAAACTATTTTTCGAGAGGGTGTCCTAACCCCCCTCTCCCCCAAAATATAATTTTTATAACTCTTTGGAAACTCAAATTTAAAATAGGATGAGGTCGACTTTTCCTTCTCCTACCAGTGCAGTGCCCCTAGAGGCTTCTAGGGGCATAATTAACATATTAACATATTTTAAAGTTAGTTTGTTTTTTTCGCCTATTTTTAAAATATATATCAGCGTCTTGATTAAAATTTCACAATAAGTTTTCTAAGAATAACTTAATATGTTCCATTTATTTATATTATGTAATTACAATTACAGCAAATAGTTTTGTCAAGCATTCAAAAGTATTAAAAATAGTAGGAAATAAAAATCAATTTAATTTTCAACGTTTAAAAATCAATAATACTAATGATTTCGTAACAAGGCGTATATCATTTGCTTTGTTCTAATTAGGAAACTTGCTAAAAGTTACAAAAAAATCTTTTAGAAACTACCTAAATATTTATAGATTTGATTTCAAATTATTATGAATGGTTGTAAGCCCATCCGTCAGAAATGTTCTATGATTTTTCTTTTATTTTTCGTTAAAAATTCTTATAATATGATGCGAGAGATGATTATTAGTTGGGCTCAAAACCGGTTTTAATCCATTGGAAATCAGATTCTCTTGAAATCGGATTCGAAGCCATAATGCAAAACTACTTTACTTATTCGACAGGGTAGCTTGAACTTAAATTATATAATTGATTGATATATTTTAAATAACCATAATAAGCAGATGAACAACAATTCTAAAAGATCTTTAGGGAGAAGTCAATGAAAATACTTTGATATACATCCCCAATCAACTAATTAATCAAAATTCAATAAAAGTACCCAATGTTTTTGAGTTAATGAATACTATAACATTGGGTATGAAACTTTTAGCATCCAATGTTATCTTCCTTCCTGTCAATCTTTGATAGGAAAAGAGAGACAGTTTTTGTTAGTGGTGTGGTTCAATTCTTTAAAGCGATTCTATCATAAAAATGGATTATCACCTCCAATCTCCGTGTGCATCTGAATCCTAACTTCAGAGAATCAGGGCTACATACATACATACACATCATAAAAATGGACATGAACGTCCACAAGAGCCATACGGAAAAATCAAGTATGGTATCGTATTACAGACAGAAGGGTCTCTGTGGGGTCGAGTGAGTTGACCCTTCCCATTTTTTTATTATAGATTTCTTTTGTGAGGGTGGTGGTATCGTCCCCCCAAAATAGTTATAAACCCTACCAGGAACTATGAGAAGCAGACACACACACAGATAGAAACACCTCCTGTTATTTTTATATAAGCATATCATACAATCTTTTATTTTACCACCGGGATGAAAATCCTTATGTAAATTGTTTTAGAGTAACAGCGCTATTAAAAAATTGACAGTTGATAAATGAAAAAAACTGCTCTTCCTTATTCCTTCTCTAGATAGGTGTTCCAGCAATTTCGTAAATCATTCAATCAAATTTAATATTTTATATACAATGGGTTCATAGACAAAATATGAATTGATCTTATGATGAACTAGCCTAAAACCATCCTGTAATCTATGTTAACGTTCCAAAAAGTGGAGATTTTAACGGACAAACAAAATAAACTTACTACTTTATATACATTGATGCCTCTAGGGACACGTGAGTGAGGAGGGGGGAGTTGTCCCCCATTTTACGCTATAGTTTTAAAAAGAAAAGGTAAAAAAAGTTTTGGATAACTTGATGCACATCCTATGGATGTGTGGGCTTAATTTTGTACTTAATCATCCAGAAAAATTTAATTTTATTACCAGCTAATAATTAAGGAATAGATACATTAAAGAAAAGACGACCTTAAACATATTAATTTTACTATTATAGAAACAGTTACTATTTTTTCATACTATTTTATTATTTAGGTAAAAAAATTTAAAAATCTTATTTGAGGGGTGGGGTGCTTTTATCCTAGGTTGATTTATCTTTGAAAGAATTCCACAAAATATTTAAAACCATCCCAGGTTTAATAGAAGCTACATTACAAAGAAAACCATATTGGTTCAGCGGTTAACGAGATCCCCCGGTACAGAAAGACAAAAAAAACAGACAGACATCTTGTTACTTTTACATAAGGGTTTTTTGCTTTTTGCTTATTTCTATAACGAATATTTAAAAAATGAAAAGATAAATAATCTAAGGTTAAAACCATGTAAAAATTAGATGACTGAGTTTTAATTGGTTACTTTTACTACATCCCGTAAATACTAGCAAAGCGCAACAAAAGTTTGACAATATTTTAATTGTTTTTTTTTATCATAAGAGCTGCTCGAAAAGTAATTTGCTTCACAGAAAGCCTTCTTTTAGTTCGATTATTGGTTGAAAAGTTGTGACTTTTTTAGTTTGAACCAACAATCAAGATTAATTCATAGTACCCAAAGTTTTTGGCAATAGTTTCTATAAACCTTTGGGTACCAGTGTGAATTTTATTCCAACGCCTTCTCTCTGCATTAAATAGTGACTTTAAAAGCATAGAAATAGATCAGAGAGGGAGGGGACATTGGGAAGTTTATTACACAGTTTTCTTATTCGTTGGCTAAGCAACTTTGGGGGCTTTGATTGGTTGGTTCAAGTTGAGTGTACAAACTTTTCAACCACTAGTTGTAATCTATATAAGGAGTAATTTTGTGCATCATTATTTGGGATGTAAATATATTTATCGGCCATTGCTTGCCTTTAGCCCTTAATATCCATGGAAATACTAAGGTCTATAATATAAACTGTAAGCCACAGATCACAATTATAAAGTTATAGCTAAATTGAAAAGGTATAATTTAATATGATAACTGATAATTTGAAAAGTTATTATTCAAAATTTATAATAACTAACCTCTTAAACAAGTTGAAAATTGAAAGTTTTCTCTTATCTTTTTTTTGTTAGATTTTTCAATAATTTATTGCATTTAAAATTCATTTATAGAAAATTTATTGCTTAAGATTGGAGTACTTTTATCATATTCTGATTGGTTGGTTCAAACTAGTAGTGCACAAATTTTAAAGCAATATTCTAAAAAACATAAGAAGTGATCATAGGCGTCCAAGCTTTTTTATTTGGGGGGGGGGTAAAATTTTGAAAATAAAAATTTTGAGGGGTACCTACGGCACCCCCAAGCTCATTTTGGGGGGGGGGGGGGTAAAAATTGAAAACCCAAAATTTTGGGGGGGTAATCACCCCATTACCCCCCCCCCCCCTTGGACGTCTATGGAAGTGATTTTATTCCTAGTATCGATTCAAAACCGATTAATATCCGCTGGATTAGAACTGAAATCGTGTATTTTATTGTAAATGTACATCAATTTATGATTTATCTCTATTGTCTTATCCCTTAAGATCTAAGATTATATTTAAAGAGAGTATAAATATATTCAACTTCCCAACTACTGCTAACTTATACGTAAATGTTACAATTATACAAATCTTCAATGTTAACTTGTTGATCAATATTTAGCAAGGATAATTATGTCCATAATAAGCAAATATCACAATGGAGATAACTTTATGTATACACCCAATTATGATAAACAAAATATCGCCTTAATTACATTTGAAATTGTTGCTGGAGAAGTTTTTAACAGCCCAATGAAAATTTAATAATGTCCCCAAAGTTTTTAGGCCAGGAAATGAGAGGAAAAACTTTGGGACCAGTTTGATATTCAGTCAAATATCCCCTCCCCTGCTAATAGTATAAAGTATTTTTGTATGAAGTGACTGTCTTAATTTTCTTATGAAGCACTATTTTTGACTGACAAACAGACGGACGGACCCTTATCATTGAGTAGCTATGCTACTATAAATCAACATATACTTAAATTTTAACTTGTTGATCAATAATTATATATAAACAAAGGTTATTCATAAATTTATGTTTAAAATGTAATCAAAATTCACACAAAACTTGTAATTTAATTAATAGACCTCCTTATAATAACAACGGATATCAAATTTGTGCTTGTGGAAGGATAGTACAATAAAGGATAAAGTAATCCTCGTTGAAAATTTTTAATGGAGATTTATAGTCTATAGCCTGTTTTAGGCTGTTTAAATTATTTAGACAAGAACAATAAGTTTACTCATCCCAATAAAAATATCAAGCCACATTATTTTAAAAAATAAAATCTATGTCTTTAACGTCAGAGATCTAATTAAGATTTAGTAAAAGTGCACAAAGTTTTTAAGCCAACAAATAAGATAAAGTAGTTAAAAAACTTGAGTACTAGTATAACTTACAACCCAATGTCCCCTCTCTACCCGCTCCATTGATCAACAAACAATATAATAGACAGATAACGTACATACATAAACATATAAAGCTTCGCTTCTGTAATACATACATTTGTATTACTAATAACATAATATGGACTTCAATAAAATTACTATTATACTCCAGGCCTCAGGCCTATTTTCTAAAAAAGAGAACTTTACTAATAAAAACAAACTGTATCATGGGGTAGTCGTCTCTAAAACAGTGGTCTCGACAATTTTTTTTATAAAAAATCTCATTGTTGGTCACAAAAATGGCTTTGAACCATTATACAGTCGTTTTGGCAAGTAATAAGATGTCTTTGTGTGTCTCAAGTTGTCTCATAACTTTGTCTGACTGTAGTATGATTGGAGTATCTTTTTTTCCCTAACAATAGTGCCTATCCAAATAATAATTTGCTTATTAACCGAGGGTGCTATTTTCTAATTTTACCAAATGGATTCAGCTTAAGTTTTAATGCAATTCAAATTTAATACAAATTTGACAGTTAGGGAACTTAAATCTTTTTCTCTGCATGTTTTCGGAGACTTAAGGGGCTCAAGAGTAGACATCAGTCCAACTGCTACTTTGTCAGTCATTTGACAACAATATTTATGAAACATTTGAAGTTGTTCGTATTTTATTTGAGAACTAGCGGCAGCACTCATTACATCAAAGGGCTCTGTATAAGTAGGGGGTAGTGGCCAGCAAAAAAATAGCACAAAACCATCAAAAGACTTTTATTCCCAACCTATATGAAGCTTCTAAACGGAATAGAGCCATTGGAATATAACAATGTCAATAATGTGCCAGCCATGACCGCTTTTATTCAATATAATAGTTATGTAGACAACATAAACCATGTAAATTGTATGCCAGCACAATACTTCTAGCAGGTAGGAAGGGCACATTAGGTTATTTTTATTACACTAGTTCCCAAAGTTTTATAGAAAAGATTTCTTATTCGTTAGCTTAAAAACTTTGGTGACTAGTGTAATGAATTTATATTCTTTGTTTATTAAGTTGTATGTCCAAACATTTCAATCACAAAGTGTAATCTATAGAAGGGGTGATACCGTGTATCAATATTAGGGATGTACATCAATTTATCGACCATTGTCTTATCCCTTTAGGTCCTGACTTCACAAGTTTGATAACTGGTTAATGTTCCTAACTGATTTTGCCTTGGGGTAGTGATTGCCATAAAATTTTAAGACATTATACTAAATGTTTACTTGTTAAACAACCAAGCTTCTCTACATATTGAGTATGTTCGACTGTCTTTAACTGATAAATTGAGTTATTAATTAGAACGTTATAATCGTTCTATCCATTTTAAACTTTGTATAAGGATTCCTGTAATAATGAGGTTTTAATTTGAAAGCGCACCGACAGTCGATTTTTAATCTATTTGAAAACAAAATTTGCAAGTAATAAAATTTTGAAATGGTGATTCCTAGGAAAATATGACATTACGACAAACATTATTTTTATGCAGCTAGACTTTTAAATAATGTTCAGCAACACTTAAAAACGCTGTCGCTATATGAGTGCGTTCATGTTCGTTTGTCCTACTGTCTGTTTGTTGAACTTTGCTTTTATGGATGTTGCCATTCCTGTTAAATATGATTTCTACATAATCGAATTCTTCATGTTAAAATTCGGTCAATTACAATTACACTAGTTGCTGGAACAGCGAAAAGTGTCATGTTTGACGTCATAAAAATACGTCTAAAAGGGAGGTATGAGAGGAGAAGTGGGAAAGGAAACCCCCAAAAATGATGCTGTGAGTATTGGTTTAAAAAATATGACGTAACAAAAAAAATTAGCCAATGAGAGTCCACTACGCATGCCGCCATTGGTCAATAACGGCCTCTCATTGGCTAATTTTTTTTGTTACGTCATATTTTTTAAACCAATACTCACAGCATCCCCAAAAATTTTATTTAAGATTTATTTTAACCACTATAGGTTATTATTTTATCTATTTAGATTATTTTTAATTTTTTTAGAGAAAAATTTTTGAAATATTTTTACGAGTAAGCATGTAAAAATTTTACGTTATTTTCTTGGGATTTTAAAAATTTGTATAACCTTGTAAATATATATTTATATAATTTAAAGGGACAATGTAAGTATTCATTTTTAAAGAAATTACAATATTTAAAATTTTGAACCTACCTTCTAATGAGGGATTATATAGATAATGGACGATTTATATACATCCCCAATGATGACAAACAAAATTATAATTTCTGTATGTAGATAAAGAATAATAGTTAGAACGTTTGTATCCTATAAGTTTTGAGCTAATCAAAGTTCTGTAAATTAAAATCATAAGTTGAAAAGTTTGGACTTCTATGTTTTCGCAATTTTTAGCTCAAAACTTTGGGGACTTTTTTTAGTCTTAATAGGTTGGTATAAACAATTTAACTTATCAACTTTAATCTGTAGAAGGGGTAATTTAGTGGTGTACATCAAATCACCGTCCATTGCCTAATTATACCTTAAAAACACATAGTTAAAAAAACATATCTATAGTATAGATGTACAGACAACTACCTCCCTTCATTTTTCAAAGACCTCTTTCATCTGCTTCTAAATTATTTTCTGCTACTTGGCTGTGTTGATATAAGCGATACCATTAGTTGATTTTTAATGACCCAATAGGAAGGTTGCACAAGACGGTTGCGATGGGGAGATACAGTTATTGAACCCTTTCTCCCTCTAGTGTTTTACTCTAATGTTAAAAAAATAAAAACAAAAATTAGACGAGTTTCCCTTAAAATTTTAAGATAACCACAAAAATGAAAATATTACATTTCATCAACATGACATCATCTACACGAATATGGGGATAGGCCAGTGCAAGATATTTTAATATCCACTAAAAAAAGTACATTTATGATAAACAACTATTTTAAAAAAAAAAACCTTTGACCGGCAGGATCTTGCTAACCACTGAACCAATTTGGCTGTCCTTTTCTCAATTCCTTACATAGACTTTAGATTATCCTCTTTTTAAGTTTAAGTGTTTGGGGATAGTTTTAGGCTATTTTACTGCCCTACCTCCTATGGGATATCCTATTATTAAAGTAACACAATGCCTGTCTTTGCATCTGTTTTTAAAGATCTCGTTAGTAACTGGCCCGATATGGCTCTCCTTAACAGTGATCCTTTTTAAAGGTCCCGAATAAGGTTTGATCAATTTTGGGGAAGATAACTAACACCCTCCAAAAAAATATCTTTGATATGCCTGTACCTCTCTATTTTTTTCCTTGTCTCTTAATTCATTGGTTTCAAAATTTGACTAATTATCCTTGAATATCATTGAAACAAAAAGTATGCCATGCCGTCTGCAAAAAGTCTTATTTTTTTTCATATTTCCGCTGGAATTAAACCGGTTCGGACAAAGAACTAACAAAATTATAAAGAATTTGACATGAAAAATAAAATAGAATAAAGGTAATCCCTTTTTTGTTGGCTTAGGACCAACAAAACTACGTAAATAAAAATGAAGTAAGGGGTTGAATAAATCAACCACCAAAGAAAATTAAGGAGGGAGGGTTACACCCCTCTAGGTGTCCATCCCACTACACCACTGTACAGCCCCCTAAAACAGCCAATGGGGGTGTAAAGGTGAAAAAAGTCACGATTGAACACTTAACTTATTCAGGGGTTGGCCCCTTGATTTTAGTTGATATAGTTTATAAAAAAGTTAAAAAAAAACATTCAAATTATTTTTTGCGAGATTGATTTAACACCAAATTGAATTGTAATGAATTTGACCACTATTTGATTCTAACTTCTAGCTAGCTCTAGCTACTGAACATGTAATACAATTATACAATTATAGTTGTCCGCAGAAACGGGAATAAATATTCGGAAAATAGACCAATTGAAGTCTTTTGGTGCTAATAAAAAAAATAAACTATAAACAACTATAAACAAATTAAATCCTTAAAATAACTGGTAGAACAAGGATGACAACATCTATAAAAGCTAGGCGCCTTAACTAAGAAATCCTCAATTATACTACCAATGTTTAAAAAGCAATAAAAAGAATCTTCTTCTAATGTCGTAGATTTAAAAAAAAACATTAAATATAAGTCATTCCTAAAGATGAAGTTTCGTACGTAGACCTCTAACATTAAGGCTTCATTTTATAAAAAGCTAAAGAGTTCTCTTAAAGGAACTTAAATGTGTTTTTTAAACGCCTAGAAATAATCATTTTATTAAATTTAATTAAATGGACATATTTTACTTTTTATGTATATTTGTCTCTCTTCCCAAATTTAATATACACCACTTTAACCCCCTACCTCCTATTAAGGAGGAGGGGGGTTTAAAGGCATCATATTAATTATTTTCCAATCTATATCCATTTAAACCTTGATTATTTTATTATTTAATCTCAAATTCAATCTTAGATTTCAAGCCAAGGTCGACAAATTTAATTTATTTAATTTTATTTTCTGTACACAGTCACACTATAGTCTTATCGTTGAAAAAAGTTCATCTAAGCATTCATAAACAATGAAAAAAGCCATACATTCTTTTTCCTAAAAGAATTATTTTATTTCGCCGAATATTTTTAAACTGTATATATGATAAAGATATGCAGATTCATTGGTTTATGCCTAGTATAATATATTGTATTCATTTAATAACTACATGACATATCTAAAAGTTTTTTTTGTAGCAAATTATTTCTTTCCTTTTTTGTCTCTCGTTCTTTTTAAACTTTCTGTTACATTCTTTCCTTAAAATTCTCAATGATAAGTCACATATTTTATTTATGATGTGAAACATCTTCTCTACTGAATCGTTCTTGTTATTATCTATAATACAAAGTAGCTTGATGTCTGTCCGTCTGTCCGTCTGTCTGTCTGTCCCTTAAGATCTCGGTAACCACTGAACCGATCGGATTCTACTTTTCAGGGAATATACCTACTGGTCCTGTGGTGGTTTTAGGCTATTTTCTTGGGGGGTGGGACACCCCCAACCCCCCCAAAAATAAAAAAAATCCAACCCCCCAAATTTTTTTTTTTACATTTTTTGTAAAATCTCAGTAACCGCTGATCAAATTGGGCTCTACCCTTCTGGGAATATACCTACTGGTCCTCTGGTGGTTTTAAGCTATTTTCTTGGGGGGTAAGACACCCCAACCCCCCCAAAAATAAAAAAATCCCCACTTCCAAAATTGTATTTTTTTTTTATTTTTTTAAAACAAAAACCAGTAATTGGGGTGGGGGAACCCCACTGCAACATGGGGCGAAGCCCCAATGAATCCCCCCCCCCGAAAAAAAGAAAAAAAAGTATTTTTTTTTAATTTTAATTTTTGTGTATGCAAACAACCTAGGTCTAATTTTTACGAATTGAAATTTTTGTGTATACGGCAAACAACCTGGGTTTAATTTTACCACAGAGTAATTAAACAAAGAATAATTTTTTGAATATTTCTATTAAGGAGGGTTGACTTCCCAAAACTATATAGGGCGAAGCCCCTAGAGGCTAGGGGCGAAGCCGCTAGTAAATCTATAATTGATTTGTATTAATTAAAGTTTGAATTCAATTATATAATCTTAATTATCTACACCCCCCCCCCCCCCCCAAGTGTTACACTTCCCTTGTTAGTTGTTGGTCAGGGAGAGAGGGTACAATGGACTGTAAATTACACTGGTATCCAAAGTTTTATAAACACGTTATCTTATTCGTTATCTCAAAAGCTTAATTTAATTCTTACTTTACAATCTTGTAGTGTCCAAACTTTTTAACCAATACATTTAATCTACAAAAGGGGTAATTCTGTTTATTATCATTGGGAATGTCTTAAAGTGATAATCTTAATCTACATAAAGGGTAATTTTGTTTATTATCATCGGGAATGTCTTAAGGTAATAATATGAATCTACAAACAGGTTAATTTTCATTGAGGTTAAAAATGTATTTATAATTCATTGTCTTATCCCTGGTGGTTCCTGGTTGCTGGTACACCTCATTAATTATCATTTAATCGTGAATTATTTGACCTTATCCGGTGGCTTATTGAGATCTTACTTCTCCGGTGGGCAGTCACTTCCGTACAGTTGTGCATCATACAAGGATGACAACATCCTCAAATGGCATAAATGAATAAAAGGACAAAGTGAGCTTCAGTTGGCATTTTGTCAGTTGTCAGCACAAAAAGACATTTAGAAAAATAAATATATGTCTTATTTTGAAGCTAGACCGACAGACAGACCAATTAAACTACATATATACTTGGTTATCGTTGGTATTTAGGAAATTATCACCAAATATTTCAGTTGTCTATCATTAATAGCAGTAGAGAGAGTCATATTTCTCCAAAAGCATATTTAATTACAGAGTGGCATTGCTACTTAAAAGACACAAATATAAGAGGATATGTTTTACAATAAGCAAAGAGGAGGTTCCAGATTGGGCAGTTGGTTTAAAATGCGGTTCTGATGATTTGATAATGTGTACATAAGCGGAAATTAATCTCCACCATTACTTACACTTATAATTCATTATTTAATCCCTTGAATTTACTTATTTAAACACCGTAACAAGGAAATCATTTAAATTAGTAGCGAATTATAGAAAAAGTTGAATAATAGCTGTTGTGGCTCACTTAGATCTTAAATATTCCTAATTCATTGTTTTACAAGTTTATGTTTACAAGCTAGGCGGTAGAATAACCGCCTACTAAATAAAGCCCTGGAAAAATAATTTAAAATAGCCACTGCAATGAATGATAGGGTCTTCCATTTTAAAGAAGCTTCTAAAAAACCCGTGGTATGTAATTTAAGTATTTTTTGGCTACTTTTCTACCCCTCCTCTTTCCTTCGAATACAGGGCCTATAGATGCTAGAGGCACAGCCACTAGTCATTAAAATAGTAATAAGTTTTTGTGCTAACCCACCAATTACTTAACAAAGTAAACAAATCAATAAGCTGAAATAAAACTTAGAATTAGAAATAATCATTATGAAATGTAAAAAGACAAAAGTTAGTAAAGGTTGGCAGTGACCAATCTTTTTCACCAATTATATTAATCTACAATAAGGGTAATTTTGTTTATCGTTATTAGGGATTTACATTGTCATCCATTGTCTCACTTCTTAGGATTCAAGAAAAATATTTAAGATACAAAATGGGAAAATAAAATAGACTAAAACCATCACGAGGCCTGTGGTGCTTTTTGTAAAAGAAGAAGAAAATTGGTTCTTTGGTTATATAGCAAGATCTTAACAGACAACGAACAAAAAACATATTACTTAATGTAATAGGATACTAATATCTATAATACAAAGTAGCTTGATGTCTGTCTGTCCGTCCGTCCGTCTGAAGCTTAAGATCTTTTTAACCACTGAACCGATCGGATTCTACTCTTCAGGGTATATACCTATTGGTCCTGTGTTGGTTTTAAGCTATTTTCTTGGGGGGTGGGACACCCCCAACCCCCCCAAAAACAAAAAAATCCCCCCCCAATTTTTTTTTTTTGCTGAAGATTTCCTTGGTCCTTTATGTTTTGTAAAAGATTTTCTTGGTCCTTTATGTTTTGTAGAAGATTTCCTTGGTCCTTTAACGAATTTCGCCTTAATTTTTTTATCACCTCTTGGGGCAAAGCCTCTAGAGGCTAGGGGCGAAGCTGTTACTTACATGAATTAAAGACATGTTCTAGATCAACAACGCCTATTAAAGCTTAATAAGGTTAAAAGTCATAAAAAAGATAATTAAATTAATGGCTATTAATATCAATTATAGCGTAAGTAGGAACAACTAATATTTTATTAGATAATTATTTATAAAATTAAAAATCATCTTTTATATTGAAAATATGTCCTTCCTTCTTTATTGAGTTACTAGCGGCTACGCCCCTAGAGGCCTCTAGGGGCACTTGTGGAAGGGAGTGTCGAATTTGATAACCCAATTTATTATTTAAGATTTTAAAAGAAAAAGTAAATTTTTTGTTTGAGGGGGCCGGGGAGGGTGCCCTCCCTCATTTTTTATTTTTAGTTAAAAAAGCATTTTTTTAATTTTTAAAAAAAATTTTATAGGGAAGATAATTTTTTTCTAGGGGCTATTTCTCTTGGGAAGGTTGTGGTACCCTCCCCCAAAATAGTTTTATACCTTCCCGGGACCTATAAGAAGCTACCCTGTTAAGGAGAACCCGATCGGTTCAGCGGTTAGCGAGATCCTTGGGTACACACAGACAGACAGACATCCTGTTACTTTATTATAAGGATTTTAAAAATCCAAACAGATTTGAAATAAAATCTAAAAATCTCAAAATAATCATAATTTGAAATAACAAGCAGGGGTCTTAAGGGATAAGACAATGGATGATTAATTGTGGTACATCCCCAATGATAGTGAACAAAATTAACCTTTCTGTAGATTAAAATTATTGATTGAAATGTTTGAACATTTCTAGTTTGGAACAAAACAAATCAGAATTCACTGAAAGTACCCAAAGTTTATGGCCAACAAATAATAAAACGTGATTACAAAACTTTGGGTACCGGTTCAATTTGATTCTATTGGTCTGGGTCTCATGATAGGTACATATGGTCAATATTTTTCTTCTTTGATTAAATTTAAATATGATATGATAATAATGATTAATGTTTTAGGTGTTTCTGCTGATTTAGCCCCCATTCTACCTGTGCTGTCATTGCCAGTCCTGCCGGCTCTCACTCTGCCTGTTCCAGTCAGCTCCTCCACAACCTCCACCACCTGGTGGCAACAGTTTCCACATGTTGTCATCTCGGGTTCTACAGGTACAGACAGATTGACGTTATCAAACTGACAAAAATAGATAGATAGACAGACAAACAGAAAAACAATCTAAAAGATACACAGACAGACCAACGGCGGCAAGAAAGACATACTGACATAACAACAATGACAACAGTTTCCACATGTGGTCATCTCAGGTTCTACAGGTACAGACAGATTGACGTTATCAAACTGACAAAAAAAAGATAGAGAGACAGACTGACAGACAAACAATCTAAAAGACACACAGACAGACCAACGGTGGCAACAGTTTCCACATGTAGTCATCTCGGGTTCTACAGGTACAGACAGACTTACTTGAAATAAACAGATAAATTAACAAACAGACAGACAGACAAAGGATAGACAGGTAGACAAACAGACAGATAAATAAAAATGTATATTTAATAGAATGACAAAAAAAGACAGATAGAGAGATAGACTATTAAACAGACAGACAGAAAGACTGATTAGCAGATACACAGGCAGACAAGAATTCAAGCTTACAAATGTATAAATGAATTGATAATTATTAGATAAATAAATTTATAATAATTCAACAACTTTTCAGGGACAACTGCCCTTGGTTTCATAATATTTGGTTTCCTAATCTACAGTGTGGTTATTCTCTGGATAGATGGGGAACATTTCTTCAGAAGGGTCAGACAGTTCACCATCAGAAAATGTAAGTTTTTATGTATTGAAGTAAAGATTTGATCTTCGCATTTAGGGTATGTCAGTACGTCCGTTCTTAACATATGGCTTTGTTGTATATTTAGGTATGTTAAACCTTCCTAGAGGATCTTGTAATTATAAAGCCAAGTTCACAAAAGACACAGGTCGACCTCTGGAAATTTTAGGTTGACCTTTATAAGTTTTAGGTTGACCAATTTTATAAAGATATTTGTTGGCTGTACCTGTTTAGGTTTACCTGCAGAAAAAATAGGTCGACCTCTTTTGTAAACTGTGCTAAGGAATATTAAAAATAAAAAAATGTAGCAATTTTATATATTTTGATAAAAAAAACGTGATTATTGAAGATATTATTCATAGAATGTTTTGGCAAAATATTGAATTATAGTATACCTAAAATTACGTCTTGTACTAGATTTTAAAGCAAATTTGCTTCCTGATTTGACTTTTATGTAAAATTTTTATTGGTGAGCAAATATATTCTCTGAAGTAGACTTTCAAACAGGGCTCGGCAGTCACAACTTATCCTCTATATCTAAACCCATTTTTATGCTTTCATTATTCTATTTTGGTCCAGCTTTTAACATTGTAAAAGGTTGATTTCCCTGAGGCTTACAGGTGGCTGACAAGCCCTGCTTCAAAGTTACCAAAAACAAAAATAAGACCCTTCTTTGGGTATCCGACTGGACCATTTTAATTGTTTTAGTCCATGATATGCAACGCAACGTGTTACGGCGGATCAACACCTCTCGGCTGGACGACTTCACGAACACACTGACAAGTGCGTGGAATAACTTCACCAACAACTTCAGTATTGGTAGAGATGATACAGATGTTTTCAATGGAAACAGGTATGATGTTCTTGTAATCTATATATTATTACTTGGATGTTGATCCAGATTTTCATGTACTCTAATCTGGCTACAATAACAATAACATCTACCCTCTTTACCCCATTCCTCCCCTCCTACTGAATGAACGAACTGACGAAGAATTGGATTGGGCAACCTAAACTGACGACAAGTATATGTACAATGTACATAGTAGGTATAAGATATAGAAGCATAAGAAGGCAAGAAATAAATATTATTAGTAAACAAGGGGATTGCCTGTTTGTGTATCTCTCTGTTTATTATCATTAACTTTTATTAACTGACAGAAAAATCGAAAGCAATATGACTGTTAGTACTTCAAGGGTAAAAAGAATTATTGTTTCAGAATCCGCGGTCAAGTAAAACGCGTCAAGGGACGGCGGAAAAACTTTGTCCGCCACCAGCTGCCGCCGTTAGAATTTCCGGCCGACCAGAACCGGAACGAGCCGCCGCCGTTAGAATTTCGGCCCGACAACAACCCGCCGCGCAAGCGGATACGCTTCCGCAGCGGTGGGGATGTGGCGCAGCTGGACTGGCGGGCTGAGCCAGAGTTTGTGACAATGGATCCAATATATCCAGAATATGATGATTATAATTACAATTACAATATTGAGGAGCGCGATTCAATCCCAAGGATTACAACCGCAGAATATGACGAAAACGGCGGGGATACAAACCCGCCATACCGACAGCAGAACGTCTACACGACCGACCCTGAGCCAGAGCCCAATTATGAGGGCCGGCCGGCGGGCGGTCAGCAGACGTTTTCACCGAGTGTCGGCGTGTACAATAGCAGTCCGGAGAACAGGATAACACCACCGGCCACCGCCAGCCAGTCAACGTATGGCGGTAACGGCGTTAGTGTGTCCTACCATCCGGAACTGAATTATGATCCGATCCCGCCGGATCACGCCACTAACCACCACTACACCGTGCCTAATATTTACAGTGAAAGTTTGAAGGAGGCCTATCAAAGGAACCAATTGTATGACACGCGACCCGACCAGTGGCCCAGAGAATGGGCGGCGGGCGGTGCACAAAATGATAGGCGGCGTGCACAAAATGACGTGCGGCGAGAGCAGCAAAATTCGCAGCGGCAGCAGTACACACCTAGTACTCGGCGCAAGGACCAGAGTAGCACTACTCGGTGGTATGATGGTGATTATTCTGATCAGTTTCTAGACACTCATGATTACTATAACTTTGAGAGTGAACATGTTGATCCTGAAAAACATTTTACAAAATATGAGTGATTTTTACCCATCCATCCCCCCAAATCCCTAAATTGCATAATTCTTCCCCCTAATTTTTGTGTATAACATAAAATTCTCATTGTAAATCAACTCTTTTTGCTCATAAAACTTATCTCACAACTCACTCATAAAGATCTCAGCCCTTCTTTGTTTCAATAGAGAGTTCTTACTTTAAATTGTTTTAGAGTAGCTGCGCTATTTGTCTATTTTTCTTATTAAGAATTCAATAAAAAGTATTACAAGAATTTGGGTTTTGTAAGTTTTTTTTTCTATTCTTTTAGATTTACTATTTTAAAAATCTTAGAGATCTTTGATAAAAATAAGCATATTGCTTTAAATACATTGACATTAAAAACACAAGAAAAAATTCTTTAAAATATAAATAAAAAATCTTCCAAAAGTATTAATTTGTAAATAATTAAACATTTCCCCATTCTCCTGGACATGACGACATCATATTGAAACATGGGCATATAATTATTGTAAGTTAGAATTATTTATTGTAAAACAATTTATGATAAAATATTGTATTTGAATTATAGTCAAACTTGTGTAACTGCCATTTATAGTTAATTTTGTTATTGTTTTATTGTTAAATATTCTATTTATATTATTTTGTTTATCTCTAAAAGGTTTAAAAACTAAAATTATATTCAGAAAACAACTTTACTAAGTTTCATTCTAAATTAAAATTTTCATAAATTTTATGACGATTTTAATATTAAATTTTCTTAAAGTAAAAATTTCATAGGTTTTTATTCTAATTATACATAACCACTAATATACTTTTTTGTCAAACCAAACAATTGGGATTTGGGAATAATTAAAATCATAGACGTCCAAGAGGGGGCTGGGGGGGGGGATAAAGGGTGTTTACCCCCATCAAACTTTGAAACCCCCTCATTTCACCCCCATCAATTTTTTTGGAATAGATTAGATTACCCTCCTAAAACCTTTGAAACCCCCTTCAAAATAAAGCTTGGACGTCCTTGATTAATATAAATTCTTTTTAACAGGGCACATAAAGATTAAAATACTGCAATTGTTTAAGAATAGCAAATTTAAGAACAAATTAATAAATTATACTCCTGTAATGAAATATTACCTAAATAATTTTGCCAAAATATTTGTTTTCATTATAAAATAATCTCTTTTTAGAGATCTAGCTATTATCAGGGCTCGACAGCCGCAAGTCAGTCGCCTGTAAGCCTCAGGGAAATCAACCTTTTATATTTTTTAAAAAATATCTAGAAGTACACATTAACCTAACCCATATATGGCAATTCCTCTTTTCAAATTTTTTTAAAGCTTCCAAATGGGTTTAAATTTGAGGTTTAATCGTAGCTGAGGCGCGGCTGCCAAGCCCTGGCTGTTAAAAATATATATAGTTGATTATTGACTACAATGCAAGTATAATGAATAGTCAAATACAATATTCAACATAAATAAAAAGTTTCAGAAAAAAAAATTATTAAGCCCAGTTCACAAACAACTTTTAGAGGTCGACCGATTTATTCTGTAGGTCAACTTAAACAAGTACAACTAACAAATGCCTTTGTAAAATCGGTCAACCTAAAGCTTCTTTAGGCCAACCTAAAATTTCCAGAGGTCGACCTATGTCTTTTGGAACTAGGCTTAAGACGCCTCCATGGAATTTTCAGCGGGGTAAATTATAACACAAAGGAGGGCCAATATATCTTTTTTTTCTATAATTCGGGGGTTGTATTAATGTATACTCCATTCTTAGTCAAAACCATGTTAGATTTTTTCCCCTAATAATCAAATTAAATGTTATCAAACCTTTTATAAACATTAATCTATTGAATTTTATAAATTTGAAACTTTTTATTTATTTGAATAAAATTTTATTTGTTCCATAGTTTGATTCTGTATCAGTTATAACTTGTTTATAATACAAAAATTATTATAATTTTAATATTACTATTTTCAATATATATCATTTCTAAAAAATTAAAGCATTTTAATATTTTTTGTAGCATAAATAAGAATGGTTAAAAAATGTTAAATAATATGCAAAAACATGTTCATAATTTTAGATAAAATATATTTTATTTTGTTTATTATGTCAATTAAAAATTAATAAAAGAAATTGTTAATGTTAATTTTCTTTTTTGTTTTATGCTAAAATTTACTTTATATATTTATGAAAAAACGGTAAAATTAACTATTTCAACATCTATCATAAAAACTTTAGATGCCTTATTTAAAGAATTTATAATACATATTCATTGTTCTTTCATAATGATATATAAATGGTATCAAATGACCGAATTGAAATACAAATCCTAATGTATCAATTGATGATATAAAGTAGTATGGTTTTTTGTCTTTAGTTTAAGATTATAATTATAAGATTAAGTAATATTTTTGCTAAGTTGGAATTAAATGGCAGAAATGAACCTGTCTAATATATATTGTACATACATAACAAAACCAATTCTTTGAATTGACTGGAAAAATATGATAAAACAATGATTACTAGGTTTCAAACAAAGTATAAAATGTCGGTTTTATCCAGGGATAAGGGACAATTAAATCTTAATTTAACAATGATTTTAATTTACCTATCTTTAAAAACCTTAAAATTTCCTTAGTTATTTACACAATTCTTAGCCTTTTTTTATTTTGGATTGGCAGATCTATAAAGTAAAATGTGTAGAAATTAAAGGCCACAGTAAAAGTGTCTGACTATGACGTCAGAAAAAATTAACAATTAACCAATGAGAAGCCAGTATTCACAATGGTAAAATATATAGCGGCCTCTCATTGGTTAGTTGTTAATTTTTTCTGACGTCATAGTCAGACACTTTTACTGTTTTCAAATTAAATTGCTTTATTTGTGATCAATTTTGAAGCATATGAATTTAGAAATATTGCCATAATCCAATCTAACTTTTACTAACAAAAATGTTTATTTTAGTGGGCCAAAGTATATTTTATTCATAAAATTTTAAGTTAACATTCCTTATTCCTGACGCCTTCGGAAGATTTAAAGATAAAATATTTTTTATGACTGAACAATATCCTTGAATTCTGACAACATTAAAAAAGTCTTCTGACAAAGCAGTAACGAGAGATATTTAACAGCATAAACTTTATTTTAAAACTATATTCTAAACTATATTTAAGTTTGTAAAACTAGTCGCTTCGCCCCTGGCCTCTAAAGGAAGGACGGGAAGGTTAATAAAATAGCCTGAATCCACCCCAAGGTATTTATTAAGGTTCTTTAAAAAGGATGACCAATGCGGACAAGCATAATACAATATCTTTAGCCATAAAAAAAACTCCCTTATTTATTTTATATTTAGGATTGCATTAGAATTTTATTGTTTTACAAGGAATACCATTTTAAAATACAAATTTTCACACAGAAAATTAAAACTTTTCACATACAAACAGACAGACGGACTAATAGACAGACTTTAAAAACATATAGATACATTTTTTATTTAAAGAAGTCAGAAAGGCCTATATTAATATTAGATATTGTAAAATTTAGGTTATGTCTTTTTTTTAAATTATCAATAAAAGATATCCAATTCTTTTTATTTTGATTTTAAAAAATATCATTAATTCATAAACTTAAAAGTAAAATCTTTCAGCTTTAAAGAATTTACTTATTATCAATTTCAAAGAATTATAACTTCTGAAAATGTTTGATAGTTGTCTATCGCATCGTATTATAGACAGCTTTCTTCTGATATTAAATTGAAAAAGATTAAGCCATTAATTTTATGATTTCTTATTTTAATATTCGTGGCAAATAGTCTGTAATACGATGCTGTATATGATTTTATATGCTGAGTACCGGTACTAATCCAGCGTATATTTATTGGTTTTGCAGCCATGCTGGAAAGTATTTTATCTAAAATTAGCAATGATGATTCGTAATGGCGCAACTCTTACATGATGATTCAAAGATAATAATTTATTATTCTGGTCCACCATAGTGTTATAATTTCATACTTTTATAACTTCTATTACACATATATAATAATATATATATAGTTTTAAAATAAGTTATATGTACATGTTTCAATGTAAGTTTATAATAAATTGAAGAGGAGATGTTTCATGTAAAAAAGGAAGGTTTATCTGGCATACTTATTCCATGTTATTTTAACATAAAAGTTGAAAAACAAATCGAGAAAAAATCTGAAAATATAAATTTTTCTAGTAGATTTTTGGTTATCCTTTAGGAATTACTTAAAATTGGCACAATATGATAACTTAGGAAAATTATTTCAATGTGATTTTTTAGTACTCATAACGGAGTTTTTAATTGACCAGCCTTTTGGTAAACCCACCCTGGTTGTTTTGAAGCCAATATATTGATGTTTAGTTTGGTATTAGTTCCGCTAGGCTGCCACCAACCACTGCCCCCCCCCCCTCCCCCAACCGACAGTTTCTTTTACTTTCACTAGCACCTTCCCTCTCCCGGAGACCATAAGCATTTCCAAAAATGACCCCCTCCCCCCTCTCCAATTACCCCCTTCAGTTACCTCTACGTGCGGCGCAGCTGTTCTATTACTAGGGTGCGTCCGTCGGAGTCACTGAATGAAAATTATGTTTTCTTGGCTGCTATAAAATGTAGTTGTCTAAATGTACATGTATATCTGTTTAACTGTATATAATAGCAGCCTAACTTTTACGGTGTGGATTTCTTTTATCAACAAGCAACATTAATGATTGATTGATTGGCATTTTATAGTAATTTTTGTAGTTTAATGTTTTAAATGTTTTTTTTCTTTAATTGTCAAATTTGATTGATGTGGCATGCTGTGGTAACCATGGATATAATTATCCCAGTTCTCCTTAAATTTTATTTATTTCGATTCATACAACTTTTGCCCTTTTCTTCCACCCCACCACCACCCCCATCCCCTTTGATTAAAAAATGCCCCCCCCCCCCTTTTTTTGTTGATCTCCGACAGTAGTAATTGCAATTGCCTCTGACCCCCCCCCCCCTGTGTATCTTCATTCATATATGACTGGAAGGAAGGGGGATGTTCAGGGGGGCGGGGGTCAACCTTCAAACCCTGTCATAATTTTGAAGGGTGAACTAGAGTAGTGAAATTACCATAAGTAGTCCATATCATCTCCATACATATATATATAATAAAAGGAGTGTCTTATATTTCTTTTTATTATGCCACTCCCCCACTCATTTTTCTGACACTCAAGTGTTAGTGTTCGTTTTTACTACCATTTCAGAGCTTCGCTTTTATGGATGTTTTCATCCTTTTATTTTATAATTAGGGTTAATTCGTAACGTTTAGTGTATCAAAATAATATATATTAGGAGCATCCCTTAGTTATCTTTCTATGGCTAGGATAGGATGTATCAAATTAAAATATATTAGGAGTGTCCCTTATTTATCTTTCTATGGCTAGGATAGGATGTATCAAATTAATATATATTAGGAATGTCCCTTAGTTACCTTTCTATGGCTAGGATTGGATGTATCAAATTAATATATATTAGGAATGTCCCTTAGTTATCTTTCTATGACTAGGATAGGATGTATCAAATTAATATATATTAGGAGTGTCCCTTATTTATCTTTCTATGGCTAGGATAGGATGTATCAAATTAATATATATTAGGAATGTCCCTTAGTTACCTTTCTATGGCTAGGATTGGATGTATCAAATTAATATATATTAGGAATGTCCCTTAGTTATCTTTCTATGACTAGGATAGGATGTATCAAATTAATATATATTAGGAGTGTCCCTTATTTATCTTTCTATGGCTAGGATAGGATGTATCAAATTAATATATATTAGGAATGTCCCTTAGTTACCTTTCTATGGCTAGGATTGGATGTATCAAATTAATATATATTAGGAATGTCCCTTAGTTATCTTTCTATTTCTAGGATAGGATGTATCAAATTAATATATATTAGGAATGTCCATTAGTTATCTTTCTATGGCTAGGATAGGATGTATCAAATTAATATATATTAGGAGTATCCCTTAGTTATCTTTCTATGACTAGGATAGGATGTATCAAATTAATATATATTAGGAGTATCCCTTAGTTATCTTTCTATGTCTAGGATAGGATGTATCAAATTAATATATATTAGGAGTGTCCCTTAGTTATCTTTCTATTTCTAGGATAGGATGTATCAAATTAATATATATTAGGAGTGTCCCTTAGTTATCTTTCTATGGCTAGGATAGGATGTATCAAATTAATATATATGAGGAGTGTCCCTTAGTTATCTTTCTATGGCTAGGATAGGATGTATCAAATTTGCTGCCTGAATGAGCTCACAATACTTTCATCTATAAAAAGGGAAAGAAACTGGGCCGAACATAAACACAGATATATAATCTTAAGAGATGATTTCCAGGACAATAAGGCACATAATTGTAAGTAACGCATCTCTATAAGCGCATGTAAAATTTAAGAACTTTCATAATCTTAATTTAACAATGCACAATGGATAAAGGATATGTGGATATTATGACAATGGAAATTTTTTCGTCAATTTAGGTTGCTAACATGAATATTATTTATTGGCAAGTTCGTTCATGCAATAGAAGATGAGTGGATGGGGTAAATGGGGTGCATCGTTATTTTAGCCCGCTGCGAGTTCAGTTTTATTAAAGTACATGAAAATCTGGTGTGGTATCAAAGTAATAATATATCGATTCAAGTCACTCAATATTTTTTAATGATAGTTTGTCTTCGCTTGATGTTGTCATCCTTGTTTAATTAATCATGAAGCATTTTTTATTTTATAAAACTAATCCATGTCGTTGAGATCGAGGGGTACATTATTATGTCATGTACATATTGGACATTAAATATTAGAAAATTATGTAAGTAATTAATTTATAAATTGTCAATTTCTAATCAAAATTATTTTTAAATAAAGATATTTCAAAGCTTTTTTTGACACAACCTATTTAACTTAGCAACGCCTAATTTATTATTTAAAGTTTTAATTCTTATAAAAAAGGAACAGGGTGTGTGTGTGTGTGCTTGTTGCGAAGGATCTCGCTAACCTCTGAACCGATATGGTTCTACTCTACAATGAAACATCTTATATGTCTATCTGAACTTAAAAAGTTATCACCAACCTCCAAAAAATAATTTTTTATTTTAATCAAATTGGAAAAATAAGTTACATGCAAGTAGAATAGTAAACTGAAAGCTTTATCAGTAGCGCAGCTACTCTATAATCACGTTCTGACCGTACGTCCGTCTGTTACGATCATAACTTTTTGAAATATAGATATTCGAACCCTATAAAAATATAAATATACACATACATTTTATATACTATACTGCTTTGTAACTTGAAAACTACTTTTCTTAATTCTTAACAATATTAAAAGTACTATAGAATTATGTAAATCAAAACTAATTACAATCAAAGTATCAATTAAATGTTTAAATATGAAAATATGTCAACTTAAAACGTATTTTTTTTCTCCCCCTCCAGGCAAAAATGTTTTAAATTAATTTCATTATCCTTTTCATTCAAATTGGATTATGTTGTTAACCCCCTTTTATTTTACCATTTTTAGTAGCGTAGCTACTTTAAAATTCCAGATGTCCGTCCGTAAATGGGGTGGATGGGGGGTGTCGTTATTTTAGCTAGCTTTGTGTATCACTTAATTAGAGTATATGAAAATGTGGTGCAACATCCAAGTAATTATATATGGATTTTGAGTCCAAACTAAGTTGAACGGATATTGAATAAATCCAAAACGTAATTGTAATGAAATTTGAATGAAATTTTAGTGTTAAACTAATTTACTTTATATATCTACATACATTTAAATTTAAATGGAAACGTCTGCTAGAAATTTCTTTAAAGTTGGAGGATTTATTGTGTCTGGTTGAACATTTAGTGAAATGGATGTATTGCTACGACGATGGCAAATATAGTCCATCTAATAATAGAATTTTTAAAAAATTCTTGGCTACTATATGACCTTAATTTACCTTATTGTAAAGATCTCGCTAACCACTGAATCGATTTAGTTCTCCACTTTAGAAAAGGTTCATTAAGTCTTTAGATGGTTTTGGGCTATTTAATTTGTATGATTATTTTTTTGGTTTTTGGTTATTTTTCGCCTTTAGATCCCCTGAGACGCACTAGGACGCAGCCGCTATCTATAACCACTGCATCGATAGGATTCTACTCTTCAGGGTATATACCTATTGGTCCTGTGGTGGTTTGAGCTATTTTTTTTGGGGGGGGGGGGGACACTAAGAGATATGAGTTTTCCGGAATTTTAATGTAGGGAGTAGATTTGAAATCTGCATCAAATTTTAAGGATTTTTTATAAAATTCATTTTTTGTATAATTCTTTATCTAAAAGCGGAAATACAAATTAAGTTAATTAATTTTGGCATCCGTGATTGGTGGATTTAAAAAATCTGCGCTCTGATTGGATGTCGTACATCATTCAACAAATTAGAGCGCAGATAGTTTAAAATCCAACTATCCTATTGGTCAAAATTAATTAACTTAAAATGTATTTCCGCTTTTAGATAAAGAATTATACAAAAAACTAATTTTATAAAAATCCTTAAAATTTGATGCAGATTTCAAATCTACTCCCTACATTAAAATTCCGGAAAACTTATATCTCTTAGGGGACACCCCCAACCCCCCCCAAAAATAGAAAAATATCCCCCCCCCCAAAAAAAAAATTCAATTTAAAATACGAAAAATTAGTTTGATCAAACCTCTTGGGGCAAAGCCCCTAGAGGCTAGGGGCGAAGCCGCTAGTTTAATTATAAAGTAGCTGCGCTTGTATAATTGTATGAAGTATTTGATTGAAACTCTATAATCAAGTGTACACTTAACTTAGCATGGAATTAGGTTGGGGGGGGGGGGGGGGGGGTAATTATTTTTAGATTGCTTATTATGTCACTGCTTGTTCATGCCAAAACAAAACTCTAGTTTTCAAAAGCTAAGCTGTCCTCAGGGATCTAAAGGGATAAGACAAATTAATGTACATCCCAAAATTATGCTTTCTATAGATTACAATAAGTGGTTGAAACGTTTGGACACTCAACATAATGACCAAACAATCAAACAACAATAAAATTGCCCAAATTTGTCAAGCCGATGAATAAGAATAGTTATTTATTTCATCGTATTATAAACCGCTTTCCGCGGATATAAAATGTAATTGTACAATTATTAGATAAAATCCAGGTTTTTAGCCCTGAGGTGCCAAAGGCACGGGCTAAAAAACTGGTTTTAATCTTATGATTGTACATTTCTGTATTCGTAGAAAGCGGTTTATAATACGATGCTAGACATAGTTTTTTCGTATGGATGAGAACCGGTTCCTATCCACCGGATTCGAATGAATACAAGAAAACATTATTATAAAACTTTGAGAACTGGTGTAATAATAGTGCAATGTCCTCTCCCTCCCTGGTTTTGTCACATTTAGGGTAGGATTGGAAGTCAATAATAAATGGCATAAGAAACGTCCTATCAAATTCAAACTTTGCATGATGATTCAAGAAAATATAAACACAGATGACATCCATAAGTTGCGAACCATGAAAAAATCCTCGAATGGACTAACGTACAAAGTGAGTCATAGAGCAGTTCAGTTGTCAACAAAGAAAACTCAAAAGCAAATGTCATTTGAAGCAGGAACGACAGACAGACGGATAAAATCTATGTATAGAATAGACGTGACTATCGCGGAAAAATTCATCTGTATAGCTTTAATAGCAGCCGAAAAAATTAAATTTCACGCCTTAACATTACGGACTAACTAACTGACAAATTGAATTATAGAGTAGCTTCTGAAAATATGCTACTTGTATGACTTTTCATTAATTAAAGCTTTTCAAATAAATGTGGAACAATTTTTGAAACTTTAATAATAATATACAACTTTCAATATGTCAAATTCTGAAGCACAAGTTGGGAGGGTGAAAAAATAATGATAGTCATAGTAGTTATTTCTCGCATAGTGTTATAAACAGCTTTCCGCGGATATAAAACGTTCAATTATAAGATTAAAACCAGTTTCTTATATTCGTAGAAAACTGGATATAATACGATGCTAGACATAGTTTTTTTTTGTATGGATTAGAACCGGTTCTAATCCACTGGATTCGAATGAATACGAGAAATTCTTTTCCAGTGTGACTTCTAAAGCGACTAATATCCTGGTTCCCAGCCATTCTTAAAAATAATGTATAGCACTAAATTTCCGACAGTCTTCCACTAATACTAAAATAAAAATCACTACTTTGTTTCGAAATCCCGAGCCTTCGGTTCATTGAGGCTAACAAAACTGGTTTTAATCTTTTGATTTTTAATTTTAACATCCGCGGAAAGATGTCTGTAATACGATGCGATAAAAAACTGTTCTAAAATCTATTTCGAAGAGAACAGAATTATTTCCATTCACCCTACTGTGAAAGGGTATGATAATGAAATATACAAATTTGTATCCAAAGTGTATATTAAAATTGTTAGTGTAATGCTAATAGCTAATAAATTTTGTCTGTCAATCTAATTTAGGAAAACTTCAAGAAGGGAAACTTTTTTGGGGGGAAAATTCGAAGGAATGCAGAAAATGGGCTAAAACTTTCCCATTTTATGGTTGGCACAAACAAAAAAAATTACTTTAAAATGTAATCATTTCCATAAATATAATTTATTCTTTACAAAAAAAAATACAAAAATTATAAAAGGTATAACAAATAATTTTTTATCAAAATAGACGAATACAAAAAAGTAACAAGATCTTTATATAAGTCAAAAAAAAATACTGAATGAATGTTTTTTATATTAATAAGAGATCACATTTCACATTTTTCTAAGGCACATTTTAATTACATTTGAGCATTTTATGGCTTCCAAATGGTAACATTTCATTTAAAAGTCTTTTTTTTTACAATATTTACATTATTGATTATAGATATAGAATACGTGGATATCACGATCAAATGTTTCTCTCAGCTGGTAATATCGCTTCTTCTCTTTTGACAATAAAACTACAAAACAAAGGTAATGTCTTATTGAGCCAACAGGAGAATCGCATCGGTACGTAAATTTAATCTCATTGGTTGAAATTGTGTTCACATTTTGTTACGAACGCATTTTTTTTTCATTTCATACATAGATAAAAGTCAGCTGTAAACAGTATATTTTCTTAGTAGAAAGAAAGCTTTGCGGAATCAGAATTAATTGCCCAAAAATTTCGTCTTCAATTTGAAAGGTTTAAACAGAGGTGGATTCTTTAAAAAAAAGTTAGGCTGGCTACTCGCTGGTGAAGAAAAATTATTTTTGTAAAAAATCCTCCAAAATAGAATAAAAAAATTTACAAAAAATAAATAAAATCTTAAAAGGGTTATTAACATATGATTTTGTTTAATTTTTGTAGATTTTTAATGTGCTTTAGGATGATTTTTCACAAAAATAATTTTGCCTCTCTATCGAGTAGCGAGTCTATCATATTTTTAAGAATCCACATCAGCTTGAGTCGAAAGTAAACAATACTTTTGTCTGCTAGAAATGTTCCATCTTAGATTTGACGAAAAAAGGGCTAAGAATATGCTTCTATTCTTATATTTCTATTCTTTTGACTTTACCCCATCCCCTTCCCTGACCATAGAGGAACGTATTGACAAATATTGACTATTAATCGACTTAAATTGACGATTAAAATTCTCGCTACAATATCCACGTATTCTATATCCATTACATTATTGTTTGTCAGCTTTTGGTGAAAATTTTTCTGTAATAGCACCTCGTCTTCCCCTAAAAACAAATTAATAGTTAGATATTTCATGACAGAGAGAGAACAACTTCTTGGTGGGGACTATTGTTTTGGAGGTCCTTGAAACTATATAATGAAAGAGCAAACACTGTACCTAATGTACCTGTACCTAAGAAGTTTATTAAAATATTTTTTAATGTATTGATACTGCAAAATCATATCCTTTTTTGCTTATTTTACACATTTACGCGCTTAATAACTAAGATATTTTATCAACAAGGTATATTTCACTAATTTGGCATTTCAACTAGAATATATATATGGTTAAACTTTGAGTGTATTAAAAAGACTGGCTTCTTCTACAGGTAGTTTGTGCTTCCTTCTTGTCTGGTTGTCCGCACGCGCAGTGTGCATGGTTGTGGTTTATATTTTTCGGAGGTGTTACAAAAGTTGTAACATGCTCCCCCCTCTTTATGAGGCCAACGAGGCAGGAACTTACAATCATTCAGTACCTGGATTATCTTCTGTAGATTTAGAAGTTATTTTCAAAAGTCGTCTTCAACATAGTAAATGTTTTTGTTTTCAGGTTTTCGATGACAGTATGATGATTCGACCAAAATTGCAAGGTAGAAGCTCGCGGAAGATATGAATAATTTGAAGGAGAACTACAACGAACAATTGTGAAGAAGTGGCGCTGCTTCGTATCATTATGATTAGTTTATTACATAGTAAGCAATTACATATTACATATTACAAAATATTAAAAAATGTTAATCAATATCATTTTCTTAATCAAAGGGAAATATTTACTATTTGTATTTAATTGATAATAATCATTAAGCATAAAAAATATCAAAAGTAAATGATTTTGTAACTTTAATTTAATTGCAAAAAGTTGATTCAATTTTTCTTTTCGAGTTTTTTTTTAACATATTAAAATACATAGATCACATATTAACAAATGTTTTAAATTACATAAATTTTGCATTACAATTATCAGTGAATTATATTAACTTTGTATCATAATTACTGGCGAAAATGTTTGAATTGTTAAAGAAAATTTATTATTTTTGCAGTACTATGTAACACAATAAAAATTAAGAACAAAGATAAATGAATGTCGCCGAAATTATAGTATATACGAATTGTTGATTATAATTATAATAAGAATTGAATATCATAATTATTGTTTTGTTTGTTTTGTTGATTTTCTTTTTATTAAACCAAATAAAGTATGACAACTTGGTTATTATATTCAAACAAGTATTTTAATTATAAAGAATGGTTTATAATAATTTCTTCAATCGAATAAAGAAGGGATTATTGATTGATTTATTTTTCGAGTCTATTAGCCAATTAAAGAATGAATTAACGGCTGACATGTTTTACAACAACTAGATAAAGTTTGAATTATCTTTTTATAATAATTATTCAATCGAATAAAGAAGGGATTATTGATTGATTTACATACTGATTATTTGCCAATTAAAGACTGAATTAACGGCTGATACATTTTACGCGATTTTATAAAGAGTGAATTATAAAATGTTGACGCAATTTTATAAAGAGTGAATTATAAAATGCCTAAATTAGGGACAGGTAAATAATATACCAGCTTTAATCATTATTCTTGATTAGGATTGACTTGGGGAGATATAAACACAGGTTCTTGTGTATTAGCTGGCGTATACCTTGTACTTCTTCTTGTATTTTCAGTTTTATTTTTACAACAAGAACAAGTAGCCATAGAGCGGGCGTTGTTATAACAAAATATAACAAATTTTTTAGCGGCAGCGAATAAAACAAGAACTACGCCAGATATAGCTGAATATATTAAGCCTTTGAGTAATATTTCATTTTCCTCAGGGAAAAAGGATATATTAGAATCGTTTTCTGTGTCAATAAAGTTTAGATTAAACTCGGATATAGTGATAAAACCTTTTGATACTATTATGCCTTCATTGAAATAATTACAACCTTCCGATTTTGTACAGTGGTATACAAATAGGTCGAGTATAGAGATTTGTTTGGCATAAGATATATCTTTAAAGATACATATATCACTAGGTTTTTTTATCATAGAGCATGTAGGTTTGTTTTGAGTTATTTTGCTTACATAACCATATTTAGCATCAGAGGAGGTGGATATAACTCCAAATTTATCATCATCTAATTCTACATAAGGATCAGCGACTAAAATTTTACAGGTTTCAGCACAAAAAGGCAAGGGGTAAAAAACATTTTTATTTTCGAATTTATTAAGGTAATAATAAAGCTTATTTCCTTGACGAGAAAAATGTGTTTTATCTTGTAGGGCTGCACACTTGAAAAATTTTGCTGACAAAGGTTTATCTTGATATTTTAGCTCGGTAGCGTAAACAATATTTAGAAATTTTAATTCATTTAATATGGGTGATAATATATTGAACATAGCGTCTTCAGATTTATAGCCTTCCTTAAATTTATTGCTTAATTTAGTGGTGTCAATATTAACCATTTCTCCGTAATTTACGGTTTTAGTTAAGGTATATGTGTTTTGAGTGGCTTTAATGTCCATAGCTTTACTATATACGTCAGCCAAAGTTTGGGATTCCGAAATTAGCTTGGTAGCATCGGCCTCCCCTAAGCCAAAATCCAACAGTTTTTTCCTAACGTTCATTTTAGGTTCCTTTTCTATGCAAACTTGGGGTGTAGAAGTACAAAAAGAAGCTATGTCTTGTTCATCCTGTACTGATCTTAACTCTTCATAGGTAAGGTTTTCAAGATCATATGTACACGCTTTTTCAGGTTCACTTAGGGGAATGTTTGTAAAGTCTAATCTGAGTGTACCTGATACAGACATAACTATAAGTTCAAGGAGCTGTCTCCTCAATTCATTTAAGGGCATAAATTCTTGTTCTGATTTAGTTGTTTCTGAATAGGCTACTCCAGTGTGTTTTAATACCTGTTCATAAGTGTGCACAAGATATGTTCTATGCCTATTATTTACCCAACAAGCGAGTATAATCTTAATAGCGTGGTACGTTGAAGCTTTAATCTGCATTGAAGATTTTTTCGGCTTTCTATAGTGTGTATCTAATTTTCTTACAAGATCAATTACACGCTTAACCTGTTCATTAATTTTAGCCTCTGTGTAAGGGTCTGGGGTACTAGTTTCTGTTGTACTAGTAGTAGTAGTGGAACTATCTTGATTAGAACTATCTGAATCAGAATTACGTTTAACTCTGCCATCAGATATTTCATCTAGAGCGTGTTTAAGGGCTGATTGAACGTTAGTTATATAGCAAGTAGTTAGACTGGAATCAAAAAAGGGGCTATAGGATTGTTTAACCCTTTTAGCCTCGGCGATAATCTCATTCCATAAATCAAGTGATTTTGGAGTAGAAGAGCTAGGTAATAATGAAGTAAAAAATGATTTACTAGGAGTTTTTACGTTAATCAAATCACTTATGGCGAGGACTTGTAATGAAAATCCTTTTCTCTCGGTGAATATTTCGTCTACTACTACTAAGGGTGAAAAGTGGGATTTTCCAAGTTTCAATTTTATGTCACCTTCTATATCTGCTTTATCTAGGTGTAGGAGAAGAAACAGCAAAAGGATATTCAGCCATTTTATTTTCATATTGTCTGAAAGAAATAAAAATATGATTTAAATAAAATTAAAATATTTGTTATTGTTTATATAATACGGCTTTGGTAAACAGTATCAAGGAGACCACAAAAATTAATATAATTTTTGTACAAAACATTACACATGTAATGTAAATATTATACGACTTAACAAAATCGTAAGCAAAAGGAATAATTTTTTTTAAAATTATAATTAAATCAGAAATAGGTATAATACGGCGCTAATGGTATTATAATCATAATAACACCCCCCTTTTTACAAAAACTGGTATTACTATTGGAAAAAGGCGGTAAGTTGTAAGGTAACTTTGTTATATAAACCAATTTATTTAATAGTTATTTTACAGATCTTGAATAATTAATATTTTTATAGAAAAATAAGTTTAGTATAGAGAATAAGTGATAAGAAATAATATTAATATGTTTATGTGATATTAAAAATAAGGGAAGGGGGTTAACCGATCATTAATTTTACTACTAAAGCGTTAATATTTATAGATAACAATGGAAATAAATGCGTACCAATTGTTGCAAAATATGCAAAATTTGATAGTGTTAGGTCTAGACCCAGATAAGTGTCTAGATGGTAACCCTTTCCTATTTTTGCATTATGTTTTAAAACCAGAGGTATTTTTGAAATTTTTATTTATAGGCTAATATATGACGTAGTAAGTAACAATTAAAGTTGGTTAAATATTAAGGTATCAAGAACAATATTAATTTAACTTTCGTTTCGATTGCTGATGTGAAATTAAAAGCAAAAATTTACTTTATTAATTAGGGCGTTCAAGGAACCATTAATTGTTGTGTGTTGACAAACAGATATTTTAATATTAAAAATTCGTAGGATTTCGAGCCGAAATTAAACGATGTATGTGGAGTGGGGTTTGACAACGCCGTTGTGAAGCAGCTTGATCTAGGAGATGAAGATAGGTCTTATCCTTTATTGATAGCCTTGACTTTCTTCGCTACGTATTCCTGCATCATCACTTTTTATTTGTTATACAAAGGTATTTTTTAATATTACATATTGTAGAAATAAAACAACAAATTTTTATTTTATTTTTTTTATTAGCATGTTTGGCTGCATTTTTTATTACATTTATACATTATAATTATGCGACAATAATTTTTACAATCGTGGATGCATAATACATAAGGTTTAACAATAATTTTTACAATCGTGGATGCATAATACATAAGGTTTAGCAAGTATGATTGCATGACATATTATACGTTTACAATAACGTTTCTGCAAGTATGGTTGCATAATACATTATAGGTTTATATGGTATCAAAATAAGTACGTAGGGAATTAGATCCTTAAAAATCTTTTTGTGCATAAGTGTCATATTCTATTTATTTAATTAATAAGCGCAATTTGATTCTTGAAATAATGATAAAATAGGTTATACTCTAATGCAAGCAAAAAGTTTTATTTGATCTATAATTAGTGCTACGTTTAGCAAAACTTTTTATATCAATTGTTTAATGTGTAATTTTAGTCAGTATGACAACTAAAAAGTTTGATAGGGATTCTATATTTTTAGTCTGTATGACGACTAAAAGTTTATAGAAAATTTATATTTTTAGTCTGTATGAGGACTAAAAGTTTATAGAGTTTTCACATTTTTATGTGTATTTTTGAATTTTAGTCAGTATGACAACTAAAGGTTTATAGGGTTTTTTATATTTTTAGTCTGTATGACGACTAAAGGTTTATAGAGATTTTATATTTCTAGGCGACCAAAAGTTTTTATAATATCCATATTAATCCGTGGGCGTAATTAAGGTTATTTTATTATTAACTATTTAAAATGTTGATTGCAATAACAACAGCTCATTTTACAAAAACTTTTCATAATCATTTATTGCAAATGATCCATCTTTTAAATAGATTTATTATCATATAATATGCATATAATATTTTACACAATTTTTACAAGTACAGATAAGTAAATATGACATATATGAATATTTAATTATGGGCTTTTCTTTTTTTATTGGTCATGGCTGCTCCCGCTGGTGTAGGACCGGCTACAGTTATGGATAGAAAATGTTGTATAGCTTGAATAAACCCTTTTTCATCTGATATTTCTTTCGTTATGATTTGGTTGTTTAAAATATTTGTCATTAAATTAACGAAATCCGCGGCTTGCTCAGAATCGGTTTTCTTTCCAAATTCTGGGTCATTGAGGGTATTATTCAATGTTATCGTGATGTCTTTAACCACAGAAAGTGCGGCATCAGCGTTTTCTTTGCAGGATTGAAATCCAGTGTCTTCACATTCCCGAAAAATTTCGTTTTCAGGATTTTCAATGTCAAAGGCATGGAACATAATGCTGTAATTGGCTGGCATGTATTTTTTACACATATTTAGTAGCCTAGTTGTAGCATTTAAAGTTTGTTCTTTGTCATTAAGAGTATTTTGAATTGTTTCAACTTTAATTTCTAGGTTCTTATTATCATCTGCAATGTTTTTTATTCTTTCTAGCGAATGAGTGTACTGATTGTCCTTCATTGTATAATTTGTTAATGATTCTTCATATTTCTCCTGTAAGGATGTAATTTCAGGTAATATATCTGTTGAACTTTTAACATTGAGTTTTCTCATAATTCTGGTTTTAAACTTTTCATCTTGATCTCTATCATATTTCAGTTGATCTAATTCTTTTTGGACAAGCTCTAAAGTAGAGTTTTGGTCATTTTGTTTGCTTATTTCTTGCCTAGCAACATGCAAATCATTTTCCAACTCAGATAAAGTTTGGTTTTGTGCTCTTAGATTTTCTATTTCTTCTTTTAATGATTGTATGGTTTTTTCAAGAGTTTGTTTTTCACATTCAAGTTGCTGTTTTTCGTTGTCGGGGAGTGTACAGCTAAAACTAATATTTGATACCTTTGTCATTAATTGGTTAGACAGGTCATCAAATTTATTAGCAAGAAAATCTTGAATGGTTGGTTCTGTATTAACCGAGAGTACTTTGTTTTCAACCATTTCTGTGTCTTCTTCAAGGTTAACATAAGAATGTCCCGCTATTGTTTCAGACGGGTTAACAAATGAAAGCCCTGCTACTTGTTCTAATGGCTGAATATAATGATATGGACTAGTCAATGTTTGGGATTGTTCTGCAGTAGATGTTACATATGGGCCTGATATAACCATTTGTTGAGGCTGATAAATTTGTTGGTTATAAAGTGGGACATTTTGTTGAGGTGGGACATTTATTTGAGAATGGGAAATTGAATTTGAGGTAGCTACATAAGGTGCTGACGTCACATGAGAGACAGCAAAGCTACTGTGCGGTGCTACAGAGACCGCAACATTTGCCGCAGGTATGGTTACAGGTACTGTGGTGTTAGTACACACTGTAGGTACAGGGCTAAGATCCATTAAGGAAGGGATGGTTTGAATGTTATATCGCTTTTCATACTGATCAATTAAGTGGGGTGGTAATGGGTATAACTTATTGTTTCTCAGCCAATGAACGCAGTCTGTATTGATTTCAAATCTGAAACCCTCTTTGCCAACATAGCGGTGGCTTTGCAAATAACTGATTTTTAAGTGAGATTTACATTTGTTGAATAAAGCAAGATTCATTAAATCAATGGAACAGACATTGTGCATAAAATATGCAATCGCCGAACAATTAATCAAAGCAAAGGTTATAAGAAGGGACTGAGCTGCTATTTCGGATTTAAACCATTCCTGATAAACATAGTAGCCGTGCAAATACACGATACCAGTTCTGGCGGAATATAGGTTTTCAAGTTCATCGCAAAGGTTGCGGCTTAAATGTGCTAACATTACAAGAATTGTGTCACTGGTTGTTACATTAAATGAGGTACAATTAAAAAGGGCATGTTTAAGTTTGGTAAAACAAGATTTTAGTACTTCGTCGCATTTAAAAACTAATTTTTCAATCAGATGTACAGAACGAGTAGTATGGGGTTTTGTGTAATAAGATTTGCTTTCCAGGGACTCAAGGTACACCACTTCGAGGTGTTTTTCATTCGAAAGAAAAGGGGAAACTTTTTCATACACAGTTTTTATATAATCAACAACTATGTTCGATTGGGTATTGCTGGGCAAATTAAATCTCGATAGAACATCCTTTTTATCAACAATCTTTCTTCTAAAATTAAATACATTGATATCAAATAAGAGGGATGAAAATACTACTTGATTTTTTCCAGCATTTTTTACATGGGCTACAATTTGTTGGGTGAGAGCTGTTAGATCATTAGAAGCAAGGTTATACTTTTTTTTGACTATGAAAAAATTGTTGCTTAAGGAATTGGGAAGTTTAGCATTGTGCTGGCTAGATACAAACATACCGCCAGTTTTTGATATGACGTGAAGCGTGTTAGCCGAGCACAGATCAGGCTCGGCTGCAGGAAGGGACAAAAATATTTTATTTCGGTTTGGGTTAGTAGCTATATAAGGGTCAACCGGGGAATCTTTTTTTTCTTCTCGGTAGAAATCTTGATGAACTTTTGGGCTGTCCATGGGGATTCCGATGTTTGTTGGCGGTTGATTCATTTTTAATTCCTTAACATGAAAAATATTGTTTTAATAAGGATTGTGCTATGTAATATTAAAACAACATGGAAATATTGGTCTAAAAATATTGGTCTTTTCAGGTTTAAATATGAAAATATGATTTTAACTAAGGATTGTGCTATGTAATATTAAAACAACATGGAGATATTGGTCTAAAATGATATAACTAGGGATTTAGCTATGTAAAGTTGTTTAATGTCATTTCAGGCTTAAACAGTAGTGATTTTGCTATGGAATATTAAAACAATATGGAAATATTGGTCTAAAATGATTTAACTAGGGATTTAGCTATGTAAAGTTAATCATTTAATGTCTTTTCAGGTTTAAACAGTAAGAGAAAATTGATGGTGCAGGGTAAAGTTGATAAGGCGAATGATTTACCTGCGAAGCAAACCAGTATTGAAATGAGCGAGTTGTCTGTTCCTACTGTGAAGGAAGAGGGAGCGAAGGTGAAATCAGAGTGTACCTGAATACAATTTTAATTTTATTTAATTTGTACAACTTGTATCACCCCTCCTTTTCTTTTGATTTGTCCTAATTTAATTTAATATTAAGAGTAAGGCTTTTTAATTATTTTCAGAGCAGTATATGAAAAACCTTTAGTTCTTTAATAGCCATATAGCAAGAATGTTGGATGTGACTTTTTCCTGCCGCGACAAATAGTCGTGTGTGACCGAGTGCCAGGATGTTCTGGCCAAAAGGACAGCCGAATATTTTGCTAAGTCTGAAAGTTCTTTAACCTCCATTATTGACTTATTAAGGTAAATTTATAGTATTTAAAATTTAAACCACTTCTGTGCAAATATTACTTATTAAAGTTTGAATTGAAATGCTTAAATAGGGCGCTGAATTTTGTTTTGTTTAGTAATATGAAATGAGAAGAAAAATATATTTAAATTGTTTATGTACATGTATATATATATATGTATGTATGTATATATATGTATGTACTTTTGCGTCACAAAAAGGGGTTGTTGTGTTTCATAATGTACTTTGACGTTGGCGCTCAAATAAACGTAGTGCGCACTCGAAAAACCGGTAATTTTATACCTAAAGGGTTGGAACTTTTTGGGGTTTTTATTTCAAAAATATAATTTATGTACATTAATGTGCAATTTCTATTACTTTTTCGCGATTTTTTGGTATGTTTTTGAGCATAAAAACACTATTTACTTGAAAAATCAGGAAGATAGTATTTTATGAGCGCACACTTTATTGTTTGTGTGAGTAGTGTAAAATCCTTGACCACTTTTGAGATTTGAATTTTCCGATATTCACGAAACCCAACTAAAAACCGTTACAAATTGTATACAAATATAAGACCATATCGATCGTTATGGTAATGTGTAGACAAATGCTTTTCTGAAATATTTATTCCATATCTGCGTATTGTGCAGACATAAAAATATAAAATAATATATCTTAATGCAGATTGGTTATGTAATATATATATTTACATCCGTCTTTATATAGATATATTTTTTAGATACATATTATAAATTTACGTATTTTTTAAGGGAAAAAGAAACCGGTGATGAGATCAAGTACAACAAGATGAATCTGACCTCGGATACTAGACAAGCGGTCTTCAATGCTTTATTGGGATTCAAGGTGAGTTTTACCTTATATAATTCTTCAATATTAGGTACAATCTGCGATGTTTTATGGAGGATGGTCGATCCTGAAAAATAAGAATATTTTTAGGGATTTTTATATCCAATATATAACTCGTTATGAAAAGTTTTTAATAGTTAATTTGAAAAATAAGAATATTTTTAGGGATTTTTATATCCAATATATAACTCGTTATGAAAGGTTTTTAATAGTTAATTTTTTAGGAAACTTATGGACTCGATGGACTTGCAAGAGATTTTTTATATCCAATATACAACTTGTTATGAAAAAGTTTTTAATAGCTAATTTTTAGGAAACTTATGGACTCGATGGACGTCATGCTTGCAAGAATGAAGCTAACGGATGGTTACTTCTGATTGTTTTTGTACTTTCATGTTTCTTGGTAAGATAATTTACAAAACACTTTTACTGGCTTCGAAAGCAAATACTTATAATTATTATTTTACTTCATAATAAATAATTAATAAGCATTCTGTTGTGTAAATATTAAAGATGCGGTATAAGCAAATAAAAACGTTTATTTATGTATCACAAAGAATAGAAATTTGATTTAGTTTAATTGCGTAGATAAGAATCAATTCCGCAAGCAAAAAGAACCTTGTGAACGAAAGGGGAGAAAAATTTTTCATTCAACGGCTAGGCGAAACTATAAGACTCAATTATCTTGCCGCAATCGCGGACGTGATTAGTCACCCCCCTTTTTTATAATGTTGGTAACATAATTTCCTAACTAAGTTTTATATATTATTTATGTTACATAACAAAGAATAATTTTCAAGCCTTTATTTTCTTACACACACAAAGAAGTTTGGGAACTAGTTGTTTAACAACAAAAGATAATATACTAACAAGTTAGAAAAATAGGGTCTAAATAATTCTATTTTTATTTTAATTTTATTTAGGTTTCTGCAGTTGTTTTAGCAGCTGTAAGTTTCAGCCTGAAGAGATGTAGGGAGTACTATCAAGGACGTGCTAACGAGAGACGCAAGAAGAAATTGGAACATATGGAGCAGGGGAAAACATTGTTACAAAAACTCGAGCATATAGATGCGAAAATCGAAAACCATAGGGCCGCGTCCACTTTAAACAGAAGTTACAAGGCTGAGTCGGTTAAGCCGGAACATTTGTTAGACACCGATTCTGAATCTAAGGAATTGGTGGAGTTTGACCACCAATGGAGATTAAATAAAATTAGGGCGCATTGTTATGAACAGAAAAAGGCCAATGAAGGTCTTGATTATAATTTCGTATCTACTATGTGCGATGACCCAGTAAATCCTGGAAGTAAGGACAATGTTAAGGACAGTGTAAATGACAATTAACTTAATGTTTGAAATTAGTAACCTGTTAGTATTTTACTCAATAGCGCAAGTTGGTAGGACTTTTATATGTAGTGGTTAGTTATCATTTCCGTTTTTGCTTAGATTCTTTCATTGCTTAACAAATCCTTATTGTTTGTAGGAAAAAATAACTATTAAATGTTAATTTGATGTAAAGGTAATAAAAATAAAATAATTGTTTTGTAATTGACGTTTTTATTGTATGTCAATCATTAATTGTTATCTATTATAAAAATGTACAACCTATTGATATGTTATTAAAATTCATTACACGTAATAAAATTTAAAAATAAAATAATATTGCAAATTTGTTTTTAACTTGCAGAAATTGTAAAACGTTAGTAGGGCTTAGTTTAACCCGGATGCCAAGCCTAGTAAAGCTAGTTTTTATGTTGCTTTGTCATGCTATTTTGTGCTAGGTAGAATATCTTGTTTTGCACAAAAAGGTGTTCTTATTTTTTCCGCAAATTGTTTAATTTACAATAAAAAGGATGGAATTATGTGTAAAATAATTGGTAAAAGAATTTGCATTGGCTTTAGAACAAATATACTTGTATAACGATTTAAAATACAAAAACACTAGTATAATGATGTAATACTAATATTTGGTATATAAGTTTTTTTAGCCAGTTTTGCAAAACATTTGCAAAAAATAATATACCGCGGTTCTGCATAGCTTGCCCTGGTACAGAAACGCCTTTTTAGAAAGTGCGTACCGTACCGGATAGGTTTACCACTAAACCATTAGGCTAGCTATGGATGTACTACAAATTTTTACTTTTACACATTATGTTTGATAAATATCGTTTTAGCGTATTTTAAATATATTTTAATAATTACCTTTTTAAGTTTTTGTAGTTTTTTGCCTTTATACAAGATAGGTAGGACACGGGGGTATTCAAGGTTCCTATAATATTAAAAGATTAACATTAAAGATTTAATTGTTCATTTTTTAAAAAGACTTTTTTCAACATGGAGAAAAGATTTTATATCAGACATGAAGATGGTTGTCTTTAAAAATATAACAATATAAAAATTGAGCGAAAATATTTTCCGTTAAATATTTACCTTTAAGTCTTTTAATAGTATAGGATGTGTGTGGATTTTTGATGATATAACTCGATGAATGCGTTATCCTTCCGTCTGAAAGAAAAAGGCAATTTTATAAAAAATGTTTATGAGGTTTGATAATTTTACAATTATTTTTTATTAACATTCAGAATATATAAACCATAAGTCACAATGTTTGGGATATTATGTACAGTAGATATTATAATAGGATACATACTCATAAATATCTTAGTATGGAAAGATATATACATCGAAAAGGGGGAATACATTATATAGTAATATACACATAAATATCTAGTATGAAAGACATTTTCTTGTGTAAATAAAGGTAAAGGAAAAGAAAGAGATTGATTTCTTTATTCCTCTAATATAGTTTCTAAATCATTTATGCTATTTTCATTGTTATCTAAATCGTGATTTTCGTTACTGTATAATTCATCCTCGCTAGATGAAGAATCTATGTAATTAGGTTCTTGGATATCTTGGTTTTTATTTTTATCTAAATTCCTCGGTTTTAAAACCGGTATGTTAAACAGTTCATTTATATTGTCATATGAAAGCAGTTTAAAGGCTTCTGCCAATGATTTGTCAATATCGAGTTTAGAAAGTTTATTAAAATTAACCTTCTTTAAATCGCTTGCGTGACGCATAACCACTTGACCGGAAATTTGATTTTGAATATGTATTGTTTGATCACTACGGTCAACAACTTTATAAGGTACAAGGCCAAACAGTGGCTTATATTTAAAACCGTAGCTTTTGTCGTTTAATTTGGTAAAAACAATATCGTTAATATGAAAACTATGGTCTATTCTATTTTTATTTTTCTTATCGGAATTGCGCATTTTGTATTGAACTACTCTATCTCTACAATCTTTGATTAGTTGTTGGACCTCTAATTTATATTGTTCTGAGTATAGATTTAAATTATCATTCAACACATACTGAAAAACATTTTCGGTCGGATCCTTAAATTCACCGTCCATTATTCCATCCAAAGAATTAAATTGAATATTATATGGTGACAATTTTTCATTTAAAAAGGGGATTTTATTTAGCATTGCGCAACTTATAGACAAGATATGACTAAGATCTAATGTAGTATATTTTTCTCTATAAATTCGCAACATTTCATTTGTGGTACGGACGGCGCGTTCGATAAATCCACGTGATTTAGATTTAAGGATTGAGCTGTTAAGAACTTTAATATTAAGATTATTAAAATAACTCATTATTAACTTGCTTTTGTAAATTGAAGCATTGTCGCTAATAAATGAAGCAGGTATGTCATGAACTGAGAAGTAGTTACTCAGGCAGTTCATAATAGCTCTAGATGTTTTAGATTGAAGAATATATATACTAGTATACGTTGAGTAAACGTCTTTAATTATTAGCAATGCTTTAGGGTCTTGTTTTCTAACCTTATTTTCAAAGGTAGGTAGCTCGAGAAGGTCAGAATAAATGAGCTTATTAGGAGAATTAATGGAGTTATTAAAGGTAGATCCTTCTTTTAGGCGCAAAGAGTTTGGCTTATTCTGAATACAAAGTAGGCAGTTAGCAGTTAAATTGTCACAAATGAGTTTTGCTAATTTTCTGTTATTGAAATAATAATAATTGTTTACATAATTCCAGAGCCTTTGATTTCCCATATGCATCAGCGAGTAATGGATAAAGCAAATGTAAGGTAAATATAGTATTTGAGGTAGCAAAATTTTACCATCTATAAATTTTATTGTATGAGGGAGGGAATCAGGGCAGTTTTTTTCTGCCAGTTGTAGTTTTATAAAATTTGGCGTAGACAAATACTCTTTAAATTTATCTGAAAAGTATTTTCCTACGTTGGGAAATTTAGTATGTACTTTTTTTACTGAATAACCTTCTTTTTCATTGCTATTATTACCCAAAATTGGAAATTCTGATATAGTTAGGTAATCATCCGTATAATAAGGCTTAACACTATTATTAAAAGTTGAAATTTCTATTGGACAGAGGCGTGACCAAACATCAGCCAAATTTTGTTTGTCTGTTACATGTATGAAATATAACGCCGTACCTTTATACCAGAAGTATAATTTATTAGCTAAATTATCAATTTTGACATTTCGTGATGAAAACTTATGTCTTGTTAATACTCCTTTGACTACCATTGAATCTAATAAAAGGTAAGTGCATTTGTTAGTAATTTGAGGTTCATAATATCTTAGGCTAGCATATACACTAAAAATTTCTAGATATGCTATACCTTGTTTTTCTAGACAACCTAAGGGAATCGCTTTAGAGTAAAAGCTAACTATTTTAACCAAATGTTTGTTCATTTCATATGTGTTATTTTTAATGATATTTATAAAATAGTCTTTAAATTCTGATAATGTCATAAGATTAGGTCCGAAGCGTAGCACAGTTTTTTTACAGAAAATGTTGGGTGTTTTTACATTCAATCCATAAATTAAGGAATCATGGAGTAAGAAACATATATCTTCGCTATAATTTCCGATTTTAATTGTACTACAGGGTGTAGAAAATACTATATTTGTTTTAAACATTTTTGTACACCCATATAATAGGTAATACAAAATATGATCATTGTTAATCAAAAAATCAGTATTTAATTGCTGAATTGTTTTACAGAAAACTTCCTTATGTAGCGTAGACAAACATTCCTTTTTATTGGTATAAGGCATGAACTCTACAAAATCGTAATCATAGAGATTTAGGATGGTATATAAGTGTGTCATGGCGCTAGTAAAATCTTCTGGAAAAGATCTATGATTAAGTTTTCTTGCTGTTTTAAAAATACTTTCTATAATGTTTTCATTTAAACATATATATTCTGTATCTTTAGGATAGGGATGAATAATATTGGGATCAATTTTGTGCGAATTAATAGGGAATTTTTTAACGCATTCTGACATATTGACATTCAGCAGTACTGATCCTATACTATAATGTGACGCGTCTGTTAGTAAGACGTTAACGCTGTTTTCACTAGGGACATCAATAAACCTTTCGGTTTTTGATAATAATTCTTTAATTTTAGAAAAAGCTAGTTTAGCTTCTGAATCATAAATAAAAGGGTTTAATTTTTAGTAGCGAAGCTACTCTATAATTCACTATGTCCGTCCGTCAGTCAGTCCGTCCGTCCGTCCGTCCGTCCGTAACGCTATGGGGGAAATGGGATTTACTCAGCTCCTATAAAAGATAGGATTCTGAAATTTTTTGACAACATTCCCATCATTAAGGAGCACAATTAACTATAAAACATCAATGGCGGTCGGACGGCTTTTTAGCAGGTTTTAGGCTATTTTTTTAATTTTGCACATTTTCCCCCATATCTTTGGTGTTTATGGTCCGATTTTCAAAATTTTTTCAGTTAAAGATATCAAAATTAAATTTTCCGTCGTTTGGAGAAAACAATAATGACGGTCATACTGCCTTTTTGCAGGTTTTTGGCTATTTTTATATTTTTTACATTTTCTCCCATATCTTTGGTGTTTATGATCCGATTTTCAAAATTTTTTCAGTTATACATATCAAAATCAAATTTCACATTGTTTGAAGAAAACAACTATGACAGTCAGACTGCCTTTTTGCAGGTTTTTGGCTATTTTATATTTTTTACATTTTCCCCCATATCTTTGGTGTTTTTAGTCCGATTTTCAAAATTTTTTCAGTTAAAAATATCAAAATTAAATTTTCCGTCGTTTGGAGAAAACAATAATGACGGTCAGACTGCCTTTTTGCAGGTTTCTGGCTATTTTTATATTTTTTACATTTTCCCACATATCTTTGGTGTTTTTAGTCCGATTTTCAAAATTTTTTCAGTTAAAGATATCAAAATTAAATTTTACGTCGTTTGAAGAAACAACCATGACAGTCAGTCCCATCCACAAAATTTTGTGCTTCGCTACGTATGGATGTTGTCATCCTTGTTTATATAATAGATTACATTGTTCATGAACAGAAAGGGGAAAAATAGATCTATAGTAATTTATTTTGCCTAACAAGCTTTGCATTTTTTTCAAAGAATCAGGTTCCCCTAAAGTTGTTATTTCATTAAGTTTTTTATCAGGACAAAGGATTTTTCTATTCTTAATTTTATACCCAAGAATATGAATTTCATCTGAACTATCTAAATCAAAAGCAAGTGTACATTTAGAAGTTGAAATTTTTACTCCTATCAGGTGTAACCTGTTTAAAAGTTTTTCTATTTCTAAAATATGATTTTGTAATTCTTCCTCTGATTCAGAATATAAGATAATATCATCCATAAAAATAAGTAAATTTTGAATAAAATCTAATTGACCATTTTTGTCTAAGTGCAAGTATTTTTGCATGGTCTGAACGAGGTAGGACGGTGTTTGGCAGAATCCTGTAAGAGCGCGTTTCATTATGTATGCTGCTTTCTCTGTCAAAACATTCATCGCCCCAGAATCCATGCTTTCTTTGTCTACCTGAATGCTATAAAAGCATTTTTTCAGGTCAATTGTGGTTATATATTTAGATTTTTTAATGATTGGGCTTAACAGATTTTTGTAATCAGGGAGTGCGGCACTTATTCCCCCAAAAGCAGCTTCATTGCTGTATTTGGCATCTATTATGATGCGAGGTAATTCTGACTTATCTTCGCTGCGGCTAGGGACAGTAAAGACAGGGTTGCCAAATGATAAGTGTGGGGGAGCTATCTCAGCATACCCATTTTGAAGAAGTAGATCAAAGAATTTATCGACAGCTTCTCTGTCTGTTGCTTTAAGGCTATAAGGCTTTGTATTACGATATACAGGGCTGGATAATTTTACTGACATTTTGGGTATAAAAGATTCATTGAGGGATCCGCAATCAAAGGTATGCTTTGAATAAACTTGCAGATCATAAATTAAATTAGCTATTCTTGATTTAACCTTTTCAAATTGGCATGTAATTGAATCTTTTATATCTTGTACTGTAGACAACTTTGTTTCTAAAACATCTGAGATGTTAAGTCCGATGTCTAAATCATTTTGGAAAGATTGAAAAAACTCATTTTCATCTATTACATTTGGGGATGGTTTAACCTCTTTTTTTATTGTTTTATCTATTTTATTAATAGTTGTATATTTGTCAGTATACAATACCAAAATATGGGAAATTAAGTTATTTAGCAAAATGGTTTTATTCAAGAATAACAGCATTTGTTTTGATATAAAATTTAGGGGTAAGATTGTCATAATATCATCCAAAGTAAATTTAATATTTATCAAAGCTATCCAGAATTGTGTATAAAGATAGGCTAATAATGGAAAAATAGAATTAAAGCAATTCATTGAAATAATTTTTTCAAAAATAAAAATGGCATTATTTTTATTATTATTATTACAAAGTTGTTTTTGCTTTTCTATTAATGTAATAGAGGAAATTTTGTGACTAACTGGGATATTTAGTTTATTGGTAGCGGTGATATAAATATCATTATTTTCTTTAAAAGTTTGCTTGTATAGCAGAGGGCTAGAAAAACTGTTTTTAATTTCATAAGAAGTGTTTTGTTTGTTATTGACAATCTTTCCTACTATTAGTTTTTCTTCAAACGGAAGAAACGTTAAATGGTCGTTAACTTTAACTTTAGGGGCTAATTTTCTGTTGTACTCCAGCCTGGCACTGTTTATGCTATCGTCATATACTATTGTAACACAGGCTGCCTTAATAAAATCCCTACCTAATAAGAAGCAATTATCAATAACATTGTCAGTTACTAGGACGTCCAAGACTATATCACCATAATTTGGGAGATAAAAAGGGATTCTGAATAAACCATAACATTTTATATCATGGCCAGTTACTGACTGAAGGGTATTTTTAGCCTTTTTATAAAAATATTCCTTATAATTAGGGATTAAGTGTTCTAAATACTCACGGGATACGAGATTAGAACCTGCACCACTGTCAATTTCGAACAGCAGTTTTGTATTGTTATGAAAAATTTCAAAAATATAAGGCTCTAAACCAGTTCTATGATCCACTTGTTTAATGTAATCTTTTGAGTTTTTCGGCGCTTTTATTAGGTTACTATAAATACGCTTTAAAGGGCTGCTAAAATGTGCAGGTTTAAATCTAGTTTTGGAAGATTTGTATTTCCTGTTCAATTTCGATTTTTTAAATTTATTAGGAATAGTATATGTTAATTTACTAATTATTTTTAGTTTATACAGTGGGAACAAGCCTAACATTAAACTACTGGCGCATATTATATTAACACATAAAGCAAAAATATATATTGCTAATTCAGGGTTTAATGAGCAGACGCATAGTAGGAAAGGTATTAGATAATATAAACCTGTTTGAGAAATAAATTTAAAATTAATTATAATATTCCAAAGGTTAGAACACATAAAAGATGTCTTTCCTATAAACTTTGACAGGGAAGGTTGTATATAATTCTTTGTAAGATAAGAATTTTTATTAAAGGGAACATTTGTAGTAGTATATTTCACATTTAAATCATCTTTTTCCATAAAAAGTGTTTGTTTTGTCAATACATTACTACTTTCTGTTATATTTGTATTTATTAATTTAGATACATTTGTAATAGACGCGGTTTGATTAGATAAAATATCTGTATTGGCGATATTGTTATCGTTATTTTCGACAAGGACAGATTTATTTAACATAATATCTGTATTGGCAATATTTTTATCGTTGTTTATAATTAAACCAGATTCCATATCTGTGGTGACGATATGATTCTCCATACAATCTGTAATAGGTTTTTTGTTATATTTGTTATTAATATCTTCATTATCAGAAGAGGAAGAAGAAAGATATTCAGTATCATAAGCATTAAGTTTTTTGCAACGTTTTCTTATGTGTTTACTTCGGATCTTTTTAACTTCTCTAAAAAATTATTCTTTACACAAGCATCTACAGGGTGATTATACATATAAAATCCAGCATCTTGACAATTGGGACAAGCAATTGGAATAGGTTTCACATTAGGGAAGTTTGGACATTTAGTGTCAGTGTGAGCCTTATCTCTACAAAGGAGACAAAATTTTATTTTCACATTCTGAAGATTTGCTACTCTAAGGCTATCATTAGGGTTAAAAATACATTGACTATTTTTATGTCCTATCCTTTTGCAAATATCGCATTTTAGGGAAGCTTTATTTTGATAGCTGTTTAACTTAAAAACATTCTGAGGGCCATAATTGCATTCATCATCACTTAGGTGATCGTAAAGATCTTCTGCGCAAATGTCTACCTGCTCCCAGTCTACATCGACCCTTTTAACGACGTTTTTATGTACTCTAGACTCTTTAGAAAGAAAACTGTCGATCGAAGCTTCATGTGTGCGCAAAAAGTTTTCGAAAGCCGCAAGGGTAATTTGGCCATTTTGAATGGCAGCGGTTGAATTGAGAAAATGACGTAAGCCGTAAGGGATGTACTTGTATACCGCACTAATAATTCTCCTATTTTTTTCTTTTTCAGAAATTATAGCATCAGAAATATTTTCTATATATCTTTTGTATTCATACAAAATAGACATAATGGATTTAGAAGAAGGTTTAAATTTTGCAAAATTTTCATCGATGTCTAGCATATTTGTAATAGACCCATTGAGAAGACGATTAAGTTTATTCAAATATTCGCTAGTAGGGAGATCTAATGGGTTACCCCCAGCCATTTCCAATTTTTCTTTGATTTCCTTAGATATGGACATGTGAATTAACATATTGTATTCACATGGACTGAAGTCCGAAAGATCAAAACTATCCAACTGGTTTAAAAAGGCTTTAAGCCCTACTGTTTCTATGGACATCAATTGACGATGGATAACCCTTTGTTTTTGGAAAAGTTTATCTGCATTATATGTGTTTTTTCTATTTGCTAAGAAAGGGGGCTCAAGGTTGTTAAAGGTGTTACACTTTAAATGAGGGGCGTTGTAAGTATTCTCACTGTTTTGTGCTTTAAAGATCTGTTTAATTTGTTGGCTAGTTTGATCTAATAGTAATTCTTTGTTTATTCTATCCAACCCTTTAGCCTTATTTATATGGTCCTCTATTGAAGAGAGAAGTTCCCTAGCATGAATTGTGGATAATCCCGTAGGAGATAAATCTCGTTGGTTTGACCTGTAGACGGGAATATCAGTTGTAGCGTAGCGATAATTCTGAGGGCCAAAACTAAGTATAGGGTTTAGGCTAGGAGGGGGTTGGCTAAAATCATTCCTTATTGCATTACTAGAACCAACCTGCATGTTGGATATGTCACTTGCCATTTTGTTAAGACTACTTACCATTTCTCCCATATTATTTTTTAAAGCATTTAATTGATCTTCATTATTAGAATTGGAGTTTTGGGAATTAACTGGTGGAGTAGGGGCCGAAGGGACTAATAAAGGTGCTCTAGGTGTGTTTCTTACAAATCTTCGTCCGAAAGTTCTCCATCTATCCCTCATTCCTATAGAACCCTCGTCATCGCTGACGTCATAATCTCTGTTCCTATCCATGACTTATTAAAAGCAGTATGTAGCCTTAAATATTTATATGGATTTAGGGACGAATTCAAAACGGATATTTTTGTTAAAAATATATATTTATAATAACTGACAAAATTTAACATACAATTATAGCAGTATGACGCTATGTGTAATATGTAAAAAATCGTACAGAATTATATAAATTGAATTAGTTTAACAATAACTTTTACAAACAATTATAGCAGTGTGATGCTATAGTACAATATACAGGTTAGGTTATAAAAGGGATTTGTGACTTTAGATATTATATATATACTAAAATGAGTCTTTTTGTGAGGGACTGAGTAAGGACAGTACCCCGCGGGGAAAAAAATAAATTTTTATATAAAATGAATATATAAAAATTGAATAAAACTTACCGGTTCGAAAAAGTCGACGGTGGCTAAGCCTCCATTTTACACATTTACGCGCTTAATAACTAAGATATTTTATCAACAAGGTATATTTCACTAATTTGGCATTTCAACTAGAATATATATATGGTTAAACTTTGAGTGTATTAAAAAGACTGGCTTCTTCTACAGGTAGTTTGTGCTTCCTTCTTGTCTGGTTGTCCGCACGCGCAGTGTGCATGGTTGTGGTTTATATTTTTCGGAGGTGTTACAAAAGTTGTAACACTTAATATTAATATCAAAATCATGGGAAATGCCTGGGCCTATATACAGGGACAAAATGAAAATTAAAGTTTACATTCTTGTATTAGCTAGCTTAATTCTTGATCGGTAGGTACAAGTAGGTACAAACTACTATTGTCCAAAACTTTAAACCAATAATTTTGGTAATTTGTTTATATAAATTTGGGGTGATTTCATTGTCTTAACCATTAAGATCCTTGCACAAATAGGACTTGCCGAAAATTCATCCAGTGAAAATCACAGATCTCAAGGGATAAGACAATGGCCGAAAAATTTATGCACATCCCGAATAGTGATACACAAAAATGCCCCTTCTGTAGATTATAATTGGTGGTTGAAATGTTAGGACACTCAACTTAATGAACCAACCAATTAAAATTTCTAAAAAAGTCCCTAAAGTTATCAAGTCAACGAAAAAGCCAAAAGAAAACATTATCATAATTTAGTGTAAAAAACAGCCTGAAGGCCCCTCTCTCCCTAAGTGAAAATAAAGTTCTATCGGCAGGTGTAATCACTAAGTTGTAATGTTTCCTTACCTATAATGCTCCTTGGGGCGTATAAGAGGGCCAGTGGAGTGAAGTTTTGTTTTTAAAGCTGGAATTTCAATATCTCCCACAGGTATGTTGGTTTCACCTATAATAAAAGTTTTTTAGAATTGAAGCTTGTATACTTTTACTTACTATTAGAGTCTTCTGTAACAAGTCAAGGACGTCTAAGCTTATTAGAAGGAGGTTCTACAAAATCTCAATTGGGGGGTAATTCCATTTTTTTGGAGGAGGGGGGGGGGGGGGAGGTAAATGGCAGCCTATGTGTGTGTATTTACTCTTAGATCCTGGGAAGTGTTATAACTAGTTTTGGGGTGGGTACCATCACCCTTTCAAGATAAATACCCCCAAAAATTACCCCCAACATTTATTTTTCCTCTTAAAATCCAAAGAGTTTAAATTACCATAAAAAATCTAAGAGGGATAAATATAAAATGATTATTACCTTCACCAACTAAATTTTCTTTTTCTTTATTCTTACTACTTGTAAGCTTCCTCATCTTAAAATCCTAAAAAATAAACAAAGATGACAACAACTGTAAGAAGTGAAGTGCAATTAATCAGACAGATAGACAAACATTAACAAATGAGTAACAATGCATTTATTATTTTACATTATTTAGAAGTCTAAACAAAATTTCAGAACTATCCCAATTTTTTTTGGGTATAGTCCCTTTCGTGGCAACGCTCCTTAAAGAGCGATTATTCTTTTTTTTCACGGTAGCTTTTCTCCTATTTCCCGCCCCCCTGCGGGGGGCTTTAACCCTGCGGGACCAATTGCCTAACACTATGGGGCAATCACCTAACCCAATATAACCTAACCTAAAATTACCTATCAAAAGCAATTTTGAAAAAACGACGAATCGCCCCTTAAGGGGCGTTGCAACGAAAGGGACTATTCCCATTTTTAAAGTAAAGAGTGTTTAATATGGACATACAGTGATTAGTATGTCCCCAAAGTTTTATAAGCAATTTGTCTCATGGTTTCATTAAATGAGTTAAGGTACTCAGGTAACTCTGCGGGGCCCAAACCCTGAAGGACTACATTATACATAACAATCCTAAACTCACCTAAAGTAAAACAAAACCCTAAAAACTACCTCCACCCCCTCCCCCCTTAATTTTAATTTATTTCAAAACAAGTTTAGCCTCTATGCACAACTGGGAACTTTAAGAAAACCTAGGAAGGAAGGGGAAAATCGGCTGCTTATTACACTAGTCCCAAAAGTTTATAAAAATGTTTTCCTATTAGTTGGTTTAACAACTTTGGGATTCTATTGAAATTTGATTGGTTGGGTCATTAAATTCAGTGTCGAAAAGTTTCAACAACTAATTGTAGTCTTAAAGAAGGGGTAATTTTGTGTATCATTGGAGATGCATATCAATTTATCGGCCATTGTCTTATTCCTAATCTCTGGAGAAACCGCCAAATTACCTTTTCGAAGCTGCTAGGGATACTTGACTCCTCCGAGCTGGGGGCTCCCCCCACAACTTTTATGCTCACAACATTCGCCTCAATGTGCTGCAGGGGCAGGCTGGAGTTCCAACTCTCGCCCCCAACTAAAAACAATAATTAAGTTAGAAAAAAAAGATGTTTGAAATTATACAATAAGTTGACTTTAACAGGATTGACGGTGGAACATTGGACTATAAAGTATACTGGTACCCAATGTATTATAAACACATTCATTTAGTCGTTGGCTTAAACTTTGGGTACTTTTAACAAACATTGTCCAAAAAGAGGAAAAAATTTCAGCCGATTATCTGGACTAGGAGTTGGAAAAAAAACACTTAAAAATTTAGGAATCGATCTAGCACCCAAATTAATTAACATATCTTAATGAAACTTTGTGAAAATATGAAGAATGGAAACTTAATAAATCTCTAAAAATTTCAGGCGTCTATCTTGAAAAGGAGCTGAGAAAATCACGTTTCCCCCAAAACGTTTCAGACGGACATTTCAAATTATAGAGTAGCTTTGCTACTAAAAATGGTATTTTTTGTGTCGATACTTATACAACTTTAAACATTTAGAAAGGGAAAAAAAGGAGAGATAATAGATAAAAGAATTACAAATGGACAGACAGACAGAATCAGTAATAAAGTAGTGCCGCGCTTTAAATCCTTTTTTGCGTTGAGGTATATTTTAACTGAAAAAAATCTGCATTAATACGTACCTGAAGGATTTTTATTATTTTCTAAGCTGCTGCTATCACCCATTGGCCCAGAGCTGATGTCTCCTGGCGGCTGGCTGTTTCTTTGCAACAGCTGTTGGCTGCTGCTGCCGCTTGTGTTTGTGCTGCTTTCTATTCTTGTTGAAACGCCAGTTCCTAAATTGTTTTTATAAAATTTTACAAATTAGAGAAAAATCCACTGAAATTACAAAATATTTTTCATTAATTCAGTTGTTGGTTACAGCATCCAAAATTCTTGCTTACCTTGAAATATTTCTGTTTCTCTGTAGCTGAGATCTTTGTTGTGGTGACGAATTTCAAATTGAGGAGACATTTGAGTTCCTGACAAATAAATGTTATTTTATTTTCATATTAATAGACTAGCGGCTACGCCCCTAGAGGCTAGTTAGGATAAATAGACCCTCCCCGATTTTTCAATTATTTGTTTTTTTTTTATTTGAGGCGATTTCTCTTAGGAGGGTGATGCTAAAAAAATTGCTACAAACCTTCCCATGACATATAAGATGCTAGATTGTAAAGAAGAACCATATCAGTTCAGCATTAACATAACTATAAAAGTAACCAAAAGCAACAAATAAGATTCATAAAACTTTAAGTAATAATTTAGAGTCCAATGTCCATGTAAAAAAACCATCTATTTTTATTTCGAACTGAAATTTTGGATCTCATGCAGTACACGGTAAAATGTTCGCGGGATCGATTGTCTACAAAAATCTATGAACTTTATAGGCCTACATAATAAGAAGGCCTACGATAATCGGGAAAAGCTTTTACTAAATAACGTACCCTCATGCAGCTCATAACGATGTGCGGGAATAAAAAATTCATGGTACCTTTTAAAATCCAAATTTTTTTTGTAGATAATCGTTCCCAGGAACAGATTACCGTTAACTGCACTAGATCCATGGGGTGGAGGAAAGTATTTATCTCAAGTAAAAAAGTAAAAGATAACCTGTGGTCGTAGTATTTTTCTGCACGACTATTGCTCTACCAGTTTGCTGGCAACTATGACAGGTGTCCAGGTTAGCTGCAGGTATGGTGAGGTCAGGTAGAGAAGTCTGGACACAGACAGATACACTGGAACCAACAGGATTCAGCTCCCCAAGCCTTGGAGATGTCTGTTCTTGTTTGATTGGTTTTGAATCAGGCTGGTCTCTGAAGTAATAAATAACTTTAATATAAAGTAGAACAATCTCTGTCAGTCTGTCTGTTTGTAGCAAAAGACCTCACAAACCTCTGAACCCAAATGAATCTTCCTGTAGGCCCAAGAAAAGTTATTTGAGGAACCCTCCCAAGAGATATCGACCATATAAAAATATTTTTATTTTTGAGAAGTAGAGAGAGTCGAGTCGAGTCGCTCCCCCCCCCCCCCCTCCGCTCTCCGCACTTCAATAAAGTGCTCAAAGATGGCTATAAATGCGTAGCCGCCGGTGTTTACTTGAATGAGATATCCCAAAGATGTAAAGTAGGGTTGGAACGCCTACAGTAGCCATAGCATGTTTCTCAAAAGTTAAAACTACGGGTTGGATGAATTTTCGTAGTGCAAGTCGAATTGCACCAAACTTTATATTAAAAGGTAAACATGCCGTGTGTATGGTGTCATACTAGAGACGTTGAAAGCTAATGCTTCTATGCATAGAGTTAAAAATCAATATGAAAAAAGGGAATGCAATTTATTTAATGGGGTTAGAATTGTTTAAAAGTAAAATATGTCATTGGTGAATTGATAATTAAAATGTCTTCTAAATAAAATAAAACAAAGTTTACGAATCTATAAGTATCTAATATTACCTTTCACTATTGAGACTTGCTTTGCTAATATCCGCCAGTTTCTTTAACTTTTCCTCCAACTCTTTGAAAGAAGGATCTTCAGCTGTGTTTCCCAATCTCATATCCCTAATAATAAAAAGATATTTTATTCAAATCAAAATCAAAGAAGGTTTTTTTTGTATGTTCATAAAGATCTCGCTAACCACTGGACCGTATGATTTTTCAAGTTTAGGGAAGCTTTACATATGCCCCCTGGTTTATTTCCTAAATTTAAGTAATGGGTTGGTTTAAAGCTATTTGTTTACCCCCTTTCCCCTCGCCAGGTCACAAAGCACCAAAAATAAGTATTTTGGGGGGTTTTAGGGTGGTGCAACCCACAAGTCTATAGCCTAAAACCTTTCCTTGATCAATGTTAAAATCTCTAAAATTTTTAGTACGATTGGTCAGCCATTTACGAGATTCTATAGGACATAAAAATGAACATACATACATACATCCTGTTACTTTGTTATTGCTGTGCATTGTGCAACTTATGAACTCAAACGTAATTGATAAAAATGGATGTAGAATCTACATGGATATTATGACAGGGGAAAAAGTGTTGTTTCTAACATGGATATAATTTATTGGTGAGTTGTTTCATCCAGTAGGAGGGGAGAAGATAGGGTAAAGGAGATCATTATTTTAGCCAGCTTAAAGTTTAATTTAATTTTAGTACATAATAATCTTAATATTAAATTAAAACAATAGAAGGAGAAGGAAATAAATAACTGTATGTCCCCACCCCTAAAAACCTGTGCCGACTTTCAATTGGGTCTTTGAAAATCAAACGATAGCGCCGGGAAAGTGGCTACAAACAGAAGAAAATTTGATAGCATACGAAAAAGGTCCCCAAGAAATGGTTCCCGGTAGTTATCTAGTTATACATCTATATTTATAGATTTATTTAAGTAATAATACTTCTACTTTAATAAGATGAAAGTCTAACCTGGTATGTTTACCAAAATCAGTGCTTTGCCCGGGTTTAGGCACACTGTAATCAGATCTGCTAAAAGACAAAACTGGTTTAGATGATTTAAAATTACTTTGAAAAAGTTTAGGCCAATGGACAATGTAAGATAAATCATTCTTTACTGAAATATTATATCCATACTCAAAGTTATTAAAACAGTTCACTAAGCTAAAATACATCAAGTACTCTTATCAAATCTTTTAATCCTATGATTTTAATTTACAGAAAGGGTAATTATATTTCTCAACATCAGCTAAGAATTCCTAGGTCTGCTAAAAAAGTAAAAATTGGACTCAGATTGTCTAAAAAAGTGCCACATAAAAACTTTTTAAAAACTCACGATGACAAAACTTGTATGAATCATTTAAATGTCTAAAATCTACCTTTTATATTTACTATTAAGCTTATTCGGATCCAATGTTATAGCGGGCAATATCTGAAACATAAAATATTCAATAGACATAAATAAAACTATTTCATAGGTATTTTAAATGTTTATTTTTTTGTATTTTTCTTGAGAGGGAGGAGACATTAAACTTTAAATTGTACAGGTTCCTACTCAAATTTATAAAAAAAAACACGTTTTATCCTTCGTAGGTTAAAAACTTTGTATACTTTTATAAAATATTGATTGGTTGGTAGAAACTACTAGTATTTAATCTTTAACCACCACTAAGTAGTAAGTATAACATGGAGAAAGAGAGTAATTTTGTTTATCATAATTGGGGGTGAATTCGCCCATTAGCTTATCCTTTAAACTCCCTGTTTACCTGCGAATTAATTGAGCTTTCTGAGAAGGTGGTGTCTGCGCCCCTGTTACTTCGGGAGGTTTGTGTACTTCGTCCACTAGCTGTACTTCCTTGCCTATTTCAATGGATATAAGATTTACGTGGATTTATTGACAGAGGAAAATTTTTCGTCAATTTAGCTTCTTAATATGGACCTAATTTTTTAGTCCGTTCGTTCATCCAGTAGGAGGCGAAGATTGGGTAAAGGAGGTATAGTTATTTGAGCTAGCTGCAAGTCCTTTTTCATACCATCCACAAAATAAGTCAGCTATAAATAATAAATAATGGAAATTATTAGGATAGAGCATTGCTTGGGGATAAATAACTTCGTCCAAATTCTCGTATTATTGTATTGAATCATATGTAACAAAATATAAACAATAATCTTCGTCTGCTAGAAACAAATTCCATTTACCAAACTACTTAGGTATACCCAGGAAATAAGAGGACAATGGGCTATTTATTACTTTAGTCCTCGAAGTTTTATAATAACGTTTGTTATTCGTTGGCTTACCAACTTTGGGGACTTTTGTTTAATTTTGATTGTTTGATTCGTTAAGTTGAGTGTCTAAACGTTTCAACCATTAACTGATATTTAGAAAATGGGTAATTGTGTGTATTATCATTGGCATTCTACATTAATTTATCGGCCATTGTCTTATCCCTTAATATCCCTACTAATACCTGCTAAGCCTACTCCATGGTCGCATTTTCTGTGCATGAGATTTGAAAAATTGTCTTTTGCTTCGCTTCTTAGATTTCTTTACAGTTTCATCGTAGATGGTTTGAAGTCTAAGATAAATATTTTTATTAAAAATGGCAACATAAATATAAGGGGGGTGGGGGGTTTAATGCAACCATCTCGTAATCAGTGAGCAAATGGCACTTAGAATTCGAATTTCCATCTGCAATTTTGCATGCGTAATCCTTGGTGGGTATATTTTCCCTAAATCGAACAAAAAGTTGGAAAAGTAACGGCTAACGGCTGTCGGCCCAGCCGTTTTGCCATTTTTTGCCTATACTCTTTGCCACTCCAAAACGCTATCAAACGGTTCTAGACGGTAGCTGTTGGTACTAGAAGTTTTTAAAAATTTTATTGCTATCATTTAACGTGAATTAAACCAAAAATATGTTTTAAAAGGTTGATTCCTACGTAATTGATTATGGATTTTAAGAGGCAAAAAACGGCTAAACGGCTGAGCCGTTAGCCGTTACTTTTTCAAATTTTTGTTCGATTTAGGGAAAATAGACCTACTAGGGATTACTCATGCAAAAGTTCAGATCAAAATTCGTATTTTAAGTGCCGTTTGCTCACTGATTACGAGATGGTTGCATTCCTCCCCCCCCCCCCCTTAGATAAATAGGGTTCAACGAAACGAATAACTATCTCAATTCTAAATTTTGCACCAAAAAAAATAGTGATTTTCCTAATAGCGACCACAGAACCCCTTTTTCAATCTGCAGGGGCCCTTACCCTACGAGGCTTATACCTTCGGTGCCCTAACCCGGCAGGACTACTCTGTTACCAATATAACCTAACCTAGCCTAAGGTGAAAAATAAAGCTAAAAACAGCCCCAAACCCTATATTTTCAATTTATTTTAAATATATGCACTCTTTTTATTTTAGATGACCAGAGGCACACTCATAAAAAGCAAAGCAAGCCTCCATAAATTGATGTAACTTAAAGCTCAGGATTGGAACAGTTTTTTTTACATCGTCTTCCCCCTACTTATCAATTTTTGTATTAAGTCATAGGTAAAAAACTAAGTAGTATGTTGTGAAGAGCTTAAAGAGATTATTTCTCTGTTTAATGAGGTAAGACATTATAAGGAATAGTTATTTCTCGCATCGTATTATAAACGGCTTTCCGCGGATATAGAATGTACACTTATAAGATTAAAACTAGTTTTTTTAGCCCCGAGGAGCCGAAGGTCCCGGCTAAAAAAACTGGTTTTAATCCTATGATTGTACATTTTTATATTCGTAGAAAGCTGGATATAATACGATGCTAGACATAGTTTTTTCGTATGGATGAGAACCGGTTCCTTTCCACCGGATTCGAATGAATACGAGAAATATTTTTCTCTTACCTTTCAATGTCTGACATATTGTAACTTTGGCTATCTGCTGCAGAATGGAGTTTACTCGAGTCACCCCAACCAAATCTAAAAACACAATAATAGTTAGGTATTTATCGCATCGTATTGTAGACAGCATTCCGCGGATATTAGAATTTAAAATTATTAGAAATAAGGCTAGAGGCCTGGACTAATAAAACTGGTATAGGTATCAATTTAGTGATTTTTAAAAAAATATTCGTGAACTATTTTCTTTAATACAATGGTCTACATGACTTTTTTCAGTATTGCTGAAAACCGGTTCTAATTCAGAGGATCGGTTTGAATGAAAATATACCAGGTAAAATTAGCTAAGGGTGGGGGAGGGGATATTGGAATATTAATTACACTGGTACCCAAAGTAAAAAGTTACCTGTGACTCCAGTGGCTTACAGAATGATTGCTAAATTTGAATGAAAATATACCATGTGCTATTGGTCATGGTGGGGATATTGGATTATAAATTACACTGGTACCCAAAGTAAAAAGTTACCTGTGACTCCAAAGGCTGACAGAATGATTGCTGCTTGCTATACTTGTATGAAAAGGTGTTATTGGTCAGGGTGGGGGTGGGGATATTGGATTATAAATAACACTTGTACCCAAAGTAAAAAGTTACCTGTGACTCCAAAGGCTGACAGAATGATTGCTATACTTGAATGAAAATATACCAGGTGCTATTGGTCAGGGTGGGGGAGTGGAGTGTTAATTACACTGGTATCCAAAGTAAAATATTACCTGTGACTCCAAAGGCTGACAGAATAATTACTGCTAGCTATACTTGTATTCATTGAGTCTCTATTGCTCATGACAGAAGAATGAAAATATACCCAGGTACAATTGTTCAGGGTGGGGGAGGGGACATTGGACTATTAATTACACTGATACCCAAAGTAAAAAGTTACCTGTGACTCCAAAGGCTGACAGAATTATTGCTGCTAGCTATACTTGTATTTATTGAGTCTCTGTTGCTCATGGCAGAAGTTGCTCTACACAGATAATCACAAATTCATTTTTATTCACCAAAATGGTGTATTTCGTTTAAGGGCAAATATAAAATGAACCTCTAAAAATATTTATAAATCTTATTTTCTCAATTAAAGGTTTTGTCTTACCTAATTGTTTAATATAAAATATTATAAATCTTAAATACAAAACAGACAACCTATCAAAAATATAACAATCCATTTTATATTAATATGCATCATTTTGATTCATTTGAAAAGGTGGACATTTGTCCTTTTATACAAAGTAGTAAGGATTTTATGTCTGAAGCTTAAGATATCAATACCTAACTACTGAACTGATTGGGGTTCTCTATTTTAGGTAAACTTCACATAAGCTTTGTAATTGTTTTAGGCTATTTCTTTTTTACATTAAGTCTTGAAATTGTTTTAAGTCATTTTTCTAGCCCCTAGATTCTAGATGCACAGCCGCTAGTATTTACTAATTCAGGTACAAATTAATACTAATAAATAAAACTAGTTGCAATTGTTCTTCTTGGTTTTGCGCGCGTCCTGTAGCCGCAAGAAAGATGAAGAAGCCATGATTGTGATTATTCCTGCTGTGACTGTCTGCAGCTCCTACGAGACCCAGCTGTTCCGCTCCACAGCCGGCTCCGCGTCTTTGTACTGAAAAATAAAGAATATTTATTTCTTGCATCGTATTATAAATAGCTTTCCGCGGATATAAAATAAGTTTTTATTAGCCACGAGATACCGAAAAAAACTGGTTTTAATCTTTTTTTTATACATTTTTATATTCGTGGATATAATACGATGCTAGACAAATTTTTTTGTACGAATGAGAAAGGGTTCTAATCCACCGAATACTATCCGGTTTCGAAGCGATACTTAAAAATTAATATCTGTTTTTCGAATTATTTCTTTCAGAATTAATAAACTGGGATCTAAAGGAGCACGACAAAGGAACATAAATTCAAAATAAAAATACCCCCCCCCCCCACACTCTTAATTATCAAAATTATTGGTGGAAAAGTTTAAACACTAAAGACACGTACCACCCAATAAGGATGAAATTTGAAGTTTTTAACCCAACGAATTAGAGAAGGTGTTTATAAAAAATTGGGTGCCAAAATAAGTCCTATGTTCCCTCTCTAATTAGGTACTTATTTACTAAAATACAATTATATCTGTATTATTTTACCTAGATAGGGTAAAGCAGCGGCCCAATCTGAACTCACTGCGTCTTCACTTTGTTCTCCCTCCTATAAAGTAAACAAAATGTTGAAACTATTCTATAAGAGGGGGGTGACATCTAAACTTAAACCGTGAGCAAAATATTGAGCTAGATTCTTGAAACTTGGTACATAAGCCTAGTCCTATAGTTACTACATTTAAATGTAAAAAAAAAAAATTTATTTTAGGTTTAGTAAGAAAACCCTGCGGAAATGGTAATTTTAGGCCTTTTTTGGTCTTACTTCCAATTTTAGATGTTAAAAAATAAAGAAAAATATTTGAAGGGTAGTTGTACTATCCAAAAAATAGTTATAATACAATATGTAGACAGTCAGACATTCTGTTATCCCAAGTCGCTTCAACCCCCAGCCTCTAGGAGAGAAAGTGGGAAAGGTCAGGAAAAAGGAAGCATGTTTTTAACAATAACCATTAAAATTGTTTTTTTTTTCAAAATCAACGAACAAAATTGAAAAAGGGAATAGTAGCTTTCGCAATATTTCGTAAAATTGTGAGCAAGCTTCCAGACAAATGCGCTTATTAAGTCTAACTGTTCTCAATGTTGACCAAACGCATAGTATAATTAAATGCATATTCCAAGGACCAAAACAGTTTGACCTAATAAGCGCATTTGACTGGTATCTTACTCACAATTTTATGGAACTTAGCGAAAGCTACTATTCCCTTTTCGAATTTTTGGAATCCTATTTTAAAAAGTAGTAAAATTTTTTTTTGTCTGAATATTAAGATTTCAATGACTACTAAACCGTTGAAGTTCTCCACTTCAGGAAAGCTTCACATATGGTTTTAGGCTATACAATTTTTAGAATACAGAGCCGCTAGTGTAACCATGAAGAAACAAAAATCCTCCAATAAAACATCCAATAATGTTCATACTAATATTTCTAATGCTCCGTGTAAAAATATAAAACTATACCTGGTAGATACCAACAGGATCTGGATGTACAGATTGTAAGGTCAATGACAGGCGTCCTGTCTCTTCCAGCTGCCTTCTTTTCCCATAAGCTAGAAAATAAATATAAATATATTTGATATTTTTTAGTACTTAGGTATTATAAAACCTAAAATTATTTTTTATCGTTTAACCTTGTAACAAAAAAGAAATAGGAAAAAATCGCGAGAAAGGAAAACCTTGGGTTGTAAATTAATCTTGTACCCAAAGTTTAATAAAAACGTTTTCTAATTGGCTTTAAAAGTTTAGGTTCTTTTATCAAACTTCAATTTCCTAAATTTTGCTTATCATTTTGGATGTTAAGGGGGGTGGGGTCGGATCTGACACTTTTGCGTAAACAGGGAGCATAGCCTTTGTCTTAGGAGTGAGAGGAAAGGTTATTAAAGAAAAAATTTTCTTTTAGGTTGTATTTTTCTTATATTTAAAAAGATTTTGGATTCGGCCTCCAGGTTCAGGTGCTGCAGGCCTCCAGGTTGTCTCTGTACAGGAAAAAATGAAAAAATTTTTTTTGAAGCGTTAGAAGTCAAATTATAAAACAAAATATGCATCCTTTTGAATGTTATTAACATATTTGAAGATAAAAAATGCATATTTTGTTTTATAAGTTGAACTCAAACTCATAATTTTTTTTTTTCATTTTTACCTGTCCAGAGACAACCTGGAGGCCCGTCAGCACCTGAACCTGGAGGCCAAAACCAAAATTTTTTTAAATATAAGAAAAAAACACCCCAAAAGCAAACTTTTTTCTATAATAACCTATCCTCTCACTCCCAAGACAAAGCCTATGCTCCCTGTTGACGCAAGTGTCAGATCCGACCCCCCCCCCCCCCTTAACATCCAAAATGATGATAAGCTAAATTTAGGTAATTGAAGTTATTGGTTGATATGTATAGACACTGCTAGTTTCAACAAGCAAATTTAATTAAGATTTGATAAAAGAACCCAAACTTTTTATGCCACCAAATGTTTACGCAAAAGTGTCAGTTCCGATCCCCCCTTATTATTGCTTATCATATAAAATTAGGATTTGTAGTCATTTTTTTTACCTTGTGCAATCATTTCATGCTTCTTGAGCTTAATCGGGCGGTCAGCCTTCTTTCTCGTCATCAGCTGTCCTGCAAACAGCCGCCAGCTAGAAACTGATTCCTAAAAATTATAAAGAATATCAGGAAAGATGCGACAACAATCCCCCCCCCCCCATTTAATTCTTTAACCCAGGAGGCCAATTACCTCATCATAATTTGTCATTTTTTCGTTGGGGGGAGGAGTTCAAATCAATTATTTTTGGAGTGGTATTGCCTGTTTATCCCCCTCCCTCCTATTGGACGTCCTTGCCTTTTACCTACCTTAGTATCCAAGTACTTACTAGTACATAGGCCAGGAAGACTGATATAATATGTTTCTGGACCAGAGGATTATTACCTTAGTATATATCCAAGTACTAGCTAGTACATAGGCCAGGAAGACTGATATAATATGAACTTGTACCACCAGTGGATTATTACCTTAGTATATATCCAAGTACTTGCTAGTACATAGGCCATAAAGACTGATATAATATGGACTTGTACCAGAGGATTATTACCTTAGTATATATCCAAGTACTTGCTAGTACATAGGCCAAGAGGACTGATATAATATGTTTCTGGACCAGAGATGGGTTTTTGAAAGATGCCGCGTTTTTTCGACAATTTTTTAGACATTGATTGATTGAACGAAGACGATGGGATTTCAACACAGAGTATACAACATAAGAATTAAAAATTTTAAAATTATTATTTTAGCTATTTGTATAATGTCTAACACAGATCTAAAAAGATGCATTAATAAATATAATATAAATATAATAATATAATGCATCTTTTTAGATCTGTGTTAGACATTATACAAATGGCTAAAATAATAATTTAAAATTTTGAATTCTCAAGTTGAATACTCTGTTAAAATCGTACGGGGCATTGATCTTCAAGATGAAATAAGATTTTTAACAGAGTATACAACTTGAGAATTCAAAATTTTAAATTATTATTTTAGCATTAATAAATATGCAGCGAAAATGGATTTAAGTTGTATTAGACATTATACAAATGGCTAAAATAATAATTTCAAAAGAAGTTGTATCAACTTTTTTGCTTTTTATTTAAGATAGCTAGCCGGTTCTTTCAGTAAGTAGTAGATGTAAAATTTTTCATAGAATTCAGATATGCAATCGTTTTTTTTGTAGACCTCTTATTTTTTAAGTAATTTAAGTTTTTTTTTAAAATTAAGTCGGTTTTAAGGTACTAAAACGCAACAAAATAAAAGAAGAAAATAGCCAGTATGAACAAAAATAGTAAGATCTTTAATTCTGTTGAGTAATTGTTGAAAAAATCTATTTTTTAACCTCGGTTTAATCAAAACATTAAACCTAAATATTTTCTCATACAGATATAAAAAATATGGGTTCATATATACCATTAGAATGAGAAAAATAATATGAATCCATTCTAAGCAAAATTGAAAAAGTTTAAAAAAATTGTAATAAAAAATAGAAAAAATAAAAAGTTTATTTTAAGAATTGTAACTACTAAACTAGCCAATCACAAATCGCAAAAATTGACGAATCGGGAAGCTTAAACTATAAAATTAACCTATAGAATTGCCAGAAAAAAAGGAGAACGTTCATACAATATATACAATAGATACTACAATAAATATAGTGATATTAAAGAACATGTAAAGAATGAAAAATTATGAACAAATATGCATCAGTCTGTTTATAAACTTCAAAACAATGCAGTTAAAAATACATTATTGTTTCTTGTGTTTAAAAAATATCTGCTACATTGCATTGTCTTTTGTTTAGGTTTTGTCAGGTTTGGTTCAAGCTAACCCTTTAAAGCCGAAAATTATGATTCTTAAAATAAACTTATTTTTTTTTATTATAGTTTTATAAAACTTTTTCAATTTTGCTTAGAATAGATTCGTAATATTTTTCTGATTCTAAAGGTATATATGAACCCATGTTTTTTTATGTCTGTTTGAGAAATATTTAGGTCTAAAGTTTTTATTAAACCGAGGTTAAAAAAAAAGATTTTTTCAATAATTACTCAACAGAATTTTAAAAGTAAGGTGTCAAATTAAAGATCCTACTATTTTTGTTAATACTGGCCATTTTCTTCTTTTATTTTGTTGCGTTTTAGTACCTTAAAACCGACTTAATTATTTTTTTTTTAAACTTAAATTACTTTAAAAATAAGAGGTCTACAAAAAAACCGATTGCATATCTGAATTCTATGAAAAATTTTACATCTACTACTTACTGAAAGAACCGGCTAGCTATCTTAAATAAAAAGCAAAAAAGTTGATACACCTTCTTTCAAATTCTTATGTTGTATACTCTGTGTTGAAATTCCATCGTCTTCGTTCATTCAATCAATGTCGAAAAAATTGTCGAAAAAACGCGGCATCTTTCAAAAACCCATCTCTGAGGATTATTACCTTAGTATATATCCAAGTACTTGCTAGTACATAGGCCAGAAAGACTGATATAATATGGACTTGTACCACCAGTGGATTTGGTTTATTTGCCAAGCTACAATAATCTGATGTTTCACTTGAAATCTGAACAAAAAACACAATCTTAATAAAAAAGCAGTAAAAACAGGCTGCAATAAAATATTTTAGACTTAGGTATACCTATTTCATTTCATCAAAATAATCTATGGTTAAAAATCACGCAACCTTAATGAATAATTTTTAAATCTATCAAAAAGCTAGGATTAAATATTCATCTGAACAAAGCGGTTATAAAACTTGGGAACTAGTGTAATTTACAGTCCAGTGTCCACTCCCTCCTTTGCAATCTATAATACAAAGTAGAACGATGTTTGTTTGTCTGTCTGTTTGTTTGTTGGTCTGTTTGTTTGTTTGTTTGTTTGTTTGTTTGTTTGTTTGTTTGTTTGTTTGCTTGTTTGTTTGCTTGTTTGTCTGTCTGTTTGTTTGTCTGTCTGTTTGTTTGTAGCGAAGGATCTCGCTAACCGCTGAATCGATCGGGTTCTCCTTTACAGGGTAGCTTCTCATACCCCTCCCAAAAATGAAAACGCCCCCCCAAAAAATTTTTTTCTTTTCTTTTTCTTTTTAAAACTAAAATTAAAATAGTGAGGTCGATTACCCCCCACCCCAAAAAAAAAAATCAACCCCCCCCCCCTAAAATTTCTTTTTAAATCTAAAATACGAAAAAATAGTTTGATCAAACCTCTTGGGGCAAAGCCTCTAGAGGCTAGGGGCGAAGCCGCTAGTAAGAATATATTGTATCAGGGATCTAAAGGGATAAGAAAATGGTCAATATTTTGATGTACATTCGTAATGATGATACCTAGAATTACCCCTTCTATAAATTAAAATTAGTAGCTGAAACGAGCACTCAACTTAATACCAAAAAATCAAAATTCAAAAGTGCCCAAAGTTGTTAAGCCAACGAATAAGAAAACGTTATTATAAAGCTTTGAGGACTAGGTGTAATATACAGCCTAGTGTCCCCTGATATAGTGTATTAATACCTGAGATTTTAATTCACAAATAACAAGATCATGTAGACTCTTACTCCAAGATTCTCGACCTAAAATTTTTATTAATAATCCTATATACTGAAGTAACAGGATGTCTGTTTGTGTGACTATCTGTGTGTATCAAAGAATCTCACTAACCACTGAACCAATATGGTTCTCCTTTATAGTATAGTTTCTTATGGGTCCTGGGAAGGCGCATAACTATTTTTGGGGAGGGTACCTCAACCGAAATATTACGATAAAGCGATACATAATTTTTCATATTTGAAGCGAAAATGTATGAATTATTTATTAGTGCAATGAAAATCCTACCAACTGTAATTGATACATTTTCGTTAAAAATATTTAACGCGTCGTATTATCCTAGACAACTTTCCGCGGATAGTAAAATAAAAAAATCAAGATTAATTTAAGTTAAAGTTAAAGTATATTAATTTTATAATATCTTAAAATTTATGGATAATTGTCTGTAATACGATACGACACATGATTTTTCAGTGTTGCTCAGAACCGGTTCAAATCCAGAGGATAATAATCGGTTTCGAATCCATACTGGAATTTGCCTTACCTGTAAACTCATAAATTTGACAGAGAAATGAGACAAGAACACAGAAAGCCAAGATACCAGAGAACACGCTCATTCTAAAAAAAAGGACAACAAAGTTTATAAAATGTCAATTGAAAAGGATGACAATAAAATCGCATAAAATCATGTATTGGACTAACCGACAAAGTAAGTTCTAGAGCATATCTTGAATAGCAGCCGAGAAATAACATTTCCCCCATAGCGTTCAGACTGACTGCCGGAAAAACAAAGAGAATTGTGTAGTAGCTTTACTGTAGAACACATACTTTTGTAGATACAAGCGGCTACGCCCCTACAGACCTCTATTGACACTTGATGAAGAGGAAAGGGGATAAGTTGATCCCCTCCCACCAATTCTAATTTTTGTTTGTGAAAGACAATAATTATAACCTTCCCAGGATCTATGAAAATCTAAATTGTAAAAGAGAACCATACCGGATCAGCAGTCAGCGAGATCGTTCGGTACAAAAAGAGAGACAGATCGACATCATGTTACTTGATACAAGGATTGAATAATAATTACCTTATCATTGTAGATCTAACTTTACCACTTTCTTTGGCAGATAAATAGTCAGGGGTATTGTATAGCCGAGATAAAAATACAATACATTTCCAACTAAAATAATAAATAGTCAGGAGTATTGTATACATGAGATAAAAATACAATACATTTCCAACTAAAATATTAATAAATACTCATGGGTATTGTATAGCCGAGATAGAAATACAATACATTTCCAACTAAAATAATAAATAGTCAAGGGTATTGTATAGCCAAGATAAAATTGCATTACATTTCCAACTAAAGATAATAAATAGTCAGGAGTATTGTACAGCTGAAATAAAAATACAATACATTTCCAACTAAAATATTAATAAATAGTCAGGAGTATTGTATAGCCAAGATAAAAATACAATACATTTCCAACTAAAAATAATAAATAGTCAGGAGTATTGTATAGCCGAGATAAAAAAAACAATACATTTCCAACTAAAAATAATGAATAGCCAGGGGTATTGTATAGCCGAGATAAAAAAATAAAATACATTTCCAACTAAAATAAATAAATAGTCATGGGTATTGTATAGCCGAGATAAAAATACAATAAATTTCCAACGGAAATAAATACAGTCATGAGTATTGTATAGCCGAGATAAAATACAATACATTTTCAACTAGAATAATAAATAGTATTGTATAGCCGAGATAAAAATACAATACATTTCCGACTAAAAAAAGTTCAAAAACTGAATTATTTTAACAGGCGGGCGTCATGGTCGTCTCTTTATAAATGCATGTAAAAATAGCTGATTTCTTTCGTACATTTCTGTTCTTTTCTTCTTTTAAAATTAATGACAAAACCGGAATTTTGATAATGTCTAAGTTTTAAATTTCTAATCTTCGTTTAAAGGGCGAATATAGGTTCAATATGATATGAGCTTATATCAAAGATGCCATTACATAGTTTTAGAATATCTATGCCAAATTTAAAAATTCAAAAAAATCCTTAAGTAGATTTTGCAATTTTCTGTTTCAATTGAACATATAATAAATCAGATGGCCTACAAAATCGTTTATTTTAGCCCTTTACAAGACTTTTTTTGACTAGTTTTCTTTAATTATATACTATTTTATTCAAATTTTTGATAGCGTCAAAAATTTTGCTTTATAGTGCATCATAAAGATAAATATTAAGTTTTTAAATTTATTTTCTCTACTAAGATTTTAGATTGATTCATGATGAATACAATATATTTATATAAAAATATATAATATGTAAAATATATTTACCCTATGGAGCCCACAAACATGATGCAACTTTTAGCAAACAAAAATAATATTTTAATATTGAAATATTTTTTTAAATTAGTTTTCAGCCCTCCCTTTTTCAATGTACTTTTACAAAATTATGTTATGAAAAATTTATTTGATCAAAAGTAAAAGTTGCAGCATCCTTTTTTTCCCCATTCCTTTCGTCTTCATTATGACTATGATTGAACAAAAGCTTTATAATACAACCTTCCGACGCAGCCTTGTGTGATGCAGGGATGTTTGGATTTCTTAGGGAACCACACTAGTTACGCGAAATGGCGTAATTATATCGACGAATCAGTTCGGTTTTAGGCTAGAAACGGACTTATAGTTAAATATGTCAATGCCTTTAAGTTATTTATAATCTATCTAATTGCACGCTTGAAATAAGCTCATATCATATCAAACCTATATTCGCCCTTTAAGTTTATAAATTATTGCAGATTTCAAAAAAAATTTCTAGTTGAAAAATAATTAGGTATATAATACATTAGTAAATTAGTGATAGCACTAGATAGTTGCTCACTTTCAAAAGCAGACCTTCAAACTTTTACTAGTTAAAGAGTAGCTGTGCTACTTGAGTGTAAAACTTACCTATTATACTCGCTGAACGCAATAAATATGAGGAAAGGTAGAAATAGAAAGAGAATTCTGGCGTACATGTTGGTATAGCCAACAAAACAAATACCTAAAATAAAAAAAAACACGGGTTAGTCAATAGATTTAATACCCTAGACGGTCATTTCGACCCAATAATCTTTCCAATAAAATAATTTTTTATAGTCAAATATTAATTCAAAACCGGTAAAAAGAAAAGAAATTATAAAATTTACCCTAAGAAATTAAACTGTTCAAAGCTGACTTATAAAAATGTACGAAAGGTTACACTTTCTAACCAAAAATGTGGTCACATTGTTTCTACAGTGTCAAGCTGTTGGTATAATTATATGATTGTTTATCTTGACTATCTATATTTATTAGATAAATTGATACTAAAGCCTTTAAGAGAGTCATTTATTAAAATGTGAATTTAGGCACAGTTAATGAAAATGAAAAATGCTCCCCCCCTCTCCCAAAGAATGTACAATGAGTGGGGTAAAAGCGATGCTCCCAGGGAGTAAGGGAGGGGACAATAAATCGAATATTCAATTTTTAGGAGTCTCAGACTTTGGGGACTGGCTTAAAGGGAATGTGCAAGAATTTAGCAGTTTCTGACTGAGTTTGGGGACTTGCGCATAGAATGCCGCTACTCGTTATGTATGTTTTGAATATTGCAGACGGGGAGAAGGAATAAGGGAAGTGGGGGGAAGGGAAATAAACACTCGTTGTGTTAGTTTGGAATGTAGCAGACGGAGAGAAGGGAGAAGGGAGGTGGGGGCAAGGGGCAAGGGAAATAAACAGAATAAAAAGGGGCAGTCATATTCTTGCTTGCAGCTGGCCGGGTCCAATAATCTTTTAATATAAAAATCACACCAAAAAAACTCAATATATTTCATCAAAAACAAGTTGTGATTTCCCTTTACATGACGCTATGGAAATCTATTATTCAATTAACAATCCCTTTATAATTTCCTACAAATTTATTGGATTAAACTGGATTTCATGCACTTTCTTTGAAAACTCTTATATTGAATTAATTGCCCATTGTCCCCTCCCTTACTCCCTGGATGCTCCCCTAAAATTATAAAATACATAGATTTAGACCACTCAATAATATGTTAAAAGGGGGGACGGGAGGCTGAAGTGACAAATTTTAAAACCAAAACTAAAAGTTAAAGGAATTCAACTAAATAAAGAGTTACAGCTCTGAGATTTGACATGGCAGTTGCTTTAAAGAGGTATAATATAGAACTGTGAAGAAACGGCGGTGGACCCGCCGCTCCCGCCGAAAACTGCTGTTTCTCGCCGAAATTGTTTTGCCTTTTCTCTCCAAATGCAAATATAAGGAACGACAGGAAAGTGGAAGGCTGCTAATGCAGGAGAAGAGAATTGTGGTTTTGCTAGAAGTAAGATGCCGTTCAATATATTTGCACGTGAAACTTGCGACTTTAATATTGACATATTTGAAATATTTCAAATGTCATGTGAAAATATAAGGGAAATTTTATGAAAAAGAAAGTTTATCTTAGATTATTGAAAATTGTCTGATTTGGCGAGAAAATGCATAAATAAATTTAGGCTGAAAACTGCGGTTTTCGGCGGGAGCGGCAGTTCCACCGCCGTTTCTTCACAGTTTCAATTTGTATCTCTATAAAGCAACTGCCATGTCAAATCTCAGAGCTGTAACTCTTTATTTAGTTGAGTTTCTTTGACTTTCAGTTTTGGTTTCAAAAAGTGTCACTTCCGCCCCCTTCCTTTTCATAATAACTACAGTGTGTTTTTTTTTATGAGAACTTTTTTGAAAGCCATTTTACCCCACTTATAGTTATCAGAATTTAATGATTAATGGCTATTTTTCTTCGTTTTTTAATGCAATTAATAGAACACCAAAAAAATATTTCAGTTTTTATTAAAAAAGCACAGTAAAATCTAAAATTCAAAACTTAGGTGGCAACATCTAAAAATAGTTTTAGCGCGTTTTTCTTATGTCTAAATCTTCTACCCTCTGCAAGAAAAAAATTGGATTTTCTGTATTCGACTTTGGGGGGCCAGTACTCCCTTCCTGGTTGAGATATAACCTTCAAACTTTGATATGTTCTAATACATGTCCTTGATAGTATCTGTATACATTTTTAGCTCTATATCTCAACTTTTAAGTGTTTAGTAGCCATTCTTGCAAAAGGTTGAATATTTGAGCATAAGAAAAATGCGCTAAATCCATTTTTAGATGTTGACACCTAAGTTTTGAATTTTAGATTTTGCTGTACTTTTTAAATAAAAACTGAAATATTTTTTGTTGTTCTATTAATTGCATTAAAAAATGAAGAAAATAAGTCATTAATCATTAAATTCTGATAACTATAAGAGGGTTAAAATTTTTTTCAAAAAAGTTCTCATAAAAAAAACACATGGTAGTTTACATCCCAAAGAATTGGTTTTAATCTTGATTCCCTATCCTATTTGATTAGATTCATTAATAATCTTGAAACCTTAATCTTAAATAATACGAGACTTGAGGGATTTGGATAACAAGGAAGACAACATCCATAAAAGCTAAGCTCTAAATGCAGAATGAAGGACAAATAAACATTAGTTCTTGTAGAGTGTTAGAAATTAATAAGCAGAACAAAATTGTTCATCATAATTGCAAAATTGCGTAAATACAAGATACTGTTTAAGGACATGCACTATTGTAATACTTGATTATAGAGATGCTTTACTTATACTTAATACCTTGTGGTTCCAGGAATTATTACTCACAAATTAAATGAATTTGATAATTAGTGCACACAAAAAGTTATAAATCAACATTTTTTTAAATAGAGGTATAGACCTCCTTATAGTCATTATGGAGTTGCTACACTTCCTAAATCGTAACTAACTGGTATAGGAAAAGTTATACAAAGTTTTAAATAGATAGGACAATTCTAACATGTACATAGAGATTAAGGAAAAGAACTATCCGTTAGGGACGGACAGACCCTAATTATTGAAAAGCTTTCAAAAACGATAAAAAATTATCCATTTTATCAAGAGGGGTTAATCTTTATATTATAATATACCCAAAGACGTCTAAGGTTTTTATTTGGGAGGGGGGGGGGGGGATCACCCATTTACCCCCACCCACCCCACCAATTGGACGTCCCTGCGTTTTATGTAAAAAGATAAATTTTATTTATTTTATTTTTCCTCAGGTTTAGTCTAATACGGCGCAATTAGATTAAAAAAGAAGCCAAATAAATAGTTTCTAGGCAAATTAAAAAGCTGGTGCTAATTAAGGGGGGGTAGGGAGGGGGTAATGCAACCATCTCGTAATCAATGTATAAATGGCACTTAGAATTCGAATTATGATCTGAAATTTTGCATGAGTAATCCTTGGTAGGTCTATTTTCCCTAAATCGAACAAAAAGTTGGAAAAGTAGCGACTAACGGTTGGCAGCTCAGCCGTTCAGACAATTTTTGGCTATTTTCAAGGCATATCAATCACGAAACCTATCTCCACATAATACTCTTTTCCGCTCCAAAACGTTTTCAAACGGTACTAGCCGGTAGTTGCTGGTACTAGAAATCAAAAAATGTTTTTTTGTATCATTTCGCATGATTTAAAGCAAAAATATGTATCAAAAAGTTGATTCCTATGTAATTTATGACAGATTTGCCCTAAAAATAGCCAAATAACGGTTAAAGGGCTGAGCCGCTAGCCGTTACTTTTTCAACTTTTTGTTCGATTTAGGGAAAATATACCTACCAAGGATTACTCATGCGAAATTTCAGATCAAAATTCGAATTGTCATTTATAAATTGATTACGAGATGGTTGCATAACCCCCCCCCCCCTTAATTATTTGGAACTTGTTTTTGTTTTAATTTTATCTTTTAACTCTTAATTAATCATTAAACAAGAATTAAAACATCCATAAATGAACTATAGAGCAGTGTCATTAAAAATATTAAACTGAAATAAATCACGAAATCTTTTTAAATGTATAACGTGAAAATCTAGGAATCGTTCCAGCGCCCCAAACATGAAGTAAATCTTGTGGAAATATGTAAAAAGTGAATTTATATGATCCTAGAAAATTTCAGCCAATTATCTTGAATAATAGTCAAGAAAATCATGAAAACTTAAAAAAATAGGAATCGAACTAGCACCATAATCAATAATCGAATCTCAAGGAAACTCTATAGAAGAAGGCAGAATTTGAACTTATTCAATCCCTGAAAATTTCAGCCGCCTATTTTGAATAGGAGTCGAGAAAATCATGAAACTACTGACGGACGGACGGACATTTCGAATTATAGAGTAGCTTTTATACTAAAAATCATTTCATTAGAAACTAGGAATAGATTCATTAAATAGGAGCTTAATTATGAAAAACATTAAATAGAAAAAGGAAAAAGGCTTTAAGGATTAATTTAGGTACAGTTAATTACAAAACGCTGAAAGGGATAGTTGCATGGAGTGCATTTCAGAAAAATTATTTCAGACATAAGTTACAAGTAAACTATAAAACTTGTATAAGGGGAGGGGAGGTAATGCAACCATCTCGTAATCAATGGTAAAATGACACTTAGAATTCGAATTTCGATCTGAAATTTTTCATGAGTAATCCTTGGTAGGTCTAATTTCCCTAAATCAATGAAAAGTTGGAAAAGCAACGGCTGGCGGCTCAGCCGTTTAGCCGTTTTTTTTGCCTATTTTTAGGGCAAATTCATCATTAATTACGTAGGAATCAACTTTTTATAACATATTTTTGGTTTAACTCATGTTAAATGATAGCAATAACCATTTTTTAAATTACTAGTACCGTTTTATAAGGTTTTAAGAGACAAAAAGTAATATGTGGAGATAGGTTTCGTGACTAATATGCTCTTGAGATAGCCTAAAAATGGCAAAACGGCTGAGCCGCCAGCTGTAAGCCGTTACTTTTCCAACTTTTTGTTCGATTTAGGGAAAATAGACCTACCAAGGATTATTCATGCAAAATTTCAGAAATTCGAATTCTAAGTGCCATTTAATCATTGATTACGAGATGGTTGCATTACCCCCCCCCCCCCCTTTTGTATTACAATAAATAGCAAGCAATTAGACATCACTAAATTAGTTGTCATGCTCTTTTTGTGAAAATAAACCAGCTATATAATTGCATATATCACAAGAATACGATTTTCAAGTCTTGATATTTTTTCAAATATATGACTTATAAATATATTTTATTAACCATTTGGATAGGAAAAAATATGCAGTTTACCAAATTCAAGTTTAAATGTATTTCGTGCAAATACTCCTTTAATGTAAAGTTCCACTTTTGAACTAACAAATAGGATAGAAAGATATTATTATGGACAAATTACGCTCTATCACTTTCAAATAAGATTAATAATAATAGAATTATAAAAAGTCAAGGAAAAATAACCATTATATAAATAAACTAGCGGCTAGCGATTTTCTAGGGACGATTTCTCTTGGGTGGGTCGTGGTACCCTCCCCCAAAATATTTATAAACCTTCCCTGGACCTATGAAAAGCTGCCTACTATGAAAAGGAGAACCATACACCGATTCAGTGGTTAGCGAGATCCTTTGGTACAGACAAACATCCTGTTACTTTATTATAAGGATTAAGGTTGAAACACAGTGATGGAGTGTGGTACATTGGGCTATTAATTACACGGGTACCCAAAGTTTTATAACAACTCAATCTTATTCGTTGACTCAGAAACCTTAAGGCTGATTTCTGATTGGTTAGCTAAAAAACTGGTAGTGTCCAAACATTTCCACCAATGATTTAATCTACAGTAGGGGTAATCTTATTCATTATCATTGGGAATGTACATCAGTTTATCGTCCATTGTCTTATCCTTAACGATCCCTGGTAAAAGAAGAACAAGAACCTACCATAGGCAGAATCAGCTTCAACTAAGTTGATGGCAAGAATGATGATGGTTAGAATGGCGGGAATGCTCCAGGCTGCCATGTGGAAGTAGGCTCGCTTTGGTGATATCAATTCTTTAACCTAGAATTTTTTTGATAGTAAACATAGTTTCGCAAATAGTTTATTATTCTAAGATGATTAATTTCCAATAAATTCTTTTTTTAACATGACTACATTTAAAGCCTATAATATCTATAGTACAAAGTAGAACGATGTCTGTCTGTCTGTTTGTACCGAAGGATCTCGCTAACCGCTAAACAGGGTATCTTCCCGGAAAGTATCCTAAGCCAAGCCCCCTTCCTCCTCCCCCCCCCCCAACAAAAAGCTTTGACGTCCTTTGATAAAACTGTTTACCTTAGAATAACTGGTGAAGAAGACAGCCCATGTGTATGATAGTATCCCAATTCCCCTCCCTCCCCCCCCCCCAACAAAAAGCTTTGATATCCTTTGATAAAACTATTCACCTTGGAATTACTGGTGAAGAAGACAGCCCATGTGTATGATAGTATGCCAAGCCATACACCAGCGGCCAGCGAAAAGTAATAAATCTGAAAATAGTTATTCATCGCATCGTATTATAGACAGCTTTTCCGCGAATAGTAAAAGGATAAATTACAAGAGAAGTTCCGATTTTGTTGGCCCCGAGGAACCGAACGCCCGGGATACCAAAACTGGTATTAATATTATGAATTTTCATTTCACTATTCGTAGAAAATTGTCTATGACTCGATGCTATACATGATTTTTTTTCTGTATGGCTGAGAACCAATTCCAATTAATCGGTTTTGAAGCAAAACAGAAAATAAATATTATTTTTCTCTTGAAAGGTAATCCTATTATATAAAGTAGTAAGCGTTTTTTTTGTCTGTCCCGAAGGATCTCGCTAACCGCTGAACCGATATTGTTTTCCTTTACAGTGAAGATTCTTATAGGTCCTGGGAAGGTTTTTAACTATTTTTGGAGAGGGTGTCTTCACCCCCCAAAAAATATTTTAATATATTCATACGAAAAAACTATGTCTAGCATCGTATTATATCCAGCTTTCCACGAATATAAAAATGTAAAATCAGTTTTAATCTTATAATTGTACATTCTATATCCGCAGAAAGCCGTTTATAATACGATGAAAGAAATAACTATTAACTTAATTAAAAATAACTCTTTTTAAACTCAAACTTAAAATGGGATGAGGTCGACTTTCCCCCTCCTACCAGTGCCCCTAGAGGCTTCTAGGGGCGTAGCCGCTAGTTAGGTATTAAATAAGAATGTTGTGTGTTTTGTCAGGAGATCTTATGGGATAAGAAAATGGACAATAAATTGATTTGGTGATAAACAAAATTACCCCTTCTGCAGATCACAATTGCAAATTGATTGGTTAAGACACTATTAGTAGTTATGGAATCAACCAATCAAAATCCAATAAAAGTACCCAAAGTTTTTAAACCAACAAATAAGAAAACATTGTTATAAATCTTTGGTTACCAGTGTAATTTACAGTCCAATATCCCTTCCCTCACTGTTATGTGAATAAGAATATGTCGTATGGGTGAGTTGTACTTGGACTGAACAGTCAACTTGTCAACTCTTAGTCCTTCACCTCATACTTATGGTATAGTACATAGCAGACAACCAACCCTTTGATTGCACGATCTTTGTCAGGAGATCCTCACTGTGCATGGTATTGAGTAGCGCCTTTTCGGGGCCAAGGGATTCCCACTTCTTCCACTATGCCGAACAATGCTGTTAGGTACCATTTTTAACGCCTTTTGTATGTTACTTACCAATATAAATACAAGGACACAGGAAAGGTTTTCATTCTGGCCAGATCCAGGTTCCTGGAGCCTCAAGGTTCCATCCTGACGGCATACTACATTCTCTTTCCCTCCTTAAAAAATATATATAATATACATATAATATCTAGACGGCCCATCTGGCCACATATTTTACTAAACTTAAGAAGGATTTTTTTGCAGACAAAAAACTTTGCATTTTTTGTTATAGACGAGAAATGGGCGACATTATTAGCGCCGCAATTTTTGACGTTATAATTTTTAGAAAGCTAATTGGCTGATTTATACAGTATTTCTCTAGGTATGTTATCTCTATTCTTAAAAGGGCTGGGCTATAGGAAAAAGGAATCAAGCATTCATATGACCAATGCGCATCTTGTATATGCATTGTTTTGTCCATATGTCTGTCGGCCATGCTTTAAAAAAATAAACATAATTTTCTAAAGTTTTCGTGATTTTCTTTGAGTTTTGCATATTCTATTTTGTTGTGGCGACTGAATATATACTCTATAACTTATTTGTGCGTTTGTCCATTCCATGATTATTGTTATTTGCTACTTTTGGATGTTGCCATCCTTGTTTATTGGTTTTCCCCGGAAATATCAATATATGTTTTGTATACCTACCTAATTGAATTAGCCAGCCAATGGTAGAAAAACAGCAACATACATTCATGTAGAATATGGCAACTGCAGGATACTGAAATATATACAAAACTAGAAAAATAGCTTAAAACCATTCCAAATAAATCTAAAAAAAATAGACGAAAAACCACAACACAGAAAATATGCAAAGCTTACTTAAAATAGAGAACCAAATCAGTGGTCATTAGGATCTTAAGCTGCAGACAAACAAAAAACCTTACTACTTATATATTAAGATAAGCATTTTCTTTTTACCATTTAAAAATCTTTAAAATGAAGGGATATTAAAAGACAATGGACGATAAACTAAAATGAAATTTATCCCTTCGATGGCTTATATCTATTGCTGCTGATTTGTATCAACCAATCAAAATTTAAAGTACCCAAAGTTTTTTTTACAACAAACAAAAGAAAGTGATCATAAAACTTTGGTTACCTAAGAAAACTAAATGGTAAATAAACAATGTGATAAACTAATGAAACATCAATTGGGGCTATCTAATAAACACAGAAAAGCAGGGGTAATTTTGTACATCAATTTATAGTCTATTGTCTTATCCCTTAAGATTCCTGATATTGCCATTACCTTGCTAGAGCCAGACCAATCGATGAGAAATGTAGAAATGGCGAAACAGGAGCTGAGAAGAACTATTAACCCAGCCACTGAGATAATTGTCTGCATTCTAAAACAAAGAAGATTTTTATAGTGCCATAGTGGCCTGTCATCGGTAATTTAGTCTGTGCCTATCATTGGTCATTGTATTGTATGACGTCATATTTTAAATAGACGCTGTAAATAGCTTCTAAAACAAAGTATTTAAATAACAGATAACCCTCCCCCCACACCCTCAAACTTTAAAATTCCTCATTTAACACATCTAAAAATTTTTTAAAAATACATTAGATTACCCCCTTAAACCTTTGAAACCCCTCATTTTACCACCTTATAAAAAACTTAACGGCCCTAAAAGAGCAAAAATTGATAAAAATCTATCATTTTTGTTATATAAATTACTTCCCTTTCTAGAAAATATTTTTAAGGCTTATTTATGACGCGTTTGGGGCTTTTTATGTACATAATGTGAAGCACACAAATTCTAAAAGAATCAGTTTTAAAAACATTTATAAGATTTTAGCAACGAAGCTTTTCTATAAATCTTTGTATGTTGGTTGGTCTGTCTGTCTGTCTGTCTAAGTATTTGCTTTAATTTTAATTGGAGAAAGGTCAACTAGCAACTGAAATAAAAGTGTGTCTTTTAGAATCTTGGTAAAATAGTTTGACTTGTCTTCAGTTAGTTATATGGAATTTTATATTGGTCCTGGCAATGTTTAGACAATTTTGTGGGCATGTAAGTTCAACCACCACTGCACTAGGGAAAAGGCCAAGAGAAAAAAAATTTCACCACCCCTTCATATTACATATCTACGTCGTGTAATTTCTTAAGGAATTTCTTTTTTATTTTTGCTATTGTATAAACAAGCTTCGCCACTAGTTAACTACCAGTCCTTGATTTAAATACATTAATGCGTTGTTTTTTAAATTCAAGCCGGATTAAAAATTAACAAGGACGACAGCATCCATAAGTTATAAACGGCCTAAGATATAGAGCAGATGATCAGCTGTCATAACAAAAACAGAAAGAGAGAGAATATGCAAAACTAAAAGACAATCACAAAACTTTCAAAAAGATATTATTTATGTCTTTTAATGCATGACCGACAAACAGACGGGAAAAATAGTTGCGCATATGCAATAGGAATCTTAACTGAAAATTCCAGCTATACATCTTATGAAATGACTTACGGACAGGCAAAGTGAATAAAATTATAGAGTGGCTTTACTTCTAAAAATAGGAAACCTATATCAGTCACCCACAGAATTTGTGAAAAATAGAAGGTTTACATTTAGATTTTCTATTCAGTTCTATGCGAATCAAGAATTGATTTTTGTAAGAAAAATAAACGGATATGTTTTCCTTGGGTTTAATTTATCTGGAATCAATATTTAAAGTTTTAAAAGTTAATTTTAACTTTTTTCTCCGGAAATATTTCTGACTAATGTACTAAATATTGAAGAACTAAAAATTATATAAAACATTGGAAATGAATAAAAAATCTAATAATATAATTAACTGAAAAAGTTGGGGATTTATATCACCTAAAGCACCCTAGCACCGATGTCACACCCCCCCCCCCCCCCAACTTCTTTTAAAATAAATGTAAAATAAGGGGAGAAAGGTTAGTTTTTCGTTTGTTTGTTTATTACTTTAGGTCATGATAGTAGTGGGAAAAATGTCAAAATTCGTCGAGGTGCTTCGCGCAAACTCCAAATAGAACCCTGTGCACGCGACTTAGTCCCCCGCATTTAACATTTTACCTATGATATTGGAAAGAGTCGTTAGACGCTTGTTTTAAGGCATAAAATAACCATTGTAAATATTTGCCTCCTTTATAATAATGGATATAATATACGTGGTTATTGAGATAGGTCAATGTAGGTTGCTAATATAGTCCTTAATTATTAGTCAATACGTTCCCCGTGGTCATAAGAAGGGGTATAACTATATTTGCCAGCTAGGAGAAACATTTTAGCATAGCATGCAATAATCTTCACATCATCCACGTATTCTAAATCCATTTTGTTACAATATTTTACCTTTGATATTGTGTGGAATGATATAGAGGAGTTTCACAGGGCATACCACATTCTTCTATACCAGACACATAATACTCTACAGACTAAACAAGAATATATATATATATTAATAGTTTCACAAGGCATACCACATTCTTCTATACCAGACACATAATACTCTACAGACTAAACAAGAATATATATATATATGTAAATATAATAGTTTCACAGGGCATACCACATTCTTCTATACCAGACACATAATACTCTACAGACTAAACAAGAATATATATATATATGTAAATATAATAGTTTCACAGGGCATACCACATTCTTCTATACCAGACACATAATACTCTACAGACTAAACAAGAATATATATATATATGTAAATATAATAGTTTCACAGGGCATACCACATTCTTCTATACCAGACACATAATACTCTACAGACTAAACAAGAATATACATTTATATATATTATATAATAGTTTCACAGGGCATACCACATTCTTCTATACCAGACACATAATACTCTACAGACTAAACAAGAATATACATATATATATATTATATAATAGTTTCACAGGGCATACCATATTCTTCTATACCAGACACATAATACCTACTCTACAGACTAAACAAGAATATATATATACATATATTATATAATAGTTTCACAGGGCATACCATATTCTTCTATACCAGACACATAATACCTACTCTACAGACTAAACAAGAATATATATTATATAATAGTTTCACGGGGCATACCATATTCTTCTATACCAGACACATAACACTCTACAGACTAAACAAGAATATTTATATATTATATAATAGTTTCACAGGGCATACCACATTCTTCTATACCAGACACATAATACTCTACAGACTAAACAAGAATATATATATATATATACCTATATATAATAGTTTCACAGGGAATACCATATTCTTCTATACCAGACACATAATACTCTACAGACTAAACAAGAATATATATATACAGGGTGCGCCACATAAAACCGGACTTTTTCTTAATTGTAAACAAATGAACATAAAATCGTCAATTTTAAAGATTTTATTAAATTTTAAAAACTGGGAAGCAAACTATGTATATGACTATTAGATCATTGAATAAAATCGCCGCCAGCATCAATCACCGCCTCTACCCGCCTCCTCAAACGCCGCCAGTCCCAGGTCAAAATGTACCTGTCCAAGCTGGCGAAGTACTCCTTGATAGTGGCAATGAGGGAGGTCTTTATGGTATGAGCACGTCTATTGGTACATGCTTCAAAGTAGCTCCAGGCCCAAAAGTCCATCGAATTAAGATCAAGCTGCTGGGAGGCCACATTTCCTTAGAATTGTGAGTAACCGCAGGATCCAAATTCACCCAACTTTCAAACTACCCTTTGACACGGAGGCCTTTATTTAGACCACAGATAAGCTAGAATGACGTTCTATACATTTTTGGAAATGGCATGAAGATTCAGCTAGGGTTGTCGGCGCAATCTATAGTCTAAAATGAGTTTTTAAGTTCCATATGGGTCTTTAACGTCGAGAACCGAGAAATTTTCACGATTTTTGACGTTTTTGACATCTCTAAATCTGCCACGTTTCACTTTGCCGGAGTACTACAGCCAAGCCATTTTAGATAGAGAGCTCTAGTCTTTTCTAGTGTCTTACTTATGTATCTAACAGTATCCCCAGCAAGTTGCATAACTCTACCTCATCTACTGATGGGCTGAGGTTCGATTTAGTGGGCCATAGTCGAGAATCCAGATTATATCACCAGCGCATTTCGAATCTGCCTTGTTGAACATTAGCGCGGCCAGCTCGGAGTACGAGCCCATGGTTGTTACAGCAGAGGGTTTTGTGGGACATCCCTGTCCCCAACCACAACCATTCGAGGAGACCAACAACTCGAGCAACATCTGCTACACCAAAGCTCCAGAAGGAGCAGATGAATCACTTCAACCAGGAGTTCTTCAATCTTTTTAATTTACTCGACAAGGAAGTATGCTAGTCGGAAGCTACTTCTGCTATTGCTTATCATTGCCGGCATCGAGCAGAACCCTGGACCTTGGACATGCCCACCTTGTACCAAGAACATCACAAGAGCTCACTATTCAGTTCAATGTACCTGCTGTTTATCCTGGCTTCACCTTAAATGTTCCCAACTTAAATCATTAAGAGCAAGGAAGGCTCTTAAGCAGTGGAAAGGCCCTTGCTGCACCCCCCTCCCACCTCCACCTCCTTCTTCCACACCCTCACCACCATCCTCACCATCAACTACACCCCCCACACATCATCAACAACAACCCACCAGCAGTGAACAAGAACTGAATATATGCCAAGTCAACATCAACGGCATCAAGAGCAAGAATACAGAACTGATGCACCTCATGACAACAGAGAACATCCATGTTGCCATGGTGCAAGAGACCAAGCTGACAGATAAATCTAAAGACATCAAAACACCAGGTTATACTCTTATCAGGGAGGACAGACGGAAAGACAAGGGAGGCGGCCTTGCCTTCCTTGTGAAGGAAAACATCCCTTTCCACAGCAACACCATCCCCAACAGCATCAAGAACAACGATGATGTTGAATTCCAGAGTATCTCCATCATAGGGAAAAAGGACAACATCACCTTAAACAACATCTACATCCCTCCAGTCTCTAGCTGTCAGCATGGCTCCAATCTTCCACTCCAGGATATCCTCTCCCACACCTCTGGCAACAGCCTCACCATCACAGGCGGGGACTTCAATGCCCACCATGCCAACTGGTACTCCAAGGGGGAAGAAGATGCCCGGGGACGCAAATTGGCTGATGAAATCAACGACTCTGACATGGGTATTCTTAACGAAGACCAGGACACCAGAGTCACCAGCCAAAACAACAGCTCCCCTGACATCACACTGGCAACATCATCCATCCTGCCATACACATCCTGGAGAGTGACATCCAGTCTTAACTCAGACCATCTACCAATCATAATCAAGCTTAGAGCAGACATCTCCACCAACTCCAAGTCTGACGACAAAGTTTACATTAACTTTGCCAAAGCTGATTGGACTGGATTCACCAAGTTTACTGAGACTAAGTTTTCCAGACTCCCTAACCCCACGTCATCTATAAAGGGGGAGAAAGCGTTCACTAAGATCATCAACAGGGCGGCCAGGAAGTTTATTCCCAAAGGTCGTATTGTTGATGTACATCACAACATCCCTTCCAGCACCGCAAACAAAATCAAGGAACGTGACAAGCTCCGTGTGCGCCAGCCAAACAGTGATCGCTTTCACCAGCTCAATAGGGAAATCCAACAAGAGATCAATGAACACCGGAAAACACAATGGCGAGACCACCTTGATAATTGTGAAGCAGGATCTCAAAAGCTCTGGAAAACCATTAAAGGCATCAGCCAGCCGCAGAAAACACCTACCAACACAGCTATTAAGTTCAATGGTAGGATAGTCTCAGCAAACGGGAAGATTGTAAACCTTCTCAATCGGCAGTACACCCCTGCAGCCTCTAAACTACCATCCAAAAAATTTCGCCAGACCATCAGGCAAATCAAGAAATTAAAGGCTGACAAAGTGTACAAATACACCCCTCAACAAGTCAAAGAGGCCATTAAAGCCTCTAAGAGCTCCAAGGCCATTGGACCTGACGGAATCTCTCCTGTCATGCTCAAACACCTTGGGGACAAGGGTGTAGAATATCTTGCCCAACTCTTTAACACCACCATCAACACTGCCATCATACCATCCATCTGGAAGACAGGCAAGATCATCCCACTACTCAAGCCGGGTAAACCGATTGATGAAGGCAAATCCTATCGGCCAATCTCCCTCCTGTCTCCAGCTGCAAAGATCTTAGAAAAGCTCATCCTTCCTGAGCTCTCAGCAGCTGTAGACCTGCAAGATCATCAACATAGCTTCAGAAAGCACAGATCAACAGTGACAGCTTTACAGGAAGTAAACCATCACATTGCCAGCAACCTGAACAGACGGAAACCCTGTCACCGGACCATCCTGGTTGCAATCGACCTGTCCCGTGCCTTCGACACTGTTGATCATGAGTTGCTCCTGAAAGATATCTTGCACCTCGAGTTGTCTGGCACCCTGATCAGATTCCTCTGCAGTTATCTACGTGGCAGACAACAATATACCGTCTTCCGTAACTGTAGAAGTAAATTCAGGGCTGTCAGACAAGGAGTACCTCAAGGAGGTGTACTTTCTCCCCTCCTCTTCAATCTTTACATGAGCACCCTGCCTACACCACCAGGCAACATCAAGCTCATTTCCTATGCAGAAGACTGCCAGGTACTCAACTCGGGGCCCCTCATTGACCCAACCTGCCATGAAATAAACCCCTACCTGGACCAACTTGCCACCTGGTTCAAGGGCCGCAGTCTTGAAATCTCCCCGGAGAAATCAACGGCCACAGTCTTCACCACTTTCAGCAATGAAATGAGTGTCACCCTCCCTATCACCATCCAAGGGAAAGACGTGCCGACTGTCAAGCACCCAACCATCCTTGGAGTCACCTTCGACCCGATGCACAACTTCGGGCAGCACGCCATCAAAACCAAGAAGAAGGTACAGCAGCGCACTAACGTGCTAAAATGCTTGGCAGGGACTGACTGGGGTAAGTCAAAGGAGATTATTGTAAATACTTACAAGGCCATAGGTAGATCAGTTCTGAACTACGGATCACCGGTCTGGACGCCATCTCTGAGTAAGACGAACTGGGACGAGCTGCAAAGAGCACAGAACAGTGCTCTGAGAGTAGCAACTGGTTGTATTAAAATGTCACAGGTTAGTCATCTTCACCAGGAAACCAACATCCTCCCTGTGAAAGAACACAATGACATGCTAACGAACCAGTTCCTTCTCTCCATGCACCGCCCAGTTCACCCTAATCACCACCTTCTACATGAACCAATCATGCCTAGAGACAAGAGAAAGACCATCATCAACAATGTACCTCTTGTCAAACCCTATCTCAGAGATGGTGAACCGGTTGAACGCAACTACAAGAAACGGCTAAAGAAGATTCATGACGACGCTCACAGAGACTGTAGAAATAAATATCCTGCAAACAAAGTTTTAAACTCTCGACCCCCTGTAATTAATGTCCAGGAAGAAAAAGGCCTTACACGTATGACGCGGTGCACACTTGCCCAACTAAGATCAGGATATAGTTCTTTTCTACGGTCTACAACAAGCAGATTTGACACAGCACAGAGCATACGATGCCCAGATTGTAAATTAAATGACCACACAACTGAGCATCTTTTTAACTGTACAGCTAAGAACACCACACTCACCCCCTCTGACCTCTGGACGCAGCCCAAAAAGTGCGCAGAATTCCTTGGCATATGAAGTGACAACATCTGACCTCCAGATGGCTATCAACAACAACAGTACGAGCCCATCTTCGTCCAAATTTTTTTTTGTGCTAAAAGGTCATTACCTGAGCTTTTAATAGTGGGGTCAAACGTCCTGATTGATCAAGTAGTTTTGACGCTATGACCGCTTAAAAAAAGTCCGGTTTTATGTGGCGCACCCTGTATATATATATACCTATATATAATAGTTTCACAGGGCATACCACATTCTTCTATACAAGGCACATAATACTCTACAGACTAAACAAGAATATATATCTATATATATAATAGTTTCACAGGGTATACCACATTCTTCTATACAGGACACATAATACTCTACAGACTAAACAAGAATATAATTTATATTAGTTTTACAAGGCTTACCATATTCTTCTATACCAGACACATAATACTCTACAGACTAAACAAGAATATAATTTATATTAGTTTTACAAGGCTTACCATATTCTTCTATACCAGACACATAATACTCTACAGACTAAACAAGAATATAATTTATATTAGTTTTACAAGGCTTACCATATTCTTCTATACCAGACACATAATACTCTACAGACTAAATAAGAATATATATATATAATATAAAAGTTTCAAATGGCATACCACATTCTTCTATACCAGACACATAATACTCTACAGACTAAATAAACACGGCCTTCCCCAAAATAGCTACCTATAATCCTTTCCAGAACCTTCAATGATCTACAAATTCTACATTATAAAGGAAAACCACATCTTTTCAGCAGTTTGCAGATACTTCGGTACAGAAACACACATTCAATCAGATGTCCTATTACTTTTATTAAATCATAAGAATTAATTATCATAAAATTAAGTTTTTTTTAGCCCAGGCCTTTGGCTCCTCGGGGCTAACAAAACTGATATTAATCAGAAAGAATCTTATACTTTTTTATTTTAATATTCGTGGAATATTGTCTAGGTAATGATGCTATACATGATTTTTCAGTATGACTGATAACCGGTGCTAATCTAGCAGATATTAATAGGTTTCAAAGCCGAACTGAAAATATATTTTACCTGTGTTCTAACCAAGGGGTAGGGACAAGAAGTTGTGGAGTTAAATCTTAATCTTTCTGATTTCTCATCATTCTTGCAATCACTAGAAAATTATAAGGTTCTTAAAATGCAACCATCTCTTAATAAATGGCACTTAGAATCCGAATTTCTTTATGAAACTTGTTATAAGTAATCCTTGGTATGTATATTTTTCCAAAATCAAAAAAAAGTTGGAAAAGTAACGGCTAACTGTCATCTTTCTCTTTTTTTGTACAAATTTTTATTAGCACTTTCTTATTATTACTGAACATCTGCTTTATGCTTTACTTTGTCCGTTTGTCATACTTATAATATCAAGCTATAGTGCATTGATCTATAATTTGTGCGTCGTAGCTCAGTTGTAACGCACTGAGTTACGATGATGAGAGTTCGAGTTCAAGTCCCCATGTGGCACTCGAATTCTCAGTTGAACATATTCACACAACTTCCCCTGGTTGTGTAAGAAGGGAGATTATTAAGTGGTTTGGATACTTAATAGTCATGACATAATATCTGTACAACCCTTATCCCAAGCTCCTCTTCGGAGAGCGTCATTCATTACGGTGACTTAATTTGGGACACCTGCCATACTCGGCGAGGGTGAGGTAATAAAGTGTAGCTCCCTTGAGACAGCGAGTCAAGGCATAATGAACTTGGGCGTTAAGCTTGATAGCCCCAGTGGCTATACAAAAGTGTCTCGTCCTTCTCCATGACTACTTAGGTCCAAACTCTAAGAAACTATGGCTACACACACACACACAATATTTGTGATTTGGCTACAGCTGCGGAATTGTTTGTAAAATAATAATGGATATAATCTTACAAATCCTCAGTTCCGCCTCTTCTCCTTTTGGTCATATATCCTCTTAATATTTCTGCATTTAAGTGTTGGTGGTGACCCCTCCTTTTTATAGGGTGGCCCTTCATAAGGAGGACAAAAGTTTGGTTCCACTTGGGTTCCGAAAACCCAACTAATGCATACATGGATATTGTGACAGGGCAATTTTGTCGTCAATTTAGGTTGCTGATATAGTCCTCAGATATTGGTCAATACGTTCCTCCGTGGGGATAGGGTAAAGTTAAAGGGGGTGTGGGGGGGGGGGGAGGTGTCGTTATATTTTTTATCAGGGTATGCGAGAGTCTCACACAATATTTACTCTTTTTATACCTATCCATTACACTACCTGTATCTGAAGGATTGGCAGTCAAAAATATTCTCCCATTCTGGATTTAGTTCAGGTACCAGTCCACAAGAGGTTTTTATGGCCTAAAAGTAATAATACAGTTGATCACATGGATAGCACAATGGACAATAAATTAATCTTTACCGCAATTTTTTCAGCGTTAAATCCTTATATAAAAGTAACAGGATCTGTGTTTATGTGTGTCGGCTGTACCTTTCTCCTTTATAATGTAGCTTCTCATAGGTTTATAACTATTATGGGGGAGGGTGTCACCATTCTAACCATGAGAATACGTACCTGTCCCCGAGTTTTTCTTTTTAAAACTAAAATCGTAAATACGACTCCCCTCCTCCAAACACCTCATGTGCCCCTAGAGGTCTGTAGCCGCTAGTCTATAATAACTAACCTTACAAAGATTTGTGTAAACTAGTTGAACAGAATTGTCTTCACACTTAGGAAAATAAACAGAGCACAGTAATGGCTGGATCACCTATGAAAAAACAAGTACAATACAAATACAGTACAGCACAAAACGAACAGATCAAAGTAATACAGTTTTTATAAAACCAAGTAACACAGTTTTTATAAAACCAAGTAATACTATAGATAAAAAATAGATAATCACATGTACAGGTTGTGATCAAATAAAATTTTTTACTTCCCCCTTAAATAAAAATTGAGGAGGTGTTATATCATATTCATGGTGGGTGTATCAACCCCTTTAATGTCTAACCCCCCCCCCCAAAAAAAAAAAAACATACTCAAAATTCAAACAAGCCTCCTTTGAGGTAAAATGACGCGCGAAGCACGCAAATTTTTTTATAGTACATCTCTTCAATTTAAAGAGGATGACACTTTATAAGTTTTACACTCACTACAGCTGTTTAAGGGGGATGTTGAGTTGACCCTTGTAAAGGAGAGTTTAGAGATGTTGACACCTAATGGGGTTTATCCAGCCCCTTAATTTTGCCAGGGGGCGAGGATACATCCCCCTTCTATACGCTACTGTGTGTTTGTGTGTCACAATAATATTATCAAGGTTGATCATATTATTACTTTATTTTCTGCCTTTATAGTTCTACAAATTTCTTTATTTTTATTTATCTTTTAATATGTCAATTAAATTAATATGATTTATGTCATTTAGACTGAAGAGGGTGCAATGTCCACCGAAATATATTTCAATAAATAACTATGAAGTATCAAAGACTTTTTCACTCAGTGAATTTACAATAATATTACCTTCCAGCAAGCAGGTATATTCTCTATAACCTTCCATTTTTCCAACTCTTTGTACACCTAAAAGATTTTTAAAAATTCTGCAAACTACGCCACTGTGGGCTAGAATTGAATCAAGACAAAAGTAAGTGCCGAGCCCTGGGACCTATGTATGGTGAAAATAGACATAAAACCATGATGATTCCAGGTAAAACCAAAATATTTTAGCGGGGACTTTTGGAGAAAATTAGATTTAAAAATTTCAAGTTCAATTTTCACCCCCTAGGAGTTGCCGCATAATAATGACAAGAAAAGCAAATATTATCTATTTTAAATAATAAACAACTTTGCTTTTATGAAGTCCTTCTTAAAACCTCTATATATATGATTTATTTTAGGCTGAATTTTCGTGACCTTTGCAAAGCAAGTGATAAAAATGGCCATTTATTAACTCCCTTCAGGAGTGGTTTTATGAAGAACTTTATAAAAGCAAAGTTGTTCAAAATTTAAAATAAATAATATTTGCTTTTCTTGTCATGATTATGCGGCAACTCCTAGGTGGTGAAAATTGAACTTGAAATTTTCAAATCTAATTTTCTCAAAAAGCCCCCGCTGAAATATTTTGGTTTTGCCTGGAATCATCATGGTTTTATGTCTATTTTCACCATACATAGGTCCCAGGGCTCGGCACTTACTTTTGTCTTGATTCAATTCTAGCCCACAGTGACGCATAATCATGAATTTCTCATCCTTACATGAAAGTAACAGGATATCTGTCTGTCTTTGTGCCTGTGTAGCGAAAGATCTCGGGAACTGCTCGATTCTTCTTCGTTATTAAGACTCTTATAGGTTTAGGAAAGGTTTACAACTATTTTGAGGGATTTTGCGCGGTGATTGCATTAATATAAAGGGGGGGGGGGGGGGGCGAATGTGACACTTTTTGAAACCAAAACTAAAAATCAAAGGAACTCAACTAAAAAAAGAGTTACAGGTCTGACATTTTGCATGGCAGTTGCTTTATAGGGGTATAATATGGAACTGTGAAGAAACGGCGTCGCAACCGCCGAAAACCGCCGAGAAAAGGCAAAAAAAAATTTCGGCTTGAAACGGCGGTTTTCGGCGGTTGCGCCGCTGTTTCTTCACAGTTCCATATTTTACCCCTATAAAGCAACTGCCATGCAAAATCTCAGACCTGTAACTCTTTTTTTAGTTGAGTTCCTTTGTTGACTTTTAGTTTTGGTTTCAAAAAGTGTCACTTTCGCCCCCCCCCCCTTTACTTTAGAGGGATAGGACAATGATTTTAAATTTTACTGGCCCCCAATGTTTTATACCTACACTCGTTCTCTAATTCATTGGCTTTCACACTTTGGATACTTTAATTTAAACTTCTATTGTTAGCTCAAACTTTTCAACCAATGATTTAAAACTACAGAAGGGTTAATTTGGTTCATTATGAGGGATGTACATCAATTTATCGTCCATTGTTTTATCTCAAGACTAGCGGCTACGCCCCAAGAGGCCTCTAGGGACACTTGAGGAGGGGAGAGTCGAATTTGATAACCCAATTTCTTATTTTAGATTTTTATTAAAACAAAAAGTAACAAAAAAAATTTTTTTGGGGGGGCGAAATTTTTTTTTTTTGGGGGGGGGTGCCCCTCCCCCTTATTTTCAGGAAAACCCGATCGGTTCAGCGGTTAGCGAGATCCTTCGGTACAAACAAACACACAGACACACATCCTCTTACTTTATTATAAGGATATCTAAATTCCATTTATATTAGATCAAAAAATGTATTTGTTTATATTAATTTTACATAAAGATGTGTTTTAAACTTTACCTGATTTAAATTCTTTAGTTTTGACAGCGCTAAGGATGTTTGTTTGTAGCCTTAAATAATTCAAAATTTAAAGAAAATTCTTAGGGCCTATTTAAAAATGTGTTAAAGAAATGCTTCCTCTTCTTTTTGGACAGGAAAATAAAACCGAAACTGGTCCTTGTTTTAGGGAAGCATTGCCAGGGTATCTGGATGGTTTAAGACTATAGTATTTTCAGATTTAAGGCTTGGAATGGTTTTTAGCTATATTTCTGCCCCCTCCCACCCTATCCCCTTTCACAAAGATGCTATAGGCAAACTAACCAATAAAATATACCTAATTAGAAAGTGGTATACTAACAAATTATAAAAACGCTTAGTAGGTAGGTATTGATAATCTTATTTTTCGGATTAAATACGAGTTATTTCATATTTAATCCTATTAGGAATAATCGATATAGAATACGTGGATATATTATTATTGACAGGGGCAAAATTGTCTTCAGTTTAGGTTGCTAGTATGGACCTCAATTATTGCTCAGTTCGTTTATCCAGTATAAGAGGAGGGGATGGAGTTACGGGAGTGGAAGGGGGGTATCGTTATTTTAGTTAGCTGGAGATATGATTTTATTTGAGTAATTGAAAATCTGGCGCAACATCCAAGTAATACCTATCCAATGTTACAGAATATAAAAAAATACCTAAATCTGTTCCAAAACAGGATATGGATGAATTCAATGGTGGCAAGCATTTTCCTTCAGTTTCACACATCTCCTTAATGAAAAAAACAAGGATGACAACAATATCCATAAGTAGCGAAGCATAAAAAAACTCATGGATTGTACAAACAGACAAAGTGATTTATAGAACTGATGTCCAGATGTCATAACAAATATAACAAAGAGAGATGTTATGCAAAAACTCAAAGAAACTCACGAAACCTTTAAAAGAAAAGGTTTATGTCATTTGAAACCTGACCGACAGACAGACGGACAAATCAATGTATAGTAATCTCCACTAAAAATTATTTACAGTCAATAATACCATTTCCCCCCCTGATAATTTACCTTTTTAAACTGTTGGGAAGTTTCTCTGGATAAAGTAATCAAGCTTGGACTTAGGACAGATTCCTGGCTTAGATTGGTATTCTCAGAGGTACCAGACATAGGTACATCTGCAGCTGGTACAATAGTTGTTGAGGTGCCTAAAAATTAGACATTAAAGGATAAATATCTCATAAATAAATAGGTAGGTAGTTAAGTAATAATATCAATACTAAGCTTCAGCACATAATTAAATAATATTCAACCCTTGTATAAAAGTAAACGGATGTTTGTCTGTTCTATCTGTACCGATTTATCTAGCTAACCGCTGAACCAATAAGATTCTCAGTTACATTGTAGCCTGCTTCTCATAAATCGTCCCAAAAAGTCTCCCACCCAAAAAAATATTTAAAAACTAAAATTATAGGGAACTCCTTCCCCCCCCCCCTTCTTAGCTAAGTGCGTTTCCGCTATGTATAAAAAATATTTTTTTTAAATCTGTAAGTTAACCTTCTATTATCTCCCCTCCCTCCCCCTCTCTCTCAATCTAAGCTGAGCTCTTATGTTTAACCTATCAATTTAAGCATCCTCGCTATTATTGAAACTAACCCCTTTTTAAAATTAGGGTCTCTGACATTTTTGAAAAGGCAATATTTTTGATGGATTTTTTTCATGTAAAACCCTTTACATGAGTATTGGAGTGATATTATTTAAGCATAAACTTTATACTTTAGCTAGGGTCAGGTTTCTGTAACAGAACATGAACCTATTCAGTGCAGAGGTCCTCTATTAAAAAACAATTCTTTCCAGTATGGCTTCGAAACCGATTAACCTCCGCTTGATTAGAACCGGTTCTCAGCCATACTGAAAAATCATTTAGGTATAGCATCGTATAATGCAACCATCTCGTAATCAGTGAGCAAATGGCACTTAGAATTCGAATTTCCATCTATAATTTTGCATGAGTAATCCTTGGTAGGTCTATTTTCCCTAAATCGAACAAAAAGTTGGAAAAGTAACGGCTAACGGCTGGCGGCTCAGCTATTTTGCCATTTTTTTGATATTTATACTGCAAATAAGTCACGAAACCTCTATCAACATAATACTCTTTACTACTCCAAAACGCTATCAAACGGTTCTAGACGGTAGCTGTTGGTACTAGAAGTTTTAAAATTGGTTATTGCTATCATTTAACATGAATTAAACCAAAAATATGTTTTAAAATGTCGATTCCTACGTAATTGATGATGGATTTACTCTGAAAATAGGCAAAAAACGGCTGAACGGCTGAGCCGCTAGCCGTTACTTTTCCAACTTTTTGTTCGATTTAGGGAAAATAGACCTACCAAGGATTACTCATGCAAAAGTTCAGATTGAAATTCGAATTCTAAGTGTCATTTGCTCACTGATTACGAGATGGTTGCATTAAAAAACCCCCCCTTATTCAATGGCTTCAATTAAAATTGAGCGTTATTGAAATAATTTGTGATCAGCGTTTTGAAATAGGCATTTTCTGAGTATAGCCAAGCCATGTATAGTAGTATATGACAATGAACGATAAATTGTAGTAAACCCCTTCCGTAGATTTAAAGTATTAACCCAATAAAGATTGTTAAAGTCCCTTACAGTTTTTAAGCCAACGAATGTGTCATTAAGCATCAACTTGACATATAAACATATTTTCTAGGACCTTTAAAGCATCTTCATTACTTAATAAAATATCATCCTTTCCTAGATAATCAGGGTAATCTTCGTCAAATAAACTTTTTATTAAATGTTTTGCGGATTTTTTATTATTCACAGCCAAATCATTGGAAGATTTTTCACCAGATTCATAATTAATTGTGGGTGTAACATTTTCAGGTACTACAGGAGATAAGTTGGAAGCATTCAGATCATCTTCTTTATCATTTACAAGTTCAACTATATTTACATCAGGTACTAGTACGGTATTGTCATTATTTACAGTTTGTGTATTTTCTACATTTACTAAGACAGCGTATTTTGTTGTGCCGCCATTTTGTTTTGATGCAACAGTACTTGTTGTGACGTCATTAGGTTCAGCTGTTGTGATATCTTGTATCGTGCCGCCATTTTGTTTTAATACAAAAGTACTTGTTTTGTCGTCATTATTGTCAGCTGTAGTGACATCATGTATCGTGCCGCCATTTTGTTTTAATGCAACAGTACTTGTTGTGACGTTATTAGGGTTAGCTGTTGTGACATCTAGTAAAGTGCCGCCATTTTGTTTTGATGCAACAGTATTTGATGAGACGTAACTAAAGTCAGCTGTTGTGACGTCAATTGTGTTATCTGGTGTGACGTCATTAGGGTCAGCCGTTGTGGCAGTACTGAAATCAATATTCTTTATTGTCGTGAAGTCATCTGCAGCTGTTATTACATCAAATAAATCTTTTGTAATGACGTCATCATCACTGGAAACAGCTGTTGTGACGTCATAAATCACTGCTGATATGACGTCATTGAAATCAGCTGGCGCAGAATGTACATTTAGTTTGGCGGCTGCAGCAATCAAAACCAAAATTTTCGCATATTGTCTAAAATACATTTTGTCATTGCTAACTCTGAAACAATATTAAAATTCAATTTAATACAACAATTCTATCAAAAAAGAGATGCAATTGCAAATTAGAAAATTTATTTCGTAACATGAAATTTAAATAAAATGCCTAATTTTAGAACAAACAAAAAATATAAATAAAAAAGGTTTTAGTCTCAAAATTAAACATATTTAATAAAAAGTTCATAAATCAAAGGCAAGGCATCGGAAACAATTTGTTAAATGCTATTATCTTCATTTCCTTCCCTTTTTCTTCTTGCCATGACCTCCAGTTGCGGCGGCTGGCTGAGCGGCAGCTGCTGGCTGCATCTGTCCTCCATACAGGGCCCAGGGGTTGGTCTCGATAGCTAAAAAATAAATATTATACCTAGTCAGAATGTCCGGACTTTGTTGTGAATAATCCTGTTTTAAAAGTAACAGGATATTTGTGTGTGTGTGTGTCTTTCTGTCCAAAGAACCTTGCTAACCATTGAATATATATCGTTCTCCCGGGTCCTAGGAAGGTTTATAACTATTTTTGGGTTAGTTACCTCCACCCTCCCCAGAGAAATCGCCCCTATTTTTTCTGTGCATTAAAATCTCGCTAAACACAAGATTAATTGAGTTCTTTCTTTTAGGTAAGCTTTAAATAGATCCCAAGATAATTTGAGCCAACTTTAATAGGTATCTAAAATTATATTCTAGGGTGGTTTTATACTATTTTTTGATCAAAATCTCTTTTTCCAATATGGAGCCCCTATTTTCTAGGAGCGTAGCCGCTAGTGAATAAAAAAGTGAAGTAAACTAAAAAAAAATTGTAATCATAAGTGACGCAGCAATTATAACTTTACTACATAAATGAATTGAATATAGAATTCGTGGATATTGTGAATTTTTCGTCAATTTGGGTTACAAATATAGTCCTTAGATATTGGACATTAAATTCTTCCGTGGCCGGGGGATGTTGTGGGGGGTTTCGTTACATTAGCCAGCTGGGAGAAATATTTCATCAATATTAGCATCCCTCACAATATTCACATACATATATTCATTACTACATATAAAACTATTCTTACGTTTAGGATTTGTTCTTGACTTGAGCTCAGGTATCTTCTCAGCAATGAACAGCATAATAGAGTCCCTAAAACATTCAATAAGTTGTTTTATTTTCTGGGAAGCTTAGTATATTTGTCTGGTTTAAAGCCTTATTTAAAAGAAAGGTTAAAGTTTGGAGTATCCAGAATCATTATATATGCATTCCAATTAGTCATAGGGTTGTCATATTGGGCATTGTTTTTGATAACGGGCCGCCCAATTCGCCAAAAGGGTTTTGGGCGGGTTTTCGGCGCCCAAAAGGGATTTTGGGCACCCTTTTCGGCAAATGTCGTAAAAAGCATATAAAAAGGTTATGAAATAGCCTAAAAACATACCGAGACTTGTTATTTCAAATAAAATAGCCTATAACCATCTCAGGACCTATAAAAGCTCCACTGGAAAGGTAAACCATATCGGTTCAGCGGTTAGCGAAATCCTTCTCTAGATACAAAAAAGCTTACTAATTTATATAATAGTTAATATCACCCAAAAAAAATAGGCCCGCCCTCACCTCCTCTTTTTTCACTCACCCCATCCCCTTTTTTCAACCCCCAAAACGGGGGGTGCCCAAATATGCCCAAAAAGGATCGATAAAGGGCGGCCCAAAACCACCCGCCCAAAAGCGCCTGCCCAAAACCGCCCGCCCGATTTGACAACCCTGACTGTAACTATACTGGTACCCAAAGTTTTTAATAAATCAAATTGTTCATTTTTTAGCTTAAAAAACTTTAGGTACTTTTATTAAATCTTGATAGGTTGATTCTTTAAATTGAGTGTCAAAACTCCTCAACAAATAGTTTTGATCAAAAGAATGGACACTTTCTTTCATTTTCCTATCCCTGGAGAAAACAAACACTATACCGTAAATTATACTGGTACCCAAAGCTTTATAATCAAGTTGTTAATTGCGTTAGCTTAATAACTTTGGGTACTTTTAATAAATCTTGATTTGTTGGTAAAAACTGCTGACCAGTGTCCAAACTTTTCAACAATAAGTTAATCAACGGTACCGGTTGTATACCAATTTATAGTCCATCCATTGTGTCTTATCCCTTAATATCCCTGAAAAGCCTTACCTAGTTTGGAATTCAGGCTTTACAAACTCTCCTTCCTTGTCTTTCAAATGAACACGGAATCTTCCTACAAAAAAAAACAAGGATGACAACATCCATAAAAGCGAACCTATGAAACGATAGGAAAAACGAACATTAACACTTGTAGAGTGTTTGAACTGATTAATCAGAATATATAAATGTAAAAGTCGAAAAAAAAATTGTTAGAAAATTTGTTAAAAACTGCTGAAATACAGGATAATGTTTAGGGACATACTTACATTTTAGGACTTGATTATACAGATGCTTAGCTTATAACATTGTTCTTTGTTGTCCCAGGAATCAGTTTTTAAAAAATCAGATCCATCGGATAATAATATCACATACAGATTTGTTGTTAAAAAAGTTAAAAATCGACTTGTTTTTATATGGACCTAGGGACATTCTAGTATTGATTATAGAGCTGCTACGCTTTCTAAATTATACCTACTACTACTACAGGAATCACCATGCAAAGTTTGAAATCTATAGGACAACTCTGACATGCCTAAATTAACGAAAAGAGCTATCCGTTCCGGACGGACCGAACCTAATTATAGAAAAGCTTCGCTTTTAAAACGAAACATGTTAAATTATCAAGAAACTACGAACAAACGGACGGACAAAAATCCGTAAAGGTTCACTGAACAAAAATAGGCAGATCAAGTTTTTATGTTTTAACTTTAGAAATCAAATCTTCTTTGTTGATCCAATACAAACGAACATACAAACAAAGTGAACCATAAAAAAGATGCTGAACAATCGAAGAAATCTATGAAAAAAATCATAGGTCTTTTATACCAGCCGAGAAAATCTCATTTTTCAAAATAGCCACCAAATGCATTACAGTCGGACCGACACACATTAGCAGATATTAAAATGAAAAATAAGATTTATACAAAACTGGTATTTATTCTTTTGATTTAAACCAGATGGGACATTAATTTTTGAAGCCATACTGGAATGTTTATTTCTCGCTTCATATTATAAGCAGCTTTCCGCTGATATAATAAGTACAATTATAAGATCAAAACCAGTTTTTTAGCCCCGAGAAAAGTGTTTCATAAATCCTACCAATATAGGGAGGCTCCTTCCTTCTTTCTCTCGAGTAGAATTTCCTCTCCAGAATATAATCAAACTTCGCCTCATCCAAAACCATCTTAATCTCCTAAAAAGAGATCAACTTTCCTCAATTATGCATCAGAAACATCGTTTACTTGAAAAGCAAGACTGGCGCACTGACAGACCAAGTAAGCTACATTCTGGATGTTTATTTGTAGAGAAAAGGGGGATGTGGAAAATAACCATTTGGGCAGGGGGGGGGGGGGGGGTTTACTCGAGAACCCTTAGAGCTAGAGGGAGCTAATTTTGAATATAAGCTTCTATGGGGCCAAAGTTACTTTTAAAATTATCGTCGACCCCCCCCTAGATATACCACACTTTTCTGGGATCTTGCTGAGTCAAGTATCAACTGTTGGGAATATCAAAGGATGACTCCATGCAAAATTTAAGCCGGATCCGGCCAAAACCGGCCGTGAATTTTATGAAAAACCGTTTTTTTCCGGTTTTTAGGGGGTATCTGTAAATCGATTCAGCTGGAGCAAAACTGGTTAGAGGTACAAAAATTTGTACTTCACATGAAATTTAGCCAATGCAATTGCCTACAAAAATGTACTTCATCATCAACTTGATTGGACAACTCTTTCCCCTCCTAAATGTCCATTAAAACCTCGGAAACGGCAAAAATCGCCAAAAATCACGCCTTCGGCGGCAAATAACGGCTAAACGGTCAGCCGGAGGCGAATGAAACATAAATAAAGAAATGTCTGCCTCAAAAAGTTGTTCAACATCAAAGAGATGCTTGAAGTCTCTAAAACGACTCCTTCCCCTCCTTTCAGGGGAAAAACTGAAAAAACGTGATTTTCAAAAGTATGCCCACTTCGTGGGTGTGGGGGGCACTGAACCCGTCACCCCAGGGTCACCAAATATAAAGTCTAGGCGGCCCACAATGCTGAATTTTCACCAAGTGAAGGTCTTGTGTCATTATCTCTTATGAGAAAAAAGTTATTAATTAATTAAAATTTCAAATTGTGATTTTTTGATGGATTTCTTTGATGAAATGACAGGCCGGTCAATTTTTAGGCCATTTTTTTGCGGTTTTGGGCCGTCACACCCAAACGGTTTGAGAAATTCTCACGGGACCTTTTGCCCGACCTAAGCCTGGTTATTAGTAAGGTCTAAGAAAAAAAAATCCCGGATTGGATGAAGCACGACGTTGCTGCGCGCCGTCAAAAATCGCTGGTCGGCTCATTTTGCCCCCTCAAACCCTCACCTCGTGCCATTTTTCTGTGTAAAGATTATAATTATAATCTTTTGCGTAAGTCTGTTTTTTTTTCCTAGACCTCACAAATAACCAAACTTAGGTTGGGCAAAAGGTCCTGTGAGATTATCTCAAACCGTTTGGGCGTGACGGCCCAAAAACCGCAAAAAATGGCCTAAAAATTGACCGGCCTGTCATTTCATCAAAGAAATCCATCAAAAAATCACAATTTGAAATTTTAATTAATTAATAACTTTTTTCTCATAAGAGATAATGACACAAGACCTTCACTTGGTGAAAATTCAGCATTGTGGGCCGCCTAGACTTTATATTTGGTGACCTTGGGGTGACGGGTTCAGTGCCCCCCACACCCACGAAGTGGGCATACTTTTGAAAATCACGTTTTTTCAGTTTTTCCCCTTAAAGGAGGGGAAGGAGTCGTTTTAGAGACTTCAAGCATCTCTTTGATGTTGAACAACTTTTTGAGGCAGACATTTCTTTATTTATGTTTCATTCGCCTCCGGCTGACCGTTTAGCCGTTATTTGCCGCCGAAGGCGTGATTTTTGGCGATTTTTGCCGTTTCCGAGGTTTTAATGGACATTTAGGAGGGGAAAGAGTTGTCCAATCAAGTTGATGATGAAGTACATTTTTGTAGGCAATTGCATTGGCTAAATTTCATGTGAAGTACAAATTTTTGTACCTCTAACCGGTTTTGCTCCAGCTGAATCGATTTACAGATACCTCCTAAAAACCGGAAAAAACCGGTTTTTCATAAAATTCACGGCCTGTTTTGGCCGGATCCGGCTCAAATTTTGCATGGAGTCATCCTTTGATATTCCCAACAGTTGATACTTGACTCAGCAAGATCCCAGAAAAGTGTGGTATATCTACCCCCCCCCCCCCAAATTTTTTTTTTTTGGGGGGGGGGCGGGTGGATTATACTATAGGGTGTTTCTCATAAACGACTTGAGATAAAATGAGCAAACCTTGGGATACAAGTTTTGTAGGCCTATATTTGATTTTAGAATTATCGTTGACCACCCACCCACCCCAAAACCCCTAATTTGGGGGGGGGGGGGGGAAGGCGGGTGAATTATACTATAGGGTGTTTCTCATAAACGACTTGAGATAAATGGAGCAAACCTTGGGATACAAGTTTTGTAGGCCTATATTTGATTTTAGAATTATCGTTGACCACCCACCCACCCCAAAACCCCTAATTTGGGGGGGGGGGGGGGCGGGTGAATTATACTATAGGGTGTTTCTCATAAACGACTTGAGATAAATGGAGCAAACCTTAGGATACAAGTTTTGTAGGCCTATATTTGATTTTATAATTATCGTTGACCACCCACTCACCCCCAAACCCCTAATTTTGGGGGGGGGGTGGATTATACTATAGGGTGTTTCTCATAATCGACTTGCAGCAATTTTATTTTGGGTGCTACTCCCTTAGTTTTAGAGATAATTGGATGAAATCTTTTGGGCTGGGTCACTAATTACCCCAACTATTGGTATCTTTAAAAAAAACGGCTGCGAGACCGCCGCTCCCGCCGCCCACCGCCATTTACAGCTGCCACCAAAAAAAATTTTTTTATTGCATTTCTCGCCGAATTAGGCAATTTAGAATCATTTGAGACTATGTTATTTTTTTCAAAAATTTTTCGCCTTACAAGCAACCCTGTTGGGAATTTAGTAATTTTTTTCAAATTCTAATTCTAAAAGATACCAATAGTTGGGGTAATTAGTGACCCAGCCCAAAAGATTTCATCCAATTATCTCTAAAACTAAGGGAGTAGCACCCAAAATAAAAGTCGAAACAAAATTGTAAGTAAAGGGGGGGGGGGGGGGGGAAATGTGGTGACTCGTCACACGACATACCAGCAATTTTATTTTGGGTGCTACTCCCTTAGTTTTAGAGATAATTGGATGAAATCTTTTTGGCTGGGTCACTAATTACCCCAACTATTGGTATCTTTAAAAAAAAACGGCTGCGTGACCGCCGCTCCCGCCGCCCGCCGCCGTTTACCGCCGCCACCAAAAATATTTTTTTATTGCATTTCTCGCCGAATTAGGGAATTTGGAATCATTTGAGACCATGTTATTTTTTTCAAAAATTTTTTGCCTTACAAGCAACCCTGCGAGGGATTTAGTCATTTTTTTCAAATTCTCGAAAAAAATAACATGGTCTCAAATGATTCTAAATTGCCTAATTCGGCGAGAAATGCAATAAAATTTTTTTTTTGGTGGCGGCTGTAAACGGTGGCGGGCGGCGGGAGCGGCGGTCCCGCCGCCGTTTATTTTTAAAAAGATACCAATAGTAGGGGTAATTAGTGACCCAGCCCAATCCATCAAATTATCTCTAAAACTAAGGGAGTAGCACCCAAAATAAAATTGCTGGTATGTCGTGTGACGAGTCACCACATTTCCCCCCCCCCCTTTACTTACAATTTTGTTTCGACTTTTATTTTGGGTGCTACTCCCTTAGTTTTAGAGATAATTGGATGAAATCTTTTGGGCTGGGTCACTAATTACCCCAACTATTGGTATCTTTAAAAAAAAAACGGCGGCGGGACCGCCGCTCCCGCCGCCGTTTACTGCCGCCACCAAAAAAAAAATTTTTATTGCATTCCATTGAAAAAAATAACATGGTCTCAAATGATTCCAAATTCCCTAATTCGGCGAGAAATGCAATAAAAAATTTTTTTTTGGTGGCGGCGGTAAACGGCGGCGGGCGGCGGGAGCGGCGGTCCCGCCGCCGTTTTTTTTAAAGATACCAATAGTTGGGATAATTAGTGACCCAGCCCAAAAGATTTCATCCAATTATCTCTAAAACTAAGGGAGTAACACCCAAAATAAAATTGCTGGTATGTCGTGTGACGAGTCACCACATTTCCCCCCCCCCCCTTTACCTACAATTTTGTTTCGACTTTTATTTTGGGTGCTACTCCCTTAGTTTTAGAGATAATTGGATGAAATCTTTTGGGCTGGGTCACTAATTACCCCAACTATTGGTATCTGTAAAAAAAACGGCGGCGGGACCGCCGCTCCTGCCGCCTGCCGCCGTTTACAGCCGCCACCAAAAAAAATTTTTTATTGCATTTCTCGCCGAATTAGGCAATTTGGAATCATTTGAGACCATGTTATTTTTTTCGAGAATTTGAAAAAAATAATATGGTCTCAAATGATTCCAAATTGCCTAATTCGGCGAGAAATGCAATAAAAAAAAAAATTTGGTGGTCTCGCAGCCGTTTTTTTTTTTAAAGATACCAATAGTTGGGGTAATTAGTGACCCAGCCCAAAAGATTTTATCGAATTATCTCTAAAACTAAGGGAGTAGCACCCAAAATAAAATTGCTGGTATGTCGTGTGACGAGTCTCCACATTCCCCCCCCCCCCCTTTACTTACAATTTTGTTTCGACTTTTATTTTGGGTGCTACTCCCTTAGTTTTAGAGATAATTGGATGAAATCTTTTGGGCTGGGTCACTAATTACCCCAACTATTGGTATCTGTAAAAAAAACGGCGGCGGGACCGCCGCTCCTGCCGCCGTTTACAGCCGCCACCAAAAAAATTTTTTTATTGCATTTCTCGCCGAATTAGGCAATTTGGAATCATTTGAGACCATGTTATTTTTTTCGAGAATTTGAAAAAAATGACTAAATCCCCCGCAGGGTTGCTTGTAAGGCGAAAAATTTTTGAAAAAAATAATATGGTCTCAAATGATTCCAAATTGCCTAATTCGGCGAGAAATGCAATAAAAAAAAAAATTTGGTGGCGGCGGTAAACGGCGGCGGTCTCGCAGCCGTTTTTTTTTAAAGATACCAATAGTTGGGGTAATTAGTGACCCAGCCCAAAAGATTTTATCGAATTATCTCTAAAACTAAGGGAGTAGCACCCAAAATAAAATTGCTGGTATGTCGTGTGACGAGTCTCCACATTCCCCCCCCCCCCTTTACTTACAATTTTGTTTCGACTTTTATTTTGGGTGCTACTCCCTTAGTTTTAGAGATAATTGGATGAAATCTTTTGGGCTGGGTCACTAATTACCCCAACTATTGGTATCTTTTAAAAAAAAACGGCGGCGGGACCGCCGCTCCTGCCGCCGTTTACAGCCGCCACCAAAAAAATTTTTTTATTGCATTTCTCGCTGAATTAGGCAATTTGGAATCATTTGAGACCATGTTATTTTTTTCGAGAATTTGAAAAAAATGACTAAATCCCCCGCAAATTGCCTAATTTGTCAAGAAATGCAATAAAAAAAAATTTTTGGTGGCGGCGGTAAACGGCGGTCTCGCAGCCGTTTTTTTAAAGATACCAATAGTTGGGGTAATTAGTGACCCAGCCCAAAAGATTTCATCCAATTATCTCTAAAACTAAGGGAGTAGCACCCAAAATAAAATTGCTGCAAGTCGTTTATGAGAAACACCCTATAGTATAATCCACCCGCCCCCCACCCCCCCAATTAGGGGTTTGGGGGTGAGTGGGTGGTCAACGATAATTATAAAATCAAATATAGGCCTACAAAACTTGTATCCTAAGGTTTGCTCCATTTATCTCAAGTCGTTTATGAGAAACACCCTATAGTATAATTCACCTGCCCCCCCCCCCCCAAATTAGGGGTTTTGGGGTGGGTGGGTGGTCAACAATAATTCTAAAATCAAATATAGGCCTACAAAACTTGTATCCTAAGGTTTGCTCCATTTATCTCAAGTCGTTTATGAGAAACACCCTATAGTATAATTCACCCGCCCCCCCCCCCAAATTAGGGGTTTTGGGGTGGGTGGGTGGTCAACGATAATTCTAAAATCAAATATAGGCCTACAAAACTTGTATCCCAAGGTTTGCTCCATTTAACTTAAGTCGTTTATGAGAAACATCCTATAATATAATCAACCCGCCCCCCCCCCCAAAAAAAAATTTTTTTGGGGGGGGTCGACGATAATTTTAAAAGTAACTTTGGCCCCATAGAAGCTTATATCCAAAATTAGCTCCCTCTAGCTCTAAGGGTTCTCGAGTAAACCCCCCCCCCCCCCCTGCCCAAATGGTTATTTTCCACATCCCCCTTTAACTTTTATAGTAGCTGAGTAAATAATTTTTATCCTTAAAGGCACGCATACAAAGACTGACTGGCGAAGCAATTGAAATAACAGCTCACCTTTAAATTACGGAATTAAAGGCCTTTAATTAGCATTAGTAATTTTAACATAGGTGGTAAAAACGTCTATACTCTAACCCACCAGGACGTCAAAGGGGTGTTAACCATCACACAGCCGTCAAGATTTATAGAAATAAATTAGATTTACCCCTCGAGTACATTTTTTGGGGAGCGGGGCATAAAAACATCTTCTATCCATATTTTTTACCCCCTTCTCGAAAATAAAAAAGATTGCACGTCTATGAACTCCCTCGCACCCTTCTATGAACTCCCTCGCACCCTTCTATGAACTCCCTCGCACCCTTCTATGAACTCCCTTGCACCCTTCTATGAACTCCCTCGCACCCTTTTATGAGCAACCCTCCCCCCCCCCCCCCAACTTAAAATTACTATGCTAACCTCATAAGTTGGGGTATCGATGGCTTTTTCAGCGGGAATCCTTCTACCATCCTAAAAAAGATAATAAAATGCAAAAAAAAATCAAGATCTCACTTTCGCTCATTACAAAGTAAAAAGCTATTAAAAACAACCATTCGAAATAAATAAATAAATATAGAATTATGTCCATCTGCCTGTCTGTTTGTTATGCTTTTCTTCCTATGCTGTGCTGTTTTATTCTCATATTTAAGAGATACCTTTTTCAGATAATGCAGGGATCTTATAGGATAAGACAATGAAGGATAAAATGATGTAAACCATCAATTATGATAAACACAATTGCCCCTTTTGAAGATAAATAGACTAAAACCAAATTACGAAACAATAAATAGGGTCAAGCGGGGCATTAACCGGTATGGGGCATTACCGGTTATTTTTTTTACCCACCTTTAGAAAATGACATTTTTCTCCATGTTCTAATCGACTAACAGAAAAAAAAACACAAAAGCAAATTTGTTCCTTATTAAATTGCTTACAAAAAAGTATAAAATGAAATTTTTGTGAGATGAATTTTAAGGGTACTTTTTGGGTCTCAAAGTCGGACGAAAATTTTTTTTTTCCAAAAATTTTTTCACCTAGGTGTATAAAGATCGACATACACAAAAATTGGTAAGACCTAGAACTGATCCGTAAAAACCTTTTGAACTAAGAATTGCCCGCTCTTTCCAAATCCGTTGAGAGCTTAAATGTAGAGTTAATATTTTGGATCTACTGCAGTTCATGGTAAAATATTGCTGGTAACGAATGCTTCCTGGTTCCTGGCAATATTACAAGATTCCTGGATCCAGCAGCACGCAAATTCCCCTAAATTCTAGGTTCCTAGGTTCTAGCTGGCAATCTGCAAATTTTTTCAAATTACCAGCAATGACAGAAGAATACTGGCTTACAGGAGTTTTTACCCCATACCCTTTTTCACAATTTCTTAGGGGGTAAACAGCAACAATTAATAAGGGACAGTAATTTTAATTATTTTATGTGCATTCCTAATGGAGGTGGGGGAAGGATTTAAGAGAGTGGATCTTTACCTTTAAATTTAACTGTTTCTATCTTAATATCCACTTTCGCGCCAAAATTTGGGCAGTCCTCTTTATTTTTATAATATATTAAGAAGGGGGAAGGGGAGATACAAAACTTAATGCAAAACTTAATACTAACCCCTGTAACCTAAAATAACCTAATTATAAAAAAGTGCCGCGGCCATGTTTGATGGTTTAGTTAGAGGGGGGATTTTTATTTTAAATAATTCTATTCCCTTCCCTTTTTAGACTTCCCAATCAACTAAAATAGTTAAAAACCTTCCCAGGACCTATTACCCTTAAAGTTTTTCCTGACTACTTTTATATTGTTACTTTTTACGCCTACGTATTATTAACTGTTTATAAAAATCAGAAATACAGAATATTTATCATATTTGTCCCCCCCCCCCCCTTTCTAATTCATTATTTACATTTGATTAGTTTAAGGTTTTTAATTTACTATAAATTGTTGTAGAACGGAGCAAAATTTATACCTTATCCTAACTCCCCAAATTAGTACAGAGAAACACCACTACCCTCCCTCCCACATCAGACAAACATGCCACTTCGAGTAGAGTGAATTGTGGGGTAAGTGTAATAAAAGGGAAATATTGCTTTTTAACAGGAATATTTGAAACATGCCAGTAGCCAGGAATATGCATAAATTGCCAGCAACCAGGAAAGTTAAACATTGGTAGCTCCAGCAATATTACGTGTTATGCTAGATCCAGGAAGCTTCTAATGTTGCCAGGAAACAGGAAGCATTCGTTACCAGCAATATTTTACCATGAACTGCAGTAGATCCAATATTTTTTTCAAAAATGACCAAAGTTCGCGCGGGGTATTTTTCGGTAACGTCGAAAAAAAAAGTTCAAATTCGATTTTTAAGATCAATTTTCAGGTTTTCTTTGGTAAAATCTAAAATTCAATATGGACTTTTTAAGAATTAGGCCAAAAAGTGAATATAATAGGTTTTTTTATATAAAAAAATTAAATTTTATTTTTTAAGAAAATTTTTGTAAAAAAAACATCAAAATTTCTGGTCTTTTAAAAAAAATGATTTTTGACATAGAAATAGTCCGATCTTTATGAAAATTTTTGTGGATAATCCCTATAATCTATACTAATTATGATTATTTATGTTTGACTGGCCGTTTGGCCGTTTTTCATCGATTTTTTTTTTTTTGGTTGAAAAGACGTTACCCACTTTGCCCCACCATGGGGCATTTATCGGTAATTTCTTTGAGTCCAATTATGACAAACTTCTAAAAGTCCTAGGACAACGTCCTTTATGGACCTGATAGTCCTTTCCGTAAGCTTTCTAATGGTTTTGGTCCCATTTAAAAATATTAATATTTACCCCATTTTTTTTCCAAAAAAACCGAAAAAATTACCAGTTCAGCCCCGCCTCACCCTATGAAAATCAAATCTAGAAAATTCTAGTTTATATTTATTTTTGAACTTAATTATAGAAATATCAAATTAATTTTCAAAAGATATTTTTAATTTTTTTCTTGTTATTTTAATTAAAAATATAACAGAAAAGGGCTTCATTATTATATACCTATATTATTTAATATCTTATGAACTTATTTATAAGAAGGAAAGTGAAGAAAGTAAGGATTCCTCCTTTTAATCCAATAATTCATTAACAGTTTCTCAGTAAGCAGACATTCTTTCTTATACAGGGTGTTTTTTTTAATGGAACAAAAGTATTGCTTAATATAACCGACTTGCCATTGAAAGAAAATAATAATCTATATCTTAATTTCTTCAATGGGTTGGGGAGTTTTGTATAAGAAAAAAATGCTTGTCAATTTTCAACAAATAATGTCTTAAAAACCAGTTTTTCCAAAGTACATATTTTTGGAAGATTTTTGGATCATAACCAATTTAAAAAGTGTGCAAAAATGCGTACATTTTTAAAATTCAAATTGCACGGCTTTTGTTAATAGTAGAAAAATGTTATTTATATCGTTAGAATCGTTGTAAACCCTAGTTTTTGGGTGTTTAAGAACTATTTCTGTGCAACGTATAGTAAAGGAGCTAAGTGGTAAAATGTCCCAACTTACTTAAAACATTTCAACCTTCCTCACATTTTCCAACCTAAAGGGTGTGCAAAAAAAATGCGGACATTTTTTAAATTGAAATTGCGCGGCTTGTTTTAATAGTAGAAAAATGTTACGCATATCGTTAAAACCGCTAGAAAGTCTTTTATTTGGAAATATAAGAACGATTCCTCTGCTACGTATAGTTTAGGATCTATGTGGTAAAATGGCCCAACTGGCTAAAAATTTGACTTGCAAGTAAATCATTAAAGATTAAATTAAAGGGTATGCAAATGCAAATACGTACATTTTTAAATTCTAATTGCTCGGCTTGTGTTAATGGTAGAAAAATGTTTTGCATACCTATGGAATCACTATTAACTCTATTTTATGGAAATATAAGAACCATTCATATGCTGCGTATAATTTATGAGCTATGTGGTAGAATGTCCCAACTGACTTAAAACTCAAAAAAAAAATTTCCACTTTTCTGACATTTATCAATACAGCTCCTAACCTAAAAATAGCACAAAAATCGTACTTATCTTTCCAAAATATAGAGCTTATGACAATTCTAACGATATACATAGCATTTTTATACTATTCACACAAGCCGAGCAGTTTGAATTTTAAAAATGTCTGCATTTTTGCACACCCTTTTTTTTATCTTTAATGATTTACTCGCAAGTCAAGTTTTAAGTCAGTTGGGACATTCTACTACGTAGCTCCTAAACTATAAGTAGCACAGTAATGGTTTTTATATTTCCATAAAATAGACTTCATAGCGATTCTAATGGTATGCATAACGTTGTTCTACTATTAACACAAGGTTAACACAATTTGAATTTTAAAAAGGTACATATTTTTTTACATACTTTAATCTTTAATGATTTACTCGCAAGTCAAGTTTTAAGGCAGTTGGGACATTTTACCACATCGCTCCTAAACTATACCTAGCAGAGGAATCGTTTTTATATTTCCCAAAAGTAGACTTCCTAACGGTTCTAACGATATGCATAACATTTTTCTACTGTTAACACAAGCCGCGCAATCTAAATTTTAAAAATGTCCGCATTTTTTTTTGCACACCCTTTAGCTTCTATACCTAATACAAATAACATGAATATGATACATATATTTCCAAAAACTAGAGTTTATGAGAATTCTAACGGTATGCGTATTATTTTTCCACTATTAAAACAAGCCATACAATTTGATTTTTAAAAATATACGCATTTTGCACACTCTTTAAATTGGTCATGATCCAAAAATCTTCCAAAAATAGGTACTTTGGAAAAACCAGTTTTTAAGGCATAATTTGTTGAAAATCGATAAATATTTTTTTCTTATGTAAAACTCCCCAACCCAATGAAGAAATTAAGATATTGATAATTAATTTCTGTTAATGGCAAGTGGGTTACATTCAGCAATAGCTTTGTTCCATTAAAAAAAACACCCTGTATTATGAATACAGGGGGATTGGACAATGGATGATAAAATTATCTTTACTCTTGCACAAGGAAGAGGACATTGAACTGTAAATCATGGTAACAAAAGTTTTACAAAAGCAAAATTTCTCAATCGTTAATGTAAAAACTTTGGATACTTTTAAGAAATCTTTATTGGTTGTTACAAACAAGTTAAGTAGTGTAGAAACTAGGGTTGGCAATCAGAATCCAAATCCGGAATCCAGAATCCCGAATCCGCCGAATTTTGGAATCCAGAATCCGAATCCATTTTTATAAAAAGTGGATTTGGATTCTTAATTATTTGGCTAAATTTAGCGTCTTGAGTTTTTTCTTTCACCCCCCCCCCCCCACCCTCTTTGAAGGCAAAGATCACCACCTCAACCCCCCCCCCCCATCTCTCCTCACACACACCACTAAGTGGAGATTAGAAAATATGAAAAAACGCAGCTTTAGATTCTTTCCAGTACCCGGTATAATTTAATCTCCTAATTTATTTATTTTTCAAAGCCGTTTAAAATGTTGCTAGAATCTGGACTCCGTCAAAAAAAAATAAGAATCCGGAATCCGCGGAGAATCCGTTTTATTTTTGCACAGATTCTTGTAAGAATCTGAATCTGGTCTTAAATTTAGACGGATTGCCAACATTAGTAGAAACTTTTTTCCAATAGCTTTATTCTACAAAAGAGGTAATTTTGTTTATCCTGATTTGGAGATAAAATCAATCTACTGGCCATTGTCTTATCCCCTAAGATCCCTGGTAATATAGCATTGTCACTAGCACTTCAGCTACTCTATAACCATAATCCCCAAAAATATCATTTCTAAAACAAACTTGGGATGTGCACAGCAACTAAACAGGGAGTTGTGAAACCAATAGGGTGTGTAAAAAAGGGGAGGCAGGTCTTCCCAAATTTAATTCTAAGGTAGTGACACTCCTCTACAACTCACTACAAATTAATCTCAGATAGATAGATGGACGGATATCGTTATACTTTGTATTATACTAGCTGCTTCACCCCTGACATCTAGGGGCGAAGCCCTAAAAGGTATAAGGAAGTCCTCTCCTATATAAAATCCAAAACCCCACTTATTTGTTTTAGTTTACAAAAAGAAAAAATCCGGGAGGGGGAGAATTTTTTGCTTTTTTGAGGGGTCGTAGGTGACCCACCCCCCCAAGAAAATAGCCTAAAACCACCCCAGTAACAGTAGGTATATTCTTAGAAGAGTAGAACTCAATTGGTTCAGCGGTTAGTGGGATCTTAAGCTTCAAACAGACGGACAGACAGACATCGTTCTACTTTGTATTATAGATAAATCTAGGTAATTTGCTAGATGAAAAATATCTAAAAAAAACAAACTCATTAAATTTGACTTAACAACTTATGTAATACTAGGTATAAAGCTTAGTTTATTTTTAAGTCCGTAAACAAATAAGGCTTCGTTTTAATAAATACAACTTGTTATTATAGTTATCAACCTAATTCTTTTTGTAAACTCTCTTATATAATTGGATCTACCTGTAAAAAATTGAAAATTGAATTTTGGGACTTTCCTTCTAGGGACTAGTGGTGCAAAAGACCGCCCCAAACACTAAAATTTTAAGTTATGAGCTTATTTTTAAAAGTAACGAGCTGGTTTTTAAAATGGAAGCTTTTATTGCATAAATGAGTTGATTAGCCATCCCATATTAATTTTTGCACCTTACCTCTAGGGGCATGTAAGCTCAAAACTGTTTGTTCTCTTAGTAGATCCCCTTCCTATTTTAGTTTGGCATTTTAGGAAAGGAGAGAGAGGGGACAATGGGATGTTTATTGCATATTTTGCATAAGTTTTATATTTGTCGGCTTTACATCTTTGGGGACTTAATGGAGTTTTGATTGGTTGGTTTAATAAGTTGAGTGTATATACGTTTCAAACACTATTCTTTATATATAATTTTGCGTGTCATCATTAGGGATTTACATCAATTTATCGGCCATTAGATTCCTGATTTTAGGATGTTGTCATCCTTGTTTTGTTACATTTCAGATTCATGTTATACTAAATCTAATTATTTATGTCTTTTTCTTTTCTTTTGAGAGAACTTGTTAATAAGATGAATAAGACTTATCTATTAAAAATATTTTGGTATTTTTTCCAATTTTTTTATCATTCACTAGCGGCTACGCACCTACAAGCCTCTAGGGGTACTTAGGCTGGGTGGAGAAAAGTCAACCCATCCCCCTCCCATTTCCAATTTGAGTTTTAAAAAGAAAAGTAAAAAAAATTATAATTTTGTTTTGGGGGGAGGAAAAAATTCATTTTTCTACTGGGAAAGTGGAGATAACCTCCCACAAAATAGTTAAAAACCTTTGCTGTACCTATAAGAAGCTTCACTGTAAATGAGAACCAGACAAAAAAGCTTACTACTTTACATAAAGTCCATTTAAGAGGACATAGGCCCTATGATGGTTTAAGGTTTTTATTTATTTTTAGATTTAAGTCTTAGTCCTAAGGCTATTATTATGTCCTTATTTAACCGTTCGAATACAGGCGAACTAGTAATGGAATACAATGGATTTTTTCAACAAATGCAAATAATATTTGTTATATCTTCTTTTTAAAAAGTATTTTTAAAAGGATTGTTTGTAGTTTCCCCCCTATCGTACTTGGACCACAAATAAACTTTGAAATAAACGTAGCTCATTGCTGGCTAGGTTAGGTTAAGTCGTTTTTAAAATAAAATAACGGCTACATCTTTGACTCGGCAAAATATGGCGGCTCCCGGCTCTGGAACCCTGTAAGAAATTCTCGCATACCCTAATAAAATTAACTCCCAGCTGGCTAATTTGTACCTTAATGGATTTCTTGCTGTTGAGGTATGCTGGATAGATACAGATCCATCTCTCTGGCTCATCATGGCTCCGGTTCTCATTCCAGGGACCTATAGATAGATAGATAAATACTAGTTAGCTGGCTAGCAAGATAGATAGATACAGATCAATCTCTCTGGCTCATCATGGCTCCGGTTCTCATTTCAGGGACCTACAGATAAATAGATAGATAGATAATAGTTATGAAAAAAATGCACCATTTCTTAAGGATAGATAGATATAGAAATTTTCATCTTTTTCTTTTCATAACTAAGATTGAAAGTTGAGGATCGACTTCTCCTCTTCCCCACCTAATTACCTCCATTGAAAAAAATGGCTATAAAATACGTAGATTTTGTGAATGGGGAATTTTTCGTCAATGGGTTGCTAATATAATTTACTTGGTTATTATCTAATACATTCCTATATAGTTTAAGGATATCGTTATATTAGTCAGCTGGAAAAAACATTTTATTAGGGTGTGCAAGAATCTCTGACAATATCCACTTATTCTATATCCATTATTAGCGGCTACACCCCCTAGAGGCCTCTAGGGGCACTTGAGGAGGAGAGAGTCGAATTTAATAACCCAATTTCTTATTTTAGAATTCAAAAGAAAAAGTAAAATTTTTTTTTTTTTTGGAGAGCGGTGCCCCCCACCCCTCATTTTTAATTTTAGATAAAAAAAATCATTTTTTTTGGGGGGGGGGTGGGGGATTTTTCGTTTTTTGGGGGGGTTAGGGGTTTCCCACCCCCCAAGAAAATAGTTATAAACCTTCCCGGGACCTATGAGAAGCTAACCTGTAAAGGAGAACCCGATCGGTTTAGCGGTTAGCGAGATCCTTCGGTACAGACACACGCACAGACAAACATCCTGTACCTTTAGTATAAGGATAAAAAAAGAGCTTACCTAGTCTTGGTATCTGCCTGTGTTGATAGTGAGGGTGTCCGGGTGCTACATATCCTGGCCCTACAACAAATAAATACAATAAAGTTATATTTTTCTCCCCCTCCCCTTTCCCCTCCTAGTCTTGGTATCTGCTTGTGTTGATAGTGAGGGTGTCCGGGTGCTACATATCCTGGCCCTACAACAAATAAATACAATAAAGTTATATTTTTCTCCCCCTCCCCTTTCCCCTCCTAGTCTTGGTATCTGCCTGTGTTGATTGGTGGATGGGGGGGGGGGGGAGGGGGGGTAACCACTGAACCGATTAGATTCTACTCTTAAGGGAATATACCTACTGGTCCTGTAGTGTTTTTAGGCTTTTTTCTTGGGGGTGGGACACCCACAATAAGAGATATAAGTTTTCCGGAATTGTAATGTAGGGAGTAAATTTGAAATCTGCATCAAATTTTAAGGATTTTTTATAAAATTCGTTTTTTGTATAATTCTTTATCTAAAAGCGGAAATACAAATTAAGTTAATTAATTTTGGCATTTGTGATTGGTGGATTTAAAAAATCTGCGCTCTGATTGGATGTCGTACATCATTCAACCAATTAGAGCGCAAGTAGTTTAAAATCCACCTATCCTATTGGTCAAAATTAATTAACTTAAAATGTATTTTCGTTTTTAGATAAAGAATTTTACAAAAAACGAATTTTATAAAAAATCCTTAAAATTTGATGCAGATTTCAAATCTACTCCCTACTTTTAAATTCCGGAAAACTTATATCTCTTAACCCACAACCCCCCCTAAAACAAAAAAAATACCCCTCATTTTTTTTAGGCAATTAATTTAAGATTAATGTAAAATTAATGGTCGCAGCACCAGAAGTATTTACTTAATATTTTTTTTTAAATTACCTTTTCGGGCAAAGCCCCTAGAGGCCAGGGTCGAAGCCGCTAGTATATTATAAAGCGGTCAAAAGCATACTAGCAATTATGTCATTAGTTACCAAATATTCATGGAAATGATTTAGATATCTGTTGAATTATTTTGGATAAAAGTAGGGTTGGCAATCCGAATCCGGAATCCGTCCAATTTTTTGACAATTTTGGAATATTTTACTAGCAGATTCGGATTGTTAATTGTTAGACAAAAATTACTTCTTGAGTTTTTTGGTCCGAATACCTATATATTTTAATTTTTAAGTCATTTTGGCCGATGTAGAGTCTAGAAATAGGAGAAAAGCTACTGTGAAAATATGAAAAAACGCAGCTTTTGATTCTTCCCAGTACCCGGTAAAATCCCTTAATTTAATTTTAAAAAGGCCTTTTAAAATATTGCTAGAATCCGGAATCCGTTTAATTTTTGGGTGGATTTTTGTAAGAATCCGAATCCTGTCCAAAATTTGGACGGATAGCAAACACTAGATAAAAGTATATCCCTTGTCCGTCCATGATTAATTTTTAATAATTGGGTTGATTTTGATGAAAATTCATTATTTTAGATCCAAAAATAAAACTTGATTAAAATTATGTTTAATTTTCATCAGAAGTTGATTACAAATTTGTTAAAAAGAAATAAAATATAATATAATCTTCTGATAAGTTTTTTGAAAAAATAGTTTGTTAATATATTATATTTATAATTTTAAAAGACGAGGATTTCTATAATCAGGGTCGGTCCGTCAATCCATAACGGTTATCTAATTCCGATTACTATGGCATGTTGTAATTGTCCTATCGATTTAAAACTTGACAATCCGATTCATGTAATAAATAGGAAAGAGTGAAAACTCTATAATCGTTACCAGAATGTTTCAGTTCTGACACCACAAATATTATTGTACATGTTGTCATCCTTTTTTAAATGAAAAGTATAAGCTTGGGAGATAATAAATATTCAACGCATCAATTACAGACAGCTTTCCACGGATATTAAAAAATATATGATAAACAGGTCTAACATTACTGGTAGATTATAATTTATGATTTTTAATGTAATATTCGTGGAAAATTGTCTTTACTATAATGCTATACGTAATTTTTCAGTATGGCTGAGTACCGGTTCTAATCTTGCTGATATTAATCGGTTACAAAGCCATACTGAAAACAAATTATATCCACTTTACCTGGCGCTACTCCCGCGATTGTAGCCATTTTTACACCCCTTTCAAAATCTGAAAAAAAATAGGGTGAGGCGGGGCATTACCGGTAATTTTTTCGGTTTTTTGAAAAAAAAATGGGGTAAATATTAATATTTTTAAATGGGACCAAGACCATTAGAAAGCTTACGGAAAGGACTATCAGGTCCTAATAGGACGTTATCCTAGGACTTTTAGAAGTTTGTCATAACTGGACTCAAAGAAATTACCGATAAATGCCCCATGGTGGGGCATTGTGGGTAACGTCTTTTCAACCTAAAAAAAATCGATGAAAAACGGCCAAACGGCCAGTCAAACATAAATAATCATAATTAGTATAGGTAATAGGGATTATCCACAAAAATTTTCATAAAGATCGGACTATTCCTTCTATGTCAAAAATCATTTTTTTTAAAAGACGAGAAATTTCGATTTTTTTTTTCACAAAAATTTTCTTTCAAAATAACATTAAATTTTTTTATATAAAAAAATCTGTTCTATTCACTTTTTGGCCTAATTCTTAAAAGCCCATATTGAATTTTAGATTTTACCAAAGAAAACCTGAAAATTGATCTTAAAAATCGAATTTGAATTTTTTTTTCGACGTTACCGAAAAATACCCCGCGCGAACTTTGGTCATTTTTGAAAAAAATATTAACTGTACATTTAAGCTCTCAACGGATTTGGAAAGAGCGGGCAATTCTTAGTTCAAAAGGTTTTTACGGATCAGTTCTAGGTCTTACCAATTTTTGTGTAGGTCGATCTTTATACACATAGGTGAAAAAAATTTTGAAAAAAAAATTTTTTCGTCCGACTTTGAGACCCCAAAAGTACCCTTAAAATTTATCTCACAAAAATTTCATTTTATACTTTTTTGTAGGCAATTTAATAAGGAACAAATTTGCTTTTATGTTTTTTTTTCTGTCAGTCGATTAAAACATGGAGAAAAATGTCATTTTCTGAAGGTGGGTAAAAAATTACCGGTAATGCCCCTTACCGGTTAATGCCCCGCTTGACCCTAAATACTTTTAAACAAAAAAAAATTTTAAAAATGAAAGTTTTTGATCAGTCAAATTGTTAAGATCTAAAATTGAAAATATTTTTATCTAATATAAAAAAGTCATATAAAAAAAATTCTAAATGTCAAATTTCTTTTTTAAAATGAACTGGATATTTGTTCTAAATCTTTTTAAAAAAATTAAATGTAGATTGGCAATAATTTTAATTACAAAACATGTTTGTTTGGCGTTATAAGCGTAATGGATTTTAGTAATAATCACATAAAGAAAGCGTAGGTATATAAATGATATATCTTAATTTATTTTTACATATTATTACATAAATATAAAGCAATTTTTGTTGTTGTTTTTTCAACGTCGTTTTACAGCTTTGCTTCGTGGTGAGTTTCTATAGCCCGCACCATTTTCTGACAATCCTAAAAAAATGATACAGTTTAGCTAAGGAATCCTAGTATGAAAATAACAGAATGTCTGTATGTCTATCTGCACTAGGCTCTCGCTAATCACAGGACTGGTATAGACCTCCTTTAGGGTGAAGCTTCTTCTTGGTTAAATGAAGTTTTATAATTATTTTAAGGGAGGGTACCTACAACTTCCCCAATCTCGTTAAAAGTTTTCATTCTAATCTAATAAAACCAAATTAGAAATGGATGGTCGATATTCTACCATCATCCTTCCCCATAGTGCCTCTAGAGTCATCTAATGGAATAGCCGCTAGCTTAGTAAAAAAAAAAACAAGACAATTTCATCATAGTGAAGCTAGGAGATTTTGAAATTTCTTTGATGAAAATACTAATACATAAAACCTAAGAATAAGGTAAAACTAACCATAAAATCTTATATCGAAAATACAATTTGGAGGGCAGATATAAAGGTCGTCATTACTACTAAGACAAACCCGGCCAAAACAGCTGATTTTACCTGATTTGTGTTGTTTTCGTTTGGGGGTTCCAGAGTCATACATATCCTCCTGCATCTGGAAGTTGTTAAACATTTTAACCAATAAATTTTAATCTACAGAAGTGGTAATTTTGATTATATTCATTATTCATTGGGGATGTATATCAAAATATCATCCATTGTATTATTCCAGAAATTCAGTTAGAATTAGAATTATATTTATAGACTTAATATCTATCTTTTCCAGTATGGCTTCAAAACTGGTTCTAAGCCATAGTGAAAATATGTATCGTATCTTAATTCGCACGATCTTTGACTGGAAGTACTGAATCTGCACTGCGAAGTGAGGGTAATGACTTGCGCCTGTTTTGGACTAAGACATTCCCCAATAATGTAACTATTTATATCGCGCACCTGACATATCAGAAGTAGGAACCAATTTTATCGTTTTTTAGTTATGACGTGGTGTTGGGCCGAGATTCGAACTCAACTTTGAGCGGATGCACTACGTGTTACGCCTCAGTCTCGTGTAATTTGGCCAGGAATCCTGAAAGTAGCTTGGTACTACCTGACTCATATACTTGAATAGATCTTCATCATCTTCAACTAGAAGTAGGTTCTCCTTCTCTATTCCACTACCTAGCAAAGCAACATACACCATAATAAACAAAATTAGTTGTCATGAAATCTGATGCCTTTTTAAACTGATAACGAGATTTTTTTCTTTTCATATACAAAGATATACAGAACTTAAACATGTAAAAATTATTTCCAGTATGGATTATAAACCGATAAGTATCCGATGGATTAGAGCCGGTTCTCTGCCTTTCTGAAAAATCATTTATAGCATAAAATTACAGACAATTTTCTGCGAATATTAAAATGAAAAGTAATAAAATCAATATTAGTTTTGTTACGTAGTGCCTTCGGCCCCTCAGGGCTAACAAACCTGTTTTAATCTTATAATTTTTCATTTTAATATCAGCGGAAGGCTGTCTATAATACGATGCAATAAATAATTATTCCGAAACTAACTAGCAAAACAGGTTTGTTATCAATATATATTTTTCAAAATAGCAAAAATACTCTGAGAGTATTTGTGCCTTTCTATACGTCCGTTTGTCTGTAATGAAGGTGCATTTAAAGGGGAGGTTGCACGAAGTGCATTTAAACTGGAAATTAGTGAACTGAATATTTTTTCTGTTCATTAGTTTTAACTACATATATAGGACATATATTTGAAAGAATTTCTATTTTCTACCAAGTAGTTTTTAAAATATCAAGACTTGAAAATCATATTTTTTGGATATATTTATTCAACTGAAATGGGTATCCAGTTTTCACAAAAACAGCATGATTACTATTTTGGTGGTGCCTAATTGATTGCTTTTTGTTGTAATACCAAATTATACTTTTTAGATGGTACTTTTGTAACTTATGCTTGCAATCAAACTCGTTAAATGCACTTCATGCAACTATCCCTTTAGTGATTAATTCTTAACTGTAATACCGGGACATAGGTTAATCAAGCGTCCCTAAAAAGAAGAACTCAATCCCTTCATTTGTTATTGAAATCTTAAGCTAAAGATAAAAAAAACTTACTACTTTATGTAATGGTACTAGCGGCTTCGCCCTTAGCCTCTAGGGGCTGGGGGGGGGGGGGGGGGGGCTTTGCCCCAAGAGGTTTAATCAAACCAATTTTTCGTATTTTTTAGATTTAAAAGAAATTTTTTTTAAAGAAAATAGTTATAAACCTTCACAGGACCTATGAGAAGCTACCCTGTAAAGGAGAACCCGATCGGTTCAGCGGTTAGCGAGATCCTTCGCTACAAACAAACAGACAGACAGGCAGACAGACAGACAAACAGACAGACAAACAGACAGACAAACAAACAGACAAACAAACAGACAGACATCGTTCTACTTTGTGTTATAGATATATTTCTTAAGCATATAAAAGTTGCTCTTCCTGTACTAACTCGTTGAGCAGTTAAGGCGCCATTTCTGGCTAGACCAGTATTTAAACTTGCAAAGCTGCCTCCCCTTGCAGGTCTCTGCTCTATACCTGACACAATTTTGTAATTGATATAGGATACATGGATATTGTGCCAGGGAAACTTTTGTCGTCAATTTAGGTTGATAATATAGTCCTCAGATATTGGTCAATACGTTCCTCCATAGTCAGGAGGGGGGATTGGGTAGTCATAAGGGAGGAGGGTATCGTTATATCAGCCAGCTGGGAGTAACATTTCAACAGGGTATGCGAGAATCTATCACAATATCCAAATATTCTATATCCATTATTGTACAGTTATCAAGAAAGCATAAAAAATTCAGCAAAGTATTAAAACAACAGCTAAGATAAAACATTCCTAAATCTTAGAAAGTGGGAGGTAGGTTGTGCTTATTTCCGTAGATGTATGAGTTTTAAGAATTTAAAATAGAAGTAGAACTCTAATATTTGGCATGGCAGTTGCTTTAATGGGGTATAACGTGGATATTGTACTATTTTTGAGCAACTGCCATGCAAAATTTTAGAGTTCTACTCATATTTTAAAGTCTTGAAATTCACACCTTAACGGAATTTAAGCACAGCCTACCTCCCCTTTTATAAAAGTTGCATTGCATATGATATCTCCTCATAAATTACCAGCTCTCCGAAAGGCAGAATCTTTTACATGGACTCCAGGGGGAGGATTCGTTTTCCGTACATGATAAGTCAGGAATAAGTTATAGCCAAAAAGCGAAATAAATCAAAAATAATATTTGGTGACGCAGATTAAAAGGTCGTTTTTACTACAAAGTGTTGCCTCGCAAAATCACGAAAAAATAAGATGAAAAAACAAATATTTTTTCGAAATAATTCAGTTCATTTGTTGATTACAGCTGATGATCAGTACCTGAGGGCGCATCTGAGGTACTGAGACGTTGCTTCTCCTGAAATTTCTTCTGGAGTTCCCGCTGCTTCCTTAGCCGCTCCTACAAAGGGAATTGTAGTTTTCACAATATTGCGCAAAGTTGTGAGTAAGATTCCAGTCAAATGCGCTTATTAAGTCAAACTGTTTTCAAATATGCGTTTAATTAGGTATACTATGCGTTTGGTCAACATTAAGAACAGTTAGACCTAATAAGCGCATTTGATTGGAAGCTTGCTCACAATTTTACGCAATATTGTGAAAGCTACAATTCCCTTTTTTACGAGATTAATGATTTAAAGATGTTTTATACATCTAGAAACATTCTTGAAAGCTAACAGTTCGTATAAAGCTTTCTATAAAGTATAAATACTAAATAGGTATTAGCAAGTTCAATTGGAATAGAGTTCAAAATATTGCATTAGTGTATATTCAAATGAGGAAGATAACAGACAGATAAGACATAAAAAATTGGCCGATGTTGTACAGTACATGTCCAATGATGATACACAAAATTACCTCTTCTAAGGTACATTAAGTCACGTGGTTAAAACATTGACACTCAAACAAATAAACCAACCAATCAAAATTTAATTAAAGTCCCCCAAATTTGTCAAGCCAACTAATAAGGAAACTTTATCGCGAAACTTTGGGGACTTAATACCTGTAGTGTAGATCCCTGGCAATAAATTACCTGTCGTTTCTTTTCCCCCTCATCAACTGTACCGCTAAGAGACTCATCTGCCTGGGTAGTATCTTTAACACCAGCTGTACTATTTACATACACATTTTTGAATAAATAAATCTTATATTAAGTAAGTATCAAAGTAACCGGATATCTGTCTGTCTATCTGTTTGTACCAAAGGATCTCGTATTATAAAAAGTAGTAAGGTTTTTTTTTGTCTGTAACTGAAGATACAGAACTGATTGAGCTCTTCCATTTAAGGAAGCTTAACATAAGTCATGGGATGTTTTTTTTAGATTTGAGGCTTGGAAAGGTTTTCGGCCATTTTTTCTGCTCCACATCGATCTTACCAGATAGAGCCCCTAGAGATGATAGGGGCGAAGCCGCTAGCAATATCTACATTGTATATTATGGTATGGGTTTGTTTGTCAGTTAAGATCTTGCCAACTACTGATTCAGTTGAGTTCTCTCTATTATAGAGAAACTTCGCATGGAATCCAGGATGGTTTATGGCTATTTTTATTATCCCTTTCTACCTCTTTAAATACAGAGTCCCTTTAACACAATTAACAGTATCTATAATATTATATTACATATTTTTAATAAGTTAATCTTATTATATATATCGTACTAAGGTTTATGTTTGTCATTTAACCACTGCACTGTTCCCCTCAAACTTTGAAACCCTCATTTTACTCCCTCAAACCTTTAAAACACCTCATTTTACCCCTCTTAAAAGAGCTTACACGTCCTTGGGAGTTAAGTAAGGATTTATATTCGAATTAATATTCATTAGATGTTTTACATATCCACAAATGCCTGATAATATTATCATTGTTGGCATCCTCAGGTTCTTGTTTCACCCCTCCAGCTACTGCGCAGCCATTCTCGTCACCAGCTTTCACATTCTAAATGTTGACAATATTCAGGGATAAGCCAATAGCCAATAAATTGGCTTACATCCCCAATAATGATACACAAAAGTTTACAATAAGTGGTTGAAACAGGTAGTAATATTCATTGAGAGTATCTAGATACAATACATGATTTTCCAGTATGGTTCAGAACCGGTTATTAATCAATCCAGCGGATAATAATCGGTATCAAAGCCATACTAGAAATCGTTTATTGTTGAGTATGTCATAAAAACTGTGTTTTTACCTCATTGAGAGCAAACTTGTACACTTTTTTCTTCCATTCGGGAGTAGCACCCTTCGCTTCAGCTTTCACAGATCTAAAAAAATCTTAAAATTTGTAACAACACAGCATAATATGGGGTATTTTTTTACTATCAGCGAAAAGCTGTCTAGAACAATACAATAAAAGAATTTTTAGTAAGGCACAGAACCTGATATAATCCAACGAATATCAATCGGTTTCGAAACTATATGGGGAAAATATTCAGGGATCTAAAGGGATAAGACAATTGACATTAAATAAATGTACAATGATACAAAAGATTACCCTTTCTGCAGATTACAATTAGTAGTTGAAACTTTTGGACACTCAACCTAATTGACCTATCGGCTACCAATTAAAATTCATTAAAGTCTCCAAATTTATTAAGCCAACGAATAAGAAAACACTATTATAAAACTTTGGGGACTAGAGTAATAACCAGCCCAAAGTCCCCTCCATCCCTCGAAAATATTACCTCACTGGATCATCATTATTTTCAGTATTGTCTGCAGATGTGGCAGCACTAGGTACCGCGGCTGATGGTGGGTTCGGAGCCGACGCTTTGCTCGCAGTTGCAGTCAGTGTATCTGAGCAGAAAAAAAAAATATTTTTGTTTGCTCGGAAGTTAATCATGTGTCAATGTCAGTTTTTTGACATAATTAAATTTTTTGAAATAACAGGATGAATCTATTAAAATATCTTGATAACCTCTGTACTGATATGGCTCTTCTTTACAATTAAGCTTTTAATGGGTCTTGGGAAGTTTTTTTTTATCTATTTTAGGAAGAGTACTTTCATTCCCTCCCCCTTTTTATAAATAATCCTTTTTCAAACTAAAATTAAGAAAGGTCTAACGAACAGTATGCAACTGTAACGTGTTTTCTTTACTGTAGTGTAATTAACATCTAAAATATATACAAGTAGCGGCTACGCCCATAGAGGCCTCTAGGGAAACATAAATGTTTTCTTTCCAATCTTATCTATGTTAAGATCAGGTGTTTACCAAAAATACCCGCTAGGCGGCGTTTTCTACTATTTTCTTAGTTTTAGCGTTTTCTCTTGGGAGGGTGGTGGTAACCTCCCCCCCCCCCCCCCCCCCAAATAGCTATAAACCTTCCCAAGGCCATGAGAAGCTAACCTAAAAAGGTGAGCAGTCAGTAAAGCGGTTAGTTAAAGACACCCTATTATTTAATTAAAATGATATATAGTGTAATTGTTAAAATTGACTAGGTACCTACCTAATTTGGCTCTGTGGGCCTCCCGTTTTCTAAGATTTCTTGTTCTAATCTCTGACAGGTTTATCCCAACGTCGTCTGGCAGATTCTCATGTTCAGCATACACAGGCTTGTCCTTCGCTTTTCCTGTAATATTACAATGGATATAGGATATACGTGAATAAAATATCGTCAATATAGTTTGCTAACCTTGACATCACTTATTTGTCAGTTTATTTATCCAGTATGAGGGGAGGGAATGGGGTAATGGGGGTGGATGGGGCCGGGGTATCATTATTTTAGCCAGCTACCAGCATCACTTTATCAGAGTAGATAAAAATCTGATGCAACACCCAAGTAATAATAAATAGATTCTAGTAACATTACAAGCTTTAGAAATGGATATTAAATATGTGGATGTTGTGAGATATTCTTGCATTGCATATCATAATAAAATGTTTCTCTAATCTGGCTAATATAACGATGATCGATACCTAATCAATTCCTACAAAAATTCTGGATCTACTGCAGTTCACGATAAAATATTGCTGGTAACAAATATTGCCAAAAATCTATGAATTTTAAAGTCTGCTAGCTGCCAAACGGCTGAACGTACAGATCATGCCCGCACACTGTTTTAAGCGGCATAAGAAGGCCTAAAATAATCTGGAAAAGCCATAAACAATAATGCATAAATATCTCGCAGTGCAGAGAAATGCGCGAAAAAGGCATATTTTACGCGTGAAGCTTTCCCTGTGCATCATTGGATCTTGGCTATTCCAGATTATTTGTAGGCCTTCTTATACCGTTTAAAATGGTGTGCGGCTATGATCTGTACGTTCAGCCGTTTGGCAGCTAGAAGCCTTTAAAGTTCATAGATTTTCGGCAATATTCGTTACCAGCAATATTTTACCGTGAACTGCAGTAGATCCAAAATTCTTTCTAATAAGTTCAAAGAAGACTTCTACAACATACAAAGGCTTCATCTAATTATAATTTTCATGAAAAATAATAAATAATCTAAAAGCAGAGTACATGAATGTACAAAAATAGATCATTCATTGGTTATTATTAACTTTCCTTTATAATTAAATTTTCTTTGAAAAATGAAAACAAATTTAGTTATAAAAAACAGGATGTTAAATTGATAATTTAACCGAAAAAAAATATTATTGGTTAAATCTTTTTTCCACGCAATGAACCACTCGACCACCCTCCTTAACCCTGAGCTAGGTACATAAATAGATATCATGTATCGTAACCTAAAATACTAATAAGTTACTATCATTGTCATATGTTATGAAAGATATGCATTAATAATATGAATAATAAACATATGCAATCTCTTTCAGGAAGAAACCTAGTAAACTTTATTAATATGCAATCTCTTTCAGGAAAGAAATCAATTAGTTAATACAATTGTAACTTTATTAGTAACTCGCCCTAATTATATGCACCTTAGAGGAAATAAATCTTATCTTATCTTATCTAACCCAGAATATCTAAAAGGATTCAAAATGCAAGGACATATATTTTTTTAACTCTTATTTTATACATCTTAATTGGAACTGATAATCTATTTAATAGTGAAACAATTTTCTTCCACCAATAAAAAGTTAAAGAAATAACCTGTGTTTATTATAATATAGTATTTTTTATTGATATTTCATAATTTTTATCTTTTCTTTCTATCATTTTTATGATTACTAAACATCTGCTCTAACATCTCTTTGTCCATCGATATTTTTGTGCTTTGTTACTTATGGATGTTGTCATTCTTGTCCCCACCCCCTAGAATTAAAAATATGGAGAATGGGGGAGAATATGGTCCACTTTGTAAACACGGGATTCTGTTAGTTTTCTTGTGAATGTAATTTTTATTTTCTTTAAAATTGGTTCAATAGAGGATATAGAATATATGTGGATATTATGACAGGGGGAAAATTTAGTTAATTTAGGTTGCTTACATGGACATCACTTTTTGGTTAGTTTGTTCATCCAGTAGGGATGAACTAACGAAGGGAATTGGGCAAAGGGAGTGGATGGGGGGAGATTGTTTTTATAGCAAGCTACAAGTCACTTTATAAGAGTGCATAAAAATCTGGTGTAAGATCCAAGTAATCAATAATCCATTGGTTTAATACAAAACGCAACTTCAATTAATTTTCTTAATAAGGGGGGGGGGGGCTTTTAATGCAACCATCTCGTAATCAATGATTAAATGACACTTAGAATTCGAATTTCGATCTGAAATTTTGCATGAATAATCCTTGGTAGGTCTATTTTCCCTAAATCGAACAAAAAGTTGGAAAAGTAACGGCTAACGGCCGGCGGCTCAGCCGTTTTTCCTTTTTTAGGCTGTCTTATTTGCCCTGAAAATAGGCAAAAAGCGGCTAAACGGCTGAGCCGCCAGCCGTTGCTTTTCCAACTTTTTCATTGATTTAGGGAAAATAGACCTACCAAGGATTACTCATGAAAAATTTCAAATCGAAAATCGAATTCTAAGTGCCATTTAATCATTGATTACGAGATGGTTGCATTACCCCCCCTTATGAATATTAAAATCTTAAATTTTTCCAAATAATGATCTATTTTTATCTTAATTATGGAGAAAAAATTAAATAAATATTAATTTTTGGAAAACTTTATGGTTCTATAAATTTTGTGCGCATTTTGTTAGATATTTAATTTTTTATATTTCAAATTTTGATTTAAAACAATGGAAGATAAATGAATGTTCATATCCAATGATATACACAAAATTACCCCTTCTGTAGATTTCAATAAGTGGTTAAAACTTTTGGACACTCATGTTAGTGAGTCAACCAATAAAAATTAAATAAAAAGTCCTCAAAATTGTTCACCCGACGTTATAAAACTTTTAAAAAAACAGCCCAATGTCCCCTCCCCCCCCTGATGATAATAGCTATAAGGGCGATGCTCAGCAAATGTGACAAAACCAACATTAACAAAAATAAAGAGTGACAGCGCTATAAACATTGAACAATTAGAAGTCGAAACAAATATTTGATGTTAATATGGCTATGATTACATTTAAAGACACTGTTATAGAGATGCAAAGCTTTAAATATTATGTCTAACTGTCATAGGAATCAATATTTCAAAAATCAATTTATGCAATGATATAAAATCCATAGGATGATTCTTGCATGTTTGAATTAAATATTAGATCCATATAAAGCTTCACTAAGAGATGCGATTGATAATGAGAATTTTTTACTTGAAATAAATTTCGGAATGGTAAATTAGACTTTTTTAAATATTGGGTTGAGAAAGATTTCTAACTGAATAGGGTAAGGGGGGGGAAATTTCGGTTTTTTTTCGGTTTTTTTGAAAAAAAAATGGGGTAAATATTAATATTTTCAAATAAAACCAAGACCAGTAGAAAGCTTACGGAAAGGACTATCAGGTCCTAAAAGGACATTATCCTAGGACTTTTAGAAGTTGGCCGTAATTGACCGCAAAAAAGTTACCGATATTTCCCCACCACCGGGGGAAATATTGGTAATTTTTTTCAACCTAAAAAAAATCGATGAAAAACGGCCAAAGGGCCAGTCGAACACAAATAATCATAATTAGTATAGGTTATGGGGATTATCCACAAAAAGTTTCATAATGATCGGACTATTCCTTCTATGTTAAAAATGAATTTTTTTGAAAGACGCGAATTTTCGATTTTTTTTTTCGAAAATTTTTTTTTAAAAACTTAAAATTAATATAAAGAAAAAAACGTATTTTATTACTTTTTAGGCCTGATCCTAAAAAAGCTCACATTGAATTATAGATTTAGCCCAAAAAACATGAAAATTGATTAAAAATTGACCTCAAAAATTGAATTTGAAGCAAGTGTCATCTTTGCAAAAAATCTTGACTACATTTTAACCTTAAAAAAATCGATGAAAAAAGGCCAAACGACCAAACAAGCGTAATGAATCATAATTAGTATAGGTGATTGGGATTAACCACAAAAAAATTCATAAAGATCGGACTATTCCTCCTATGTCAAAAATATTTTTTTTTCAAAGGACCAGAAATTTTGATTTTTACCTCGCAAAATTTTGATTAAAAAAATAAAATTAATTTTTATTTTGTTTTTTATCTGTTCTATTCATTTTTAGGCCTAATTCTTAAAAAGTCTATATGGAATAATAGATTTGACAAAAGAAAACATGAAAACATGACCTTAAAAGTTGAATTTTAATTTCTTTTGAAATTACCGATTTTTCCCCCGGCTCCAACTTTGGTCATTTTTGAAAAAAATATTAACCCGATTTTAAAGCTCTCAACGGATTTGGAAAAAGCGGGCAATTTCTAGTTCAAAAAGTTTTTCAGATCAGCTCTAGGTCTTACCAATTTTTGTGTAGGTCGATCTTTACACACCTACTAAAAAATTTTTGGAAAAAAAAAATTTTTCGTCCGACTTTGAGACCCAATAAGTACCCTTAATATTCATCTCACAAAAAATTCATTTTATACTTTTTTGTAGGCAATTTAATAAGGAACAAATTTGCTTTTATGTTTTTTTCTGTTATTTGAAAGGAACATGAAGAAAAAGGTCATTTAATGAAGGTAGGTCGAAATTACCGAGAATAGCCCCTTACCGAAACTTCCCCCCCCTTACCCTATTGTTTTAGGATCTATCATTGACTTACCCTGCAAGACTCGAAGATAATCTTTATCATTCAAACAGTTGCCTAGAGCATTTCCAAAGCTTTTCAGTGCTCGCTTTAAACCGTCTGTGACTGCCTCTTTCTTTGCCTTAAAACAACGTATATTGTATAAGAGAAGTAGATTGTACTAAAAGATCTCGCTAACCCCTCTAGGCTGAAAGGGTTTACCTTTTAGTAAAGCGTCTAGAAGGTCTAAAAGTATTTTCTACATATATTATAAGAAAATGCAATGTTTCCGCTCGTTGTGAAGAAGGCAATAGTTTCAAATCTCTGCCTAACACAGCGTCATATAGAGAGACAGTAAAAATAATTTTTACTGCTACCAAGTTAGCCTTAGGTGCGCGATATTTATAATTGGGAGGACTGCCTTGGTCAAGAATAGGCGCAACTAATTTAGCCCAATTAGTACTAACAGACAAAGGTGGTTCAAACAAAGAGTTGTTTGCTGCGGGTAGTTTGATCATGTAGTCATTTACTGTACTAATCAAATTTGGTTCAGAGATACACCAAAATAAGACATAGTGGGGTATCTCATCCTCAAGGGGTTATATTTTATGGAAATGAGTAATCTCAAAGAGAAGCTAATCCACTCCCCCCTAAAATCATGTCTGTCCGTTTGTTCATACCTTTTCAATGCTGAGAGCTTTGGATCTCATTCCCTCGCACACGCCATACCCAACGTCCTCGTGGAAACTACCATCCTTAATGGATCATTTGAATCAAGGATCATAATTTTAATGAACACTGCAATGCAAGATATTTCTTTTTCAAACTTTAAGGAGAAGTATGCATGAACGAGAGCAAGTAATTCTAAGCACCTTCCAGCAGTGATTCTAAGTATTATATATATACCAGAGTTATGCATAAAATCATTATATCAATTTTAAAATATAAGTTTTACCATAATTCTAATGATAAAAACTTTTAAACGTTAAGCATTTTTTGACTAGGATATATCATCCAATGTTTTGTTGAGTTCAAACTGCTGTGACACAAAAGTTAATTAGAAAAAAGAGATGGTAACTTGTAATATAGTTATCAGTTTTATTAGTGTACTTTCGTAATTTACAGCATTTGATTATGTTTTGGCGTGTTATTTTATTTGAACCTTTGAACTCAACAAAACATTTGATGATATACATGACGATAAACATGCTTAGGTAACATTTCTAAGTTTTATGAATAGAAAACCACGGCGAAGCTTAATTCTTTTAGTTGGTATAACTATATCGAACATCACCCTAGTATATTTAATTTTTCTCACGAAGAAAAGCATTTTATGAAATCAGTATATTTATTAGTGATGGGAATCCGGATCCGGAATCCGAATCCGGAATCCGGAATCCGCCCAATTTTTGGCCAATTTTGGAATCCGAATCCGGATCCGGAATCCGTTTTTTTATAGCGGATTCCGGATTCTAAATTGGTAGGCTAAATTTAATTTGAATAGGTTAGAAAATACCAAGCACATTTTTAGGACATACGTAGCACTTAAATTTTTAAATTTACTAATGTGATGTAAATGTTTTAGTTATGCTGGAAGTCAACACTTTAAACAAATCAAGGCTTCAACCAAGTAACATAGTGATAAATTAACGAAAAAAGCTATCCCTCTGTGACGGACGGCCTTTTAAAATACTGCTAGAATCCGGAATCCGAATCCGGAATCCGCCAAAAATAAGAATCCGGAATCCGCAAGAATCCGTCACTTTTTTTGACGGATTCCTTCAGAATCCGGAATCCGAATCCGGCCCAAAAATTCGACGGATTCCCATCCCTAATATTTATACCTATGTATTTACTATTTATTTTGTTACGAAAAGTAAAAATTAAACGAATAATCCCATCTTTGTTGGCGCAAAACCTCGAACACTGAAATGTTATCATTTTTCTTATCTTATTGATTATTTTACTATCCGCAGAAAATTTGATGAGATAAGTAACTACTTCTTACCTTGAGCTGTACTTTAACAACTGCACTTACACCGACATAAAATTTCCCCTGCATTTTTAGATGTATTCTTTTTAAATATATTTTTGGATATTCTTTTTAAAAAAATAACTTAGTAAGGTATTCTTTAATATAAAATAGTATTTTTTGTCTGAAGCAAAACAAATAGTAGGGGGGGGGGGGGGGGGGGGGAATAACAACAAACATTCAATCACTCCTGAAAAAAATACCACCCATCCCCTCATTCTTTCTATAAATTTTGGAGAAGCTTTTATCCTGGGTTTTAAATTTTTTACAATATCCCCATGACTTTGAGAACGATTCTATGTAAGAGGTACCAAGCCTTTTTATTACTTCTTGGGGCGAAGCCACTAAGAGTAGTAATATCTTATAGCAACGTGGTTGAAATTTATGCAATTGAATTCATGATACAACTATTTCCCTGATTATGATCTACAAAGTCAACAGTTTGAGAGATTATAGAATGGCTCCACCCATTATATCCAAATATTTGATTAGCCAGGTTCACAGATCTAAAAATAATAAATTATAGAGTGGCTCCACCCATTATAACCAAATATTTGATTAGCCAGATTCACAGATCTAAAAATAATAAATTATAGAGTGGCTCCACCCATTATAACCAAATATTTGATTAGCCATGTTCGTTCACAGATCTAAAATAATAAATTAAAGAGTGGCCCCACCCATTATATCCAAATATTTGATTAGCCATGTTCGTTCACAGATCTAAAATAATAAATTATAGAGTGGCTCCACCCATTATTTCCAAATATTGAAACGTTTGGACACTTCTATATGTTTGTAACTAACCAATTAAAATTAAATTAAAGTACCCAATGTTTTTGAGCCAATGAATAGTATAACATTATTATAAAATTTTGGGTACCAGTCTTATTTACAGTCCAATGTCCCCTCCCTTTCCCTAACCAATCATAAAATATAAATAATCTAAATATTACCTCCATCCTTCAATGTAGTTTACTTTTTGTCCGCCAGGTGCCGGCCTTTGGCTAACAAAATTAGGGCCTAGCCTTAGCTGCAAAGCCTAAAATTATAAGGAAAATGTAGATAATGATCCTAGCGGCTTCTCCCATATGGGCCTCAAGGGGAACAATCCTCATAATAAAGTAACAGAATGTTTCTCTGTCTGTCTGTACTGAAGTTTCTCGCTGACCGCCGAATCAATATGGTTCTCCTTTATTTACAGTATAGCTTCTCATAGGTCCTGACAAGGTTTATGGCTATTTTAGGGGAGGGTACCAAAACCAACCCAAGAGTAATCGCAATAAAAAAAAAACATAACCCCATCCAGCGGCGAAAAATATTTTTTGTTTAAACAACTGATCTTATCATTGATTGAAAAGAAAACATTTCACATGCCTCTAGAGGCCTTTAGGGGCTGTAGCCGTTAGTCATGTAAGATAGAGAATCCTTGATCATACACCACAGAAATAAACTTTGAGGTAGGAGCGCTAATTAAAAATAGCTACTTAATCTTATTTTCAAACCATATTTACAAGTTTTTATTGATCCCATAACAAACAAGCTTGAAATAGATTTTATCTGTATTTAAAAAAAAGTTTATTAATAAACTTAATTTCAACTTTAACCTATTTTATAGAAAACTAAATTAATAACATTAAAACAACTTTTCTTGTTTGGATAATACCTATGAAGAGATTTTGACGAGAAAAAATCTTCGAACGATATGTGGTCGAAAAAAAATCAGGGAACATTCTTAGAAAAAATCTTCTAAAATTAGTAATTTGACGTTCGTCTTGCTTATGGCATTAAATTGGGGTGGCAAAGGGTAAATATCTACATCTCATTCCTGACAAACCCCCCCCCCCCACAAAAAAAAAATGAATTTGGAGGAAAATGAGTTAAAACCTGTTTACCTTGTTAATAGCTTGCTGTTCCTCTGAACTAAACTCAGAATTTCCAAATCTAGGTAAAAAAACATTCTTTTATATAAAGTAGTAAGCTTTTTTTGTCTGCAGCAAAGGATCTCGCTAATACTGGACTGATTTGGTTCTCCTTAACAGTAAAGATTCTTACAGGTTATGGGAAGGTTTATTACTATTTGAGAGGAAACCCTCCTAAGAGAAATCACACCTAAAAAATTGCCCCCAATTTTGTTTACTTGTTCTTTTTAAAATTTTAAATTGAAAATAAGGCCGGGGATGGTCGACATCAAGTTACAATTTGAGGGAAGATTATACGCTTGTGATGGTTTTAAACTATTTCAGTTATAAATTTTTAGTATGGTTTTTGGCTATTTTTTCAGCAAACCCTATTCTAAAATCAACTTTACTTATTGATATCAGATGCTTCGCTTCTGTCCATTTTTAATTCATTTCTTCTTCTGAAATTAAGTTTTAATAAAAATATTTATTAATTTAATTAGGTAGGTAAGTAGGTACCTAATAACTATGGCAAAAAATAATTTAGGAACATCCCATAATAGAAAATAATATGTTTTTTTTTCATGTCTTAAGCTAAATATCTCGAAAATGGCTGTCAATTTTGGTTGTACTGTTCTTTTTTGGGAATCTTTGGCTGGTATAGGCAATTTTTCTTACCCTTCCCGACCGCACCTTAAGACTAGGGACAAAGCACTTGATGTTTTATAATGTACAATGACATGAAGGATAAAAAAAATTACATTTTTAGTTGACTAATTAATTTTTTGATTAATTGAATAACTTTCATTCTTCCATCTTTGCCTGCTTTCTCCTTCCAAACAATCATATCCTTGTTATAATTATTTAAAGATTCATAATAAGGTTCTTTCTCAGCATCACTTAAAGTTTTCCATTGCATCATGCACTTTGCCAATCTTCCATTGGCCTTTCCCTCGTAGGATTTATAATTTTTCTGATAGTAACAAATAGCTGGGTTAACATAGGTAGGTTTATCAAATTGTAAACTTTTCAATCTTTCCTTTAAACTAGATTCAAGATTTTTAATAATTTCGGCCCTGCCATCTTTTTCCACTTTATCTTTCCATTTATCCAAATCTAGTCGAGATTCATCAAACTTTTTCTGATAAGCTTTTCTTTCCTGTTCATCCATTAACTTGTGTTCTTTTTCTGCTGCCTTCATTACAGCTGCTTCCATATTACCTTTACTAATGGATATAAATTATGTGGATATTGTGAGATATTCTCGCATACCCTGATAAAATGTTTCTTCCACTTGGCTAATACAACAATCCCCCTCCCCTTATGACTTTACCCTTTCCCTAACCATGAAGGAACGTATTGAATTGACCAATATCAGAGGACTATAATAGCAACCTAAATTACCCTGTCATAATATCCACGTATTCTATAATATCCATTCCTTTAGTAGTTCTCAAACCATCTGCCATTTGAAAACTCCAATTATTTTTATAATGAGTAGGTCTGTCAGCCAGTAATTCTTCTATTTCATTCTTGAGCTGCTCAATTTCTTTAACAGTATCATCAGCCTTATATTCTTTCATATTATTGTTATAAATATCTTTATACTTCTCTTTCTCTGTCTCACTTAATTCATTCCATTTCTGAGAATAATGACGTCCAATGAAGGGATCTAAAGGGATATGTACATCCCCAGTGATGATACAAAAAATTACAAGTTGTTAATCAAGCCAATAAAAGAACGTTTTTATAAAACTTTGGGGACTAGTGTAATAAACAGCCCAATGTCCCCCATCTCTGAGTCCTATGGGTTGGGGGAAAAGAGGGGTGTTTACCCACTAAACCTATGAAACCCCTTATTTACTACCCCTTTAAGTTTTTTCAAAAATACATTAGATTACCCCCTCAAAACTTTGAAAACCCCTCATTTAACCCCCCCCCCCAAAAAAAAAAAAAATAAAAGCTTAGACGTCCTTGCCTGAGCAGCGGCTTGTGATATTTCTACATTAGTATAGCTCGGATATTCTTCTTTAAGCCTTGGATAATAGATATATTATTACCTGGATGTTAACCCATATTCTCATGTTCTCTAATAAAATGAAACGTACAGTGGGCTAAAATAATGGGGATATACCCACTTTACCCCATCCCCTCCTGTACTACTGGATGAACGAACTGACCATTAAATGAGTTTATTGTTGACAACCAAAATTGACGACGATTTTTTCCCTGTCATAACATCCATGTATGTTCTATATCCATTCCTTGGATAAATTGCATTTCTGTAGGCAAAAAATACGCTTGGTGGTCGTGAATTGAACGCTTTTTTGGAACATATGGTTGATACGCTAAAATGTTTTATATCAGCAATGTGTTGAAAAATAATAATGCATTGTTGGCTGGTTATTACTGGTCTAAATATTCTGTGAAGCATTTTTAATTTAATCTGTAAGAATATTAATAAAATTATACTTCTTAAAATTTTTGTAAAAAGTAAAACATTTTTCAGTATGGCTTCAAAATTGATTAATATCTGCTGGATTAGAACCGGTTCTCAGCCAACTTAAAAATCATGCAGACAATTTTTCACAAATGTTAAAATAAAAATCATAAAATTAATACCTACCAGTTTTGTTTGCCCAAGCCTTCGGCTTTTCAATGGTAACAATACTGGTTTTAATCTTTTAATTTTTCAGTTTAAAATATACGGAAAGCTGTCTATAATACGATAAGATAAATAACTCTTCTTAGGTATATAAAATTTAGATTTTTCTACCGACTAATTAAGATAAATATGTTTACAAAAATAATAATGTTTTACAATAATTTTTTACTATATATGTGAACATTGGTATATTTATGTCGGATCAATTAAAAAATTTTCCTATAAAAAGCTCAGTAAAAAAATGAGACTAATATTACATTTTAAGATTATCAGTATATTTTTGATTTAAAACATATTTTTATCATTTATAATAGTGCAAAATTGTGCATTTAAATTTGATAAAATTATGAGAATAATAAATTGGGGTATGATTTTTGCTTATTTTCCTTAAAGGTATGTGTTCTCAGATTTTAAAACAGGCGTAGAACACGCTAAAACTTGGTATGGCAGTCGCTTTAATGCGTTACTACATGGATTTGTGAAAAACAGCGGTCAAACCGCCGCTCAATTGTCTACCCAGCGTAAATATAAAGGTGAACATTATTAAACAATAATAAGTTTATCTTAAATGATTTAAATTAATTTTTTTTGCGAGAAAACGCAAAAAAATAGCGGTTTTCGGCTCTAGCGGCGGTTTAGCCGCCGTTTCTTCACTACTCCATAGTGTATCCCATTATAGCAACAGCTATGCCAAATTTAAGGGATCAAATCCTGTTTGAAAGGCAGGGATTAAAATATTTGCTTTCGAGGATTTTCTGACTAGCTTTATCTTCATACATCTGAGGTGAATTCTTAAAAAACTTTTGCCCCACTAAAATCAGTGAGGCAAACTTAAAATTTAGAGGGGATAATTTTGCCCCACTAAAATTTTAGTGGGGCTAACTGATTTTAGTGGGGCAAAAGTTATTTTAAGAATTCACCTCTATTTTATTATTTTTGAAAAAAATTTATGTCAAAATTGGTAAAATAATACTATAAGCATTTTATAAATATACTAGCGGCTACGCCCCTAGAGGCCTCTAGTGGCATTTAAATGTTTTTTTCTATTTTAAATATCTAATTTGAGAAATAATTGGTCTATGTTATCAGCTGTTAAATTCATGCTTCTACGCAGCGCGACTACGCTAGCGACACTATGCTGCGGGAATATTTAAATTTTTTTTTGATTTAATTGTGATTTCTCTTGGGAGGGTGGTGGTACCCTCCCCCAAAATAGTTAAAAACCTTCCCAGGACATATGAGAATCTACCCTGTTAAGGAGAACCCAATCGGTTCAGAGGTTAGCGAGATCCTTCGGTACAGACACACATATACACAGACACACAGACAAACATCTTGTTACTTTAGTATAAGGATGTATAATAGATATATAATGTAGAAATGGATATATAAATATGTGGATATTGTGAGCGATTCTTGCATACCCTGGTGAAATGATTCTCCTAGATGGCTAATATAACGTTGAACATGAGGAACATATTGTCCAATATCTGAGGACTATATTAGCAACCTAAATTGACGACATAATTACCTGTCACAATATCCACGAATTATATATCCATTAATGTGTTGACTATATATAAATAAATAAATGACAAGACTATGTTATGTTTTTTCATGATGATTTTCTGTCTGCTGGGGATTTTCCTTTTTCTCATTACTATGGAATCAAATGAATTCTTTACAAACTTAAATGGAAGTTCTGAAGACTTTAATGGACTAGCTATACTTTAAATGACTTTATCTATGAACATAGCTCGGCAGCCGCGACGAAGCCTCAAATTTAAATCAGTTAGGATGCTTTGAAAATTCTTATAAATGGACGAGATTTGGACTTCCAACTGATTTTTAAACTTGTAAAAGGTTGATTTCCCTGAGGCTTAAAGGTGGCTGATACGCTGCTGCCGAACCCTGATTATAAATTCAAAAAATCAAATGATAAATTAAGTACTACAACCTAAGATTTCAAAAAAACAAATTTTGAACAAAAGCATTATTTGAAATGAACTTTCGAGTAGGAAGGTAAAAAAATTATGAATCTGGGTAATTTGAAGTATTTTTAGTAGTTTTTACATTATCTTTATAAATTGCTTTGTTCAAAATTTTTTCTAAGCTTCAGCCTTGAAATGCAACAGTCTGGAAAGAACTCATGATAATTCCTATTTCTTGAGAGCAGCTCTGGCGCCCAGGGCAAGGCCGAGGCCTACAAGGCCGCCAAACGCCAAGGCAGTGCCCCCAGCCACAGCCATACCGACCATGCCATCATGCTCCAATTTTTTGCTAATCATCTTTTCTAATTCCTGGGCCTGTAAGTTTCCGGGTTCAACCTAAACAGAGCAAAGGGGTAGTTGCACGAAATGCATTTAAACCTGAATTTTTTGAACTGCAAATATTTTCCTGATCAATGGTCTAAATTAGATTTACAGGGCATATACCTATTTGAAAGAAATTCGCACCAGAAATTCAATTTTCTACCATGTAGTTTTAAAAATATCAAGATTTAAAAATCGTATTCTTATGATATGTGCAATTTATATAGCATTTTATATAGCATATGGTTGTACTGGTACATACCTACTCTTTATTTCATTAATTTTTTTTAAACCTCTCAAATTTTTCTATTTTTTTCCCCTAAAGATGGGAAAAATGAAAAAAATGTTTTCAGAACTCTTTATTTTTATTTTCATTACCTACCCCTCTCACATATTTTTTTTATCCCACCCCACCTTTAGCAGGGGATCCCATGCAAAATATACAACACCCCACAGCGAATATTAAAAACGTTAGGTATAATAAATCTTTGGGGACGAGTATCATAAACATCCCTTTCCCTCACTGCATTACAATACCTGCAGTAAAGCTCTGACATATTTGAGGGCAATGGAGTATTCTTTGAGCTTAGTGTTTCCTATGGCCAGAAAGAACAGGTAGTCACGCTTGTTGTCCTCGTCAGGACGTTGAAACAAGTCTTCCAACAACATTATTCCTAGATAGATAGATTAATATGTAGTTAGATAGATAGATAGATAGATAGATAAGTAGATAGATAGAACAGGTAGTCACGCTTGTTGTCCTCGTCAGGACGTTGGAACAAGTCTTCTAGCAACATTATTCCTATATAGATACTAGATAGATTAATATGTAGATAGATAGATAGATAGATAAATAGATAGAAAGAACATGAAGTCACGCTTGTTGTCCTCGTCAGGACGTTGGAACAAGTCTTCTAGCAACATTATTCCTATATAGATACTAGATAGATTAATATGTAGATAGATAGATAGATAGATAAATAGATAGAAAGAACATGAAGTCACGCTTGTTGTCCTCGTCAGGACGTTGGAACAAGTCTTCTAGCAACATTATTCCTAGATAGATAGATAGATAGATAGATAAGTAGATAGATAATAGATAGATAGATAAATAGATAGATAGATAAATAGATAGATAGATAAATAGATAGATAGATAAATAGATAAATAGATAGATAGATAAATAGATAGATAGATAAATAGATAGATAGATAGATAAATAGATAGATAGATAAATAGATAGATAGATCGAGTGGCAGGGTTCTAGAAGTATAAGACAATGGCTTATAAATTACAATTTGTGGTTGAAACGTTTGGACACTTATATTATTGAAGCAACCAATCAAATTTAAAAAAAAATCCCTAAAGTTGTAAAAACAAATCAAGATTGAAAAAAAGTAGGTACCCAAAGTTTGAGCCAACAAATGAAAAATCCAGTTGATAAAACATTTGGTGCGAATTTTCTATAAAAATCATTAATCTTTTTTATTCATTATATCTAAATTATTTAGAAATAATGAATAATTAAAAGAAATATAAGTTGGTCACGGCTAAAATAAGATTAAATGGTTTTTGGAGAAAATTCAAATAAAATTATTAAGAGATGTCCCAAAACTTATATGGTTTCCCTCTGTAAAAACTCATTAAACGAAATAAAAAATATTTCCAAAGAAATATCCAATTATATAAAATAGTAAGTATTTCTGTATGAAGTTTAAGATTTCAAGAATTTATCGAAAATGTTGAGACCGGGTCCTGTGATGGTTATAAACTGTTTATTTTAATAAGTGGTTTTGGGTTTTTTAGGCCCTCTTTGCCACTACTAATACAAAACCCATTAGACCTCAAGAAAGGTAAAATTATCAAGAATTAACAAGCATCAAACTATGGGTACCGCACTACTAGTGCACTTATGTTTACCCCCCCCCCCCCCCCGCCCCCCACTTCACCCTCCGTCTCCCTGAACATATATAATTGATAAAAATCCCCAATGATGATAAACAAAATTACCTTTTTTGATATCAGCCGAATATTTTGATCTGACTAGGCACCATGCATACTCAAACTAAAATTACAACAGATTGACATTTCAGGGATCTTAAGGAACAATAAATTGATGTATAATGCAAAATTAAGCGTTTTGTAGATAAAAATTATTGTTGGAAAATGTTGGAATGTTTGTTCATTTAGACGAGATTAAAGTCCCCAAAGTGTGGAGGCCAACAAATAAGAGATCGTGCTTTTAAAACTTTTTACGGTATACCAGTATAATGAACATTCAAATCCATTTGTGGCCAAGGTTTAATAAAAGAGACAGATAGACTAATGGATATAGAATATATGGATATTGTGAGAGATTCTCGAATACCCTGATGCACTGTTTCTTTCAGCTGGCTATTATAACGATACCCCCCCCCCCCCCACCAACCTTATGACTCTACCCCATCCCCACACCTGACCATGGAGGAAAGTATAGGCCAATATCAAGGACTTTGTAAACAACCTAAATTGACGAAAACAATTCCCCTGTCACAAAATCCATTTATTCTATATCCATTCATAATTTCTTTCACTAACTTTTTTCCCCTCCCCTCTAAACATTGTTCTCCTTATATGGAGCAAATATTTATATTATAAACCACATTCAACAACAGCATAATATGAAATCACCTGTGTGGTTGAATTCACGGTTCCCGAATTCAATTCCTCGTGGTACTTCTGTTCAAATCTTACCAAGAAAATGCATTTTTTACAACAATGAAATGGTTTCGGAAAAAATAGTATTTTTAGTAGTGACTCTACTCTAAATTGTTCAGTTCTGTCTGTCTGTCGTTAATACTAAGATGGATAGGAATTCACTCTCCTTCCATCCTACTATCTTCCCCTAAACTACCCTTTCTCACTCCTCTCTTCCCCTTCCCTTCACTTCTTCCTACTCCTTTCTTCTCCTACCCTTCACTTCTCCCTACTCCTTTCTTCCCCTACCCTTCACTTCTCCCTACTCCTTTCTTTCCCTACCCTTCCCTCACCATTTCTTTCAGTACCCTTTCTTCCCCTAATCTTCCCTTTAACAACCCCCCTCCACCCAGCCATCTCTCCTTTAGTTAAATAAATGCATGTTTGCCTTTTTAGATCTTCGGTCGCAACCGTATCTTCTAATAACTGGTCCATTTTTTAAAATCTATATTTCTATTTCAATATAATTCTGAAAAGTAAAAAATATTTACTTTAAATTTTACAATAATTTATAGGCAGAAAAAGGACCAATTTTTTGTATAATATATACAATACCTAACTGGTTTTTTTACTAATATTTTAGCTTTGGTTTTATTTAGGAAAAAAGAAGGTACATTTAACTTACGAAAAAGAAAAAAAATTCACATGATAAGCAAAAAGTTATTAAACATTTACCTAAATGTTTTAACAAAAGTTAAAATGTATAGCATGGGGTTATAGAAAGCTTTCCTCGAATATAAAAACAAAAAATAAAGATTTAAATCAATTATGTTAACCCCATTGGACCGAAGGCCCGGGCTATCAATACAGGTTTTTATTTTATGATTTTTATTCAAATATTCGTGGAAAATTGTCTGTAATAAGATGCTATACATGATTTTTCTTGATATGAAATATTACAATTGACAAAAAAAAAACAATAAGGTAACATTAGCATGATAGTTACATAAACTCAAGATTCTTGAGGGATAAGACAATGGATGATAAATTAATTTGCTACATACCCAATGATGATATTAAATAAGATACAAAATATAGTAAAAGTACCCAAATAAATAATTTTGACTCTGCAAAAATTAAACAGATACTTGGTTATATTAACGAAATACAAAAGATCCTATAGACTTTTTAACCCAAAAGATCTTTACCAAAATAGTTTTTTTTATATACACAATGGCATGCAAAGAAAATAGTACATTTGTCCTAATAGGGTTCTTGGTGGTTTCTCTCAAAGAGTCAAGTAGTGCATAGAAACCCCCATCCCCATCCCCATGGAGGTAATTATTCTTGATTTTTTTTTTGGTTAGGTTATAATGGGTACAGGGTAACCCCGCAGAGTTAGGACACCAGTAAGGATTAAGATGAAAGTAAGAAAAACTAACCTCCCCCCCACATAATTTTTTTCAAAATTTTGAGTGAGAGTTTGGGGGGTTTTGATGCTCCCTAGTCAAAGGGAAAGCACCGGTTTTCTTTCAGTGGTAAAAGTGTCAGAAAACTACTTTTCGAAATATGCAATACCCAGGGATCTAAAGGGATTAAAGAATGACCGATAAATTTACGTAAATCCCCAATGATGATTTACAAAATTACCCCTTCTGTAGATTACAATTAGTGGTTAAAACGGTTGGACACTCCATTTATTACACGAACCAATCAAAATTCAATTAAAGTACCCAAAGTTGTTAGGACAACGTATACAAAAACGTTATTTAAAACTTCGGGTGCTAAAGAAATAAACTGGCCAATGTCCTCTACCTCCTTGTAAAATACCAATTCAAAATATACAAAAATATTTCGTCTTTATATTTATAATTTTTAAGAACTGTTATTGTATCAGATATGTAACTATTAGTCTTTGTGTATTAATAACCTGAGTATTTTATAAAGAAATAAGAAGAATAACAAATTCTTAAAACAAAAATCTTTTGAAAAGAAAACTAAATGAAAGGAACACATAGATAGGTGAATATAAGATAAATTAATCTTTCCAAGAAGATTTATATTCTCTTTGATACTTTTTCAACCAAAGTGCCTTTCTAGCAATTGACGCCTACCACCCCTCCCATTTTTATTAAAATAAAATAAAAATAAAGGTGGGGTAGTTTCTTAATCATAACCCTTTATTTTAAAATATGGATGAGTGGAGAGGGGCATTGGTTAGATCAACAAGCACTTTAGAGGAAAACGCCGTAGAGAAAAGTATTGAGATTTACAAATTGTCAGATATTAATTTTCATTCAATTGACCTATCCTGTATCCCTAACAATTCTTACAAATAAATCCACAATATTTAATATCAAGAGGCGAGCTTCTCCAAACTTTTCTGTGATACCAGTGATTTTCTGATTTGTGTCCAGTCGTCCAGGATATCAGCCTCCTGCATCATGTACACTATGTAGGGTCCGCTCACTGTCACAGGTTTCCGCCGCTTCAGCAGATCCATCGAATCCTAAACCAAAAAATGAATTAATGATAATAATTAGCAATAATCATGTGCTCTAATAAAATGATGCTCGCAGCTGTCTAAAATGACGATACATTCATCATAACCCCCCCCCTCATTATCCCATCCTCTACCCTCTTAGTGATTGAAACAACTGACCAATAAATGAGGCCTGTAGGCTGTATTAGCAAGCTAGATTGGCGACAAATTTTACCGTAAATATATCCACGTTTATTCTATACCCATTATAGCAATGGGGTATTCCTATCCAGTTTTTTGTTTAGGAATGAATATTTTTTGCCCGAGGGAATAAATGATGGAGCGATAGCTCATCATTTATTGGCCACCTTGGAGAAATATTTAATCAGGATATGCGAGAATATAGCAGAATAACACCAGGGATCTGAAGGGATAAGTCAATTGACGATAAATCAACAGAACCAATTTTGCAAATAAATTACTGAATAAAAACGAGACTGCTAGATTGAGCCATCGATCAAGATTTGATTTAAGTATTAATAACATTTTAACTTGCATCTGATGGATACATTTCAGTCCTTGTTAAGTTTCTGAATTAAGATTTCATGTTTATTTTCTTACGAAATGTCGTAGAGATAATTCAAAGATAAAGGGGGGGGGGGGGGGGGGGAAATGTGGTGACTCGTCACACGACATACCAGCAATTTTATTTTGAGTGCTACTCCCTTAGTTTTAGAGATAATTGGATGAAATCTTTTGTGCTGGGTCACTAATTACCCCAACTATTGGTATCTTTAAAAAAAAACGGCGGCGAGACCGCCGCTCCCGCCGCCCGCCGCCGTTTTCCGCCGCCACCAAAAAAAATTTTTTTATTGCATTTCTCGCCGAATTAGGCAATTTGGAATCATTTGAGACCATGTTATTTTTTTCAAAAATTTTTCCCCTTACAAGCAACCCTGCGGGGGGACTTAGTCATTTTTTTCAAATTCTCGTTTATGAAGGTATATCTTAAATACAGTATGCTACTCCCTTAGTTTTAGAGATAATTGGATGAAATCTTTTTGTTTGTGTCACTATTTACCCCAAGTTTTGGTATCTTTCAAAAAAAAACAGCGGCGGGACCGCCGCTCCCGCCTGCCGCCGCCGTTTTCCGCCGCCACCATAAAAAAAATTTTATTGCATTTCTCGCCGAATTAGGCAATTTGGAATCATTTGAGACCATGTTATTTTTTTCAAAATTTTTTTCCCTTACAAGCAACCCTGCGGGGGGACTTAGTCATTTTTTTCAAATTCTCGTTTATGAAGGTATATCTTAAATACAGTATGCTATTCCTTTAGTTTTGGAGATAATTGGATGAAATCTTTTTAATTGTGTCACTAATTACCCCAAGTTTTGGTATCTTTCAAAAAAAACGGCAGCAGCACCGCCGCTCCCGCCGTCCGCCGCCGTTTTCCGCCGCCACGAAAAAATTTTTTTTATTGCATTTCTCGCCGAATTAGGCAATTTTGAATCATATGAGACCATGTTATTTTTTCAAATTTTTTGGGGGCGGTGGCGGAAAACGGCGGCGGCGGATGGCGGGAGCAAGGTTGCTTGTAAGGGGAAATTTTTGAAAAAAATAACTTGGTCTCATATTATTCCAAATTGCCTAATTCGGCGAGAAATGCAATAAAAAAAATTTTTTTGGTGGCGGCGGGAAACGGCGGCGGACGGCGGGAGCGGCGGTTCCGCCGCCATTTTTTATTCAAATATTTTTTTACTGACCTACCTAAAAAGATTTTGTTTCAATATCTTTAAAAGCACAGGAGTAGCACTGAATTTAAGATATACCCTGATAAACGAGAATTTGTAAGGGAAAAATTTTTTGAAAAAAATAACATGGTCTCAAATGATTCCAAATTGCCTAATTCGGCGAGAAATGCAATAAAAAATTTTTTTTGGGTGGCGGCGGAAAACGGCGGCGGCCGGCGGGAGCGGCGGTCCTGCCGCCATTTTTTATTCAAATATTTTTTTACTGACCTACCTAAAAAGATTTTGTTTCAATATCTTTAAAAGCACAGGAGTAGTACTGAATTTAAGATATACCTTGATAAACGAGAATTTGAAAAAAAGTCCCCCCGCAGGGGTGCTTGTAAGGGGAAAATTTTTTTGAAAAAAAATAACATGGTCTCAAATGATTCCAAATTGCCTAATACGGCGAGAAATGCAATAAAAATTTTTTTTGGGTGGCGGCGGAAAATTGCGGCGGGCGGCGGGAGCGGCTGTCCCGCCGCCGTTTTTTTTTAAAGATTCCAATAGTTGGGGTAATCAGTGACCCAGCCCAAAGATTTCATCCAATTATCTCTAAAACTAAGGGATCAGTAATATTTGACATAATATCATTTCACATAAATTCATTTCACATAAAACATTTGACATAAAATCACTTAACATAAAGGTACATTTGACATAAAAACATTTGACATAAAGGTACATTTGCCATAAAGGTACAATTCACATAAAAACGTTTCACATAAAGGTACATTTGACTTAAAGGTACATTTGGCATAAAGGTACATTTGACATAAAGGTACATTTGACATAAAGGTACATTTGGCATAAAGGTACACTTCACATAAAGGTACATTTCACATAAAGGTACGTTTGAAATAAAGGTACATTTTACATAAAGGTACATTTCACATAAAGGTACATTTCACATAAAGGTACATTTCACATAAAGGTATATTTCACATAAAGGTATTTTTCACAAAAAGGTACACTTGATATAAAGGTACATTTCACATAAAAACGTTTCACATAAAGATACATTTCACATAAAACATTTTCTCAGTAAAGAATTTTTCACATAAAAACGTCTCACATAAAGATATATTTCACATAAAAATTTTCACATTAAGGAATTTTTCACATAAAAACATTTTACATTGCTTTGTATATTGGGTACCAGAATAAAATTTTGGGTACCAGTATAAAACTTTGGGTACCAGAATAAAATTTTGGGTACCAGAATAAAACTTTGGGTACCAGTATAAAACTTTGGGTACCAGTATAAAACTTTGGGTACTAGTATAAAACTTTGGGTACCAGAATAAAATTTTGTGTATCAGTATAAAGCTTTGGGTACCAGTATAAAACTTTGGGTACCAGTATGAAACTTTGGGTACCAGTATATAACTTTGGGTACCAGTATAAAACTTTGGGTACAAGTATAAAACTTTGGGTACCAGAATAAAATTTTGTGTATCAGTATAAAGCTTTGGGTACCAGTATAAAACTTTGGGTACCAGTATGAAACTTTGGGTACCAGTATATAACTTTGGGTACCAGTATAAAACTTTGGGTACCACTATAAAACTTTGGATACCAGTATAAAACTTTGGGTACCAGTATAAAACTTTGGGTACCAGTATAAAACTTTGTGTACCAGTATAAAACTTTAGGTATCAGTATTAAACTTTGGGTACCAGTATAAAACTTTGGATACCAGTATAAAACTTTGGGTATCAGTACAAAACTTTGGGTACCAGTAATTTATGACAAACGTACCTTTATGACAAAAGTTTTACAGATTTTCATTCTTAAATTTGGAAGATTTTTTTTCATTGAAAATATTTGGAAGAAAAAAACATGATTTTATATGAAATGTACCTTTATGTCAAGATTTTTATGTGAAGAGTACCTTTATGTTAAATGTATCTTTATGTCAAGTGTACCTTTATGTCAAATGTACCTTTATGTTAAATATACCTTTATGTCAAATGTTTTCATAGGAAATGTACCTTTATGTGAAATGTACCTTTATGCTATATATACCTTTATATAAAACGTTTTTTTGTAAAATATATGTCAAATGTTTTTTTGGGAAATGTACCTTTGTGTGAAACATTTTTTTTGTGTAGTTTACCCATATGTAAAATATACATTTTTGTTAAAGAAATTTTTTTATGTAAAGTGTATCTTTATGCCAAATATACCTTTATGTGAAATGTTTTTATGTGAAATGTATCTTATGTGAAATGTACCTTTATGTCAAATGTACCTTTATGTCAAATGTACCTTTATGTGAAATGTACCTTTATGTGAAATGTACCTTTATGTAAAATGTACCTTTATGTCAAACGTACCTTTATGTGAAATGTACCTTTATGTGAAGTGTACCTTTATGCCAAATGTACCTTTATGTCAAATGTACCTTTATGTCAAATGTACCTTTATGTGAAGTGTACCTTTATATGAAATGTACCTTTATGTCAAATGAGTTTATGTGAAACGTATTTATGTGAAGTGTACCTTTATGTGAAATGAGTTTATGTCAAATGATACTTTATGTGAAATGTTTTATGTAAAATGAATTTATGTGAAGTGATATTATGTCAAATATTACTGATCCAAACTAAGGGAGTAGCACCCAAAATAAAATTGCTGGTATGTCGTGTGACGAGTCACCACATTCCCCCCCCCCCCCCCCCACCCTTTCGATCATTTAAGAAAAGGGGACTATGTACGAACGAGAGCAGTGATATTTGTGCAGTCCAATCTAACGGCTGTCCATTTTTAGGTCGAGCCAGAACAGAAGGTTGCTTTCAGTCTACTGCGGCAGATATTATAAATAATCGGTCTGTTCTTTCTTTTTTCCAATTATTCAAAAACAAAACTTTTTTCAGACCGTCTATCTATAATGTCTGCCGGCTCTTAAGAGAAATCTAGGCTGGCACTATCCAATATACAGGTAGAGCTGCCATTTCTCTTTTACTGTACCCTAACCCATATTGTATATAAATTACGGGAAGGGAAAACTAAGGCTGGTAGCTAGGATAAAGCTTTAGGTTTAAACTGATTTATTAAACATATTAATATTTAATTCTTTCAGCAAACCAACATCAACCTGCCCCCTACTACCACGACCTTGATACTTCCAGAAACAAATGCCCGGACAACCACAGTGGTAACCCGGGATACTGGAGGACCAGAGGCTGGAAAGAACAGGAAGCAGATTTGAAGAACACACTGTATAAACAGCAGGTACAAAATTTATTCCAGCAAAGTGCCTAAAAGTCTTTGTGTCTGTCTGTTAACAATATCTATCTTAGCTAACAATTTGACTTTGACAATATTAGACAATTTTTTATGTCAATTTACATTGTGATATTTCTAAAAAATATAGGAGCTTTATAAAGCATCATAATTATAAATCTTCATATGAAATATGTCATATGTCAATGTAGCAACAGATATAATTTGTCAATGTTAAATAGTATGATAAAATTCCTTCTGCCTTTCAATCATATCTTTTTTATCTTTAAAATATCCTATAAAACCGTGATGACATATTTATTGATATTAAATATATCAACAGAAAATTAGTACTTTTACTCAAATGCTCAAAGCTACTGCTGGAAGGTGCTTAAAATCACTTGATCTCGTTCGTGCATCACTGCATAGTCCACTATAAAAAGTTTAGAAAAGTTTAATTTCACTATAATGGTCAAAACGATTCTACAACTAATGCGAATTTTCATCTGACATTACAAAGAACAATTTAGTATCATTGGCTTAACAATAGGAAAATGAAGAATATTATTTCATAAAAAGTCAAAGGTTTAAGCATAGCTCGGCAGCCAAGCATAGGCCGCCTGTAACCCTCAGGAAAAATCAATTTTTATAATTTTAAAAATTAGCTGGAAGTCTAAACCTGAACCAAATATGGCAATCCCTCTTTTTTAATCGAATCCAAAAGGGTTTAAAGTTAAACTTAAGACTAGAGGCAGCTGAGGCGAGGCTGCCGAGCCCTGTGCTTAAGATTGTAATACAACCTTAGGGCAGGGGTGCAATTCTAACCTGCCTCCCTATTCCTCCTCTTAATTTATATATTAAAAACATGAATATTTCCTTATTTTGAATTTTTTTCTAATTGAAGCCTAACGTTCTAATATTGGATGGATAATTTAACGCCAGACAATAGAACCACATTCCTAAAGTGAAATAACCCCAAGACATTTTAGGCTGTTTTATTTTAAGATTTAAACCTTGGTATAGATTTAGGCTATTGTACTGTCCGCTTTATAACTCTAACGCCCCTAGATGCCAGTATAACAGCCGTTAGTATTAATATAATATAATTAAAAGATATTTCTTGTTATGTTAAATAATAAAAAGTCTAAAAAGAGTTATTATTGATGTTGTTAAAAAAAACTATTATTTCTTATTTTTTTCTTGATAAAAGAAAACTTATTTAAAACCCTTTATGTAAAGCGAATATAATAACTAAATAGAGCTCTTAAATTCTATATAACAGTGTACATGGTGTTTTCAATTAAATCCTTTTCTTGACCATATAACCCCTACCCCCTTTAATGTAAAAACATATGAGGTACTGTCATTGCAACACTCTTCTAACGTTTACTTAACCTAACCTATAATAAGCATAAACATTTTGTGCTTTCCTTTCCAAAATATATATTATTATATTAATGGTCCAAATACATTATGAGGGAAACTAATTTTTATATTTTTCTAAATAAAAAATAAGAAACTAAGATCTTTATCAGGAATAAGTTACCTATAGCCAACAACAAATATAAAATAATATTTAGGGGACAGATGAAAAGGTCATTAAGGGGGGGGGGGGTGGTTAATGCAACCATCTCATAATCAGTGAGCAAATGGCACTTAGAATTCGAATTTCAATCTGAACTTTTGCATTAGTAATCCTTGGTAGGTCTATTTTCCCTAAATCGAACAAAAAGTTTGAAAAGTAATGGCTGGCGGCTCAGCCGTTTAGCCGTTTTTTGCCTTTTTTCAGGGTAAATCCATCATCAATTATGTAGGAATCAACTTTTTAAAACATATTTTTGGTTTAATTCATGTTAAATGATAGCAATAACCATTTTTAAAACTTCTATTGAAACAGCTACCGTCTAGAACCGTTTGATAGCGTTTTGGAGTGGCAAAGAGTATTTTGTGGAGATAGGTTTCGTGACTAATTTCCACTATATAGATACAAAAAATGGGAAAACGGCTGAGCCGCCAGCCGTAAGCCGTTACTTTTCTAACTTTTTGTTCGATTTAGGGAAAATATACCTACCAAGATTACTATACTCATGCAAAATTTCAGATTCTAAGTGCCATTTGCTCACTGATTACGAGATGGTTGCGTAACCCCCCCCCCCCCCTTATACTATGTGTTACTCCCCAACGACAGCTGAAAACCACTTATAGGTTTCGTGATTTATTTCTAATTAATTTCGTTGTTGGTATTAGCTATATCTTTATACAAATACTCAAAGGAACGCCTATATAACTGGCCCTTAAAATCCCTTAAAACGACCCATAGTATCAAAGTGTAAGAACAAGCCGACCATTTTATTGGTTATAAAGTGTACACATTTTGGTACGAAAGAGCTATTATTTTTAAAATTGATTCATAAATAGTTGGATTTCTTAAGATAAAGCTTTAAGGTTAGGTTATTGTGGCTGATTGACCATCTAGGGCAATAAATCTATTATAAGTGTATTACAGATAAACCAAACATAAACGATTTTTAGAGAAAATTAAATCAGAAAATAAAACTTTCGTACCATAATATTTTATTCCCTCAAATTTTGTTTTTCTTATGAGTTGCAAAACTTTTCCAAATTGAACATATTTATTTGGTTATCGAAAATTCAGCGTACAATTTTTTTTTAATTACATGTCTTCTTTTCTGTTGCTTAAGATATCGCAAACCGATTTTTTCTCCTTTACCGTCAAGCTCATTGTCGTTACAAGAAAGTTTTAAAACTAATTTTGGGAAAGGGGAAAAATAACCCACACCCAATTTGTTTCAAACTAAAATTGAAAGATAGGTTCAATTGGCAATAACCACTAAATCTTCCTATGGGCAACTAGTTGCCTCTAGGGGCACAGTGCAGCCGTAAGTATAAATACAAAGAATGAAAATTTTTTTTACATCATTAACATAAAAAATATTTTAAGGTATTTTTCTAATCTGCTATCTACCTATTTATCTCTTAATCGTAGGTAAGTACTTGTTTTTTTTCCAAATTTCGAACTCAAATAACAAGATTTTTTATCACATGTTTTTTCATGTTTTTTATCACATGTTTTTTATCACATCTTTTTTTATCACATGTTATTCAAATGAAGTAAAAAAAGGATGTCAACATCCATAAAAGCGAAGCTCTACAATCGGAATGATACTGTATATTATGGCATAATTTAATTTTTAACGTTTAATTAAAGAGGTGATTCGCTTATAATATTGTACCTTGTTGTCCTAGGAAACATTATTCCAAAAATTTAGATGAAAAAGATAATTATATCAAACAAAAAGTTGTTGTACTTAAAAATCATTATGCAAGGTTTGAAATGGGCAGGACAATTCTAAAAGAAAAGAGCTAACCGTTACGGACGGACCATGATTATAGAAAAGCTTCGCATTTAAAAATATTAGTTTATCACGTGTTAGTAAACATGAAGAGACGGGGTATTAATTTCAAGATATTTTTAGCTAAATTACCAGTCTACTGATACCACCATTTAATAGCGGATATAAGCGCAGTAGGGTTCTATCAAAATTCCACAAATAAACTCAGGTATCTCGGGGATAAGACAATTGACAAAAAATTGATGCAAACACCAAAAGACCATACAATTTCCACACCAAAGTATGATAAACCAAATTGATCTTCTGTAGACTAAAATCAATGGCGGAAAAGTTTGGACACATAAGTTTATTCAAACCATTCAAGGATTAATAAAAGACCCCGAAGTTTCAAGTTAATAAAAGAGGAGAACGTGCTTTATAAACTTTGGGTATATCCCCTCACATCCAATCAAAATTATTTTTCTATACGCATAATAGTTATTTCACGCATCGTATTATAAACAGCTTTATGCGGAAATAAAATGTACAATTATAAGATTAAAACCAGTTTATTTTAGCCCCGAGATGCCGAAAGCACAATTTTAATCTTGTGATTATACATTTTTATATTCGTAGAAAACAGGATATAATACGATGTTAGACATACTTTCCTTTGAACCGGTACTATTCAACTGGGTGATATTTATCGGTTTCGAAGCGATACGGGAAAAATCTTACCTGTCTTTTCCTATTTCTTCTTGCAGACAGCTCCCAGAGGCCATTGTTAATATCGACATTATTTTTATCCTCCTCCAGTCTTAGGATCTTTTCATCCAGATCTGCCTTCACACTGTCGTACACCAGCTCCTTCTCACTCTCATAATTCTTAATAAATAAGTTAAAATTATTGGTTAAAAAGTGTGGACACTTCAAAGTTTATTCCAGATCTGCCTTCACACTTTCGTACACCAACTCTTTTTCACTCTCATAATTCTAAACCAAAAAAATATAAAGTATAAAATTGAAAATCTTAAATATCACTTAGAAAATTTAAGAAATTTAAAAATATTATCACAAACTTAAATTGTACAGTTGTCCAGTTGGAAAAAAATTAGGAGACGGGAGCGGCGGTTCCATCACCATTATTTTTCAGGGAGGAAGGGGATATTTGGCTGGTCCACAAAATTTTATAACAACGTTTTCTTATTTTTGGCTCAACAACTTTAATGACTATACTAAATTTTGTTTGATCGTTCCATTAGGTCAAACATTTCAACCATTAATTTTAATCTAGTGAAGAGGTAATTTTGTGCATCATTATTGGGGATATACATCAATTTACCAGCCATTGGCTCATCCCTTAAGATCAGTGATTGTTACCTGTTTACAAGCCAGCTCCTCGGCATGGAACTTGCATTGGATATTTTCAATTCTCATCTGTCTCAGTATGGTTCCAACTTCTATTTGTACTCTCATATTCTCCTAATAATAATAAATATATTATTATATTCTAATTCTCATCTGTCTCAGTATGGTTCCAACTTCTATTTGTACTCTCATATTCTCCTAATAATAATAAATATAATATTATATTCTAATTCTCATCTGTCTCAGTATGGTTCCAACTTCTATTTGTACTCTCATATTCTCCTAATAATAATAAATATATTATTATATTCTAATTCTCATCTGTCTCAGTATGGTTCCAACTTCTATTTGTACTCTCATATTCTCCTAATAATAATAAATATATTATTATATTCTAATTCTCATCTGTCTCAGTATGGTTCCAACTTCTATTTGTACTCTCATATTCTCCTAATAATAATAAATATATTATTATATTCTAATTCTCATCTGTCTCAGTATGGTTCCAACTTCTATTTGTACTCTCATATTCTCCTAATAATAATAAATATATTATTATATTCTAATTCTCATCTGTCTCAGTATGGTTCCAACTTCTATTTGTACTCTCATATTCTCCTGATAATAATAAATATATTATTATATTCTAATTCTCATCTGTCTCAGTATGGTTCCAACTTCTATTTGTACTCTCATATTCTCCTAATAATAATAAATATAATATTATATTCTAATTCTCATCTGTCTCAGTATGGTTCCAACTTCTATTTGTACTCTCATATTCTCCTGATAATAATAAATATAATATTATATTCTAATTCTCATCTGTCTCAGTATGGTTCCAACTTCTATTTGTACTCTCATATTCTCCTAATAATAATAAATATATTATTATATTCTAATTCTCATCTGTCTCAGTATGGTTCCAACTTCTATTTGTACTCTCATATTCTCCTAATAATAATAAATATATTATTATATTCTAATTCTCATCTGTCTCAGTATGGTTCCAACTTCTATTTGTACTCTCATATTCTCCTAATAATAATAAATATATTATTATATTCTAATTCTCATCTGTCTCAGTATGGTTCCAACTTCTATTTGTACTCTCATATTCTCCTGATAATAATAAATATATTATTATATTCTAATTCTCATCTGTCTCAGTATGGTTCCAACTTCTATTTGTACTCTCATATTCTCCTAATAATAATAAATATATCGTCATACTGTAAATAACATAAACATTATTGTATGATAATAATTATATTATTAAGGATACATCTGGTGAAGAATAACCTGATGAGGGCAACAGTGACGAGATAGGAGATGGTGACCATAATGAAACTGAGACTGAAATTGAAAGAAGATCTCTATAAAGAAACTTGTCACCAATCAATCAATCAACAAATTGCCTATCTATGTCTCATACAAATATGCCAAACATTTTAACCATAATGTATTTTATCAATAAGTTTCTCTAAATGGCTGAGATTATTTTATTCTTTTATCAAAAACATTTTATCATTATTTTATCAATTATGAAAATAAGTGTCTGAAGAATTTATACCAATTGAAAAATAATATATTAAAAGTCCAGATAATTTAAAGTCCTTATATTCCCTATTGTTTTTATGTTGCCTGGAGTGTCCCAAGTGATAATGTGATTGTTAATGATTATAAAACCTACGTGAACATTGACATTTATGGGTTACCTATAATTGTGAATATTCTGGAGGTGACTATTAGCATATGCAGCCACTTCATCTCTAGCGGACACTCCAGGCAAATGGCAAATATTTTCTAGAGTTTGGCCTGACGGGTTCTGTATACAAAATGGCATATTGAGACAGAGGCAAGACAGGTGAGCCACTTTATGTGGTGGCAGCGGCGGTTGACGAGCAGCACACCAGTAGCCTACTATCTACAACCATAAACCGAAGTGAAAAAAAATCAGCAAGATGCCTGGCGGTATTAAAATATCAAAACCAGAAAGACTACCTAAAGACAGTGTCAGTGAAACTGACTTATATGCATGGTGGAACGAGTTAATGAACTACCTTGGTCAACATGACAGTTTTAAATTATATAAAGAACAAGGATGACAACATCCATAAAAGCGAAGCACTGAAACGGTAGGACAAACGGACATTAAAACTTGTATAGTATCTGAACTGAAAAATCGGAACATAAATGTATAATTGTCGAATCAAAATTGTAAGTAAATTTGTTGAAAAACTGCTTAAAACAGGATAATGTTTATGGACATACTTACATTTTTGGACTTGATTATAGAGTTGCTTCGCTTATAATATTGTTCTTTGTTGTCCCATGAATCAATATACCAAAAATCAGATCAAACGGATAATTAAAACACTTGAAAATTTGTTGTTAAAAAAGTAGAAAAATCAACATGTTTAAAATGGACGTACGGACATTCTGGTAATGATTATAGAGTTGCTACGCTTTCTAAATCGTACCCAACTACTACAGGAATCATCATGCAAAGTTTGAAATCGATAGGACAATTCTAACATGCCTAAATTAACGAATAAAAGCTATCTATCTCGGACGGACGGACGGACGGACGGACGTACGGACGGACGGACGGACCGACCCTAATTATAGAAAAGCTTCGCTTTTAAAAAGGAATTTATTCGACATGGCAACCAGCAGAAGTTGACGAGGACAGGATAACAACACTTCATGCTAGTGATAAAGGAACAATTGAAGAAAGGCAACGAGATCTTAACAACTTTATTACAATAATAGCAGGATGTTGTGCAAGAGATCAGTACATGATGATAATAAAACAAGCCACCAGTCTCAAATGGATTTGGGAGGAGCTTACTCTTATTTATCAACACCAACACAAAGGTAAAGAGTTTCTCTCCATAGCTGATCTGGAATACAATCCTTCTGAGAATACACCACTGTCCTTCTACAACAGTTATAGAGCAAAGCTACTAGAAAATATGAAACCAGTTGGAACAATTGTAAAATGGAAAAATAACACCATACTTAAAACAGCTGAAACAATATCACCAACATTTGAAGATCACATTCTTTTGACTTCTCTGCTTATCATAGATAAAAGACTACCAGCAAAAATTAAAGAAATCTATGGTCCTAGAATGGAGGAAGGAGTATTTTTAATGGATCTCAAAATGGATATTTTATCAAATGTTACTAAGATACTTGAAGATTTAGATGGTGATACCAATAACATCAACGCTGCAAAAGTTGATGAAAATTTTCAAGCAGCATACATGGGACAAGCAAATAGAAGAGCTAGAGGAAGAGGCAGATACAGTAACAACCGACAACAACCTAGATATCAACAACAGCAACAACAACAAAGAAATAAATTCTGCTGGCTCTGTCATTTGACCCGTCAGGAGAGGAATGTTATCTTGTCTCATGAAATAGGTGATCTCAACTGTCCTTCTCTTTCACAAAGAGACTTAGAAGGTATTAAAACTAAATATTCAGTTAATTCAGCTGTTCCTGTAGATGAAGAAGAAGACCTGGTAGAGAAGATGGCGCAGCTACATGGATATGATAATGAGGTAAATATTGACTTTGCTTTTAAAAAGGATGAAATTGATAATACAAATAAGGAACATTCCCCACAAACTCCCCATGATAATAATATACATGTCATCCAACCAGTGCCATCCCAAATAATTACTGTTTATCAACAAGATATTCCTATTCACATTGATCTTGACTCTGGCTGCTGGATAAGCACAGTAAGATTGGATTTTGCAAAGAAAATGAAATGGAATATACACCCTAATGGACAATTAGCAAAAATTGCGGATGGAAAAACTGTTTTAAAAGCAAAAGGAGAAATACATGAAGTATTTAAAAGAAATAATTGGAATGTTAAATTCTCGGCTATTGTGATGGAACAATTACACACAGAAGTTATTGGAGGTAACAACTTTTTAAAAGACAACAACGTCAGACAGGACATAACAGCAAGGACAATTACAATAAATAACAAATATGTAGTGCCAGAAACTAATAGAAACACAGAATTGCCAGTCAACCCTATCAACACCATAATAACTATTCCCAAGGCCACAGTTATGCTACCAAACCAAACAATCAACTTACAAATCCCTCAAGTTGAAAACAAAACTGTATTTGTTGAACCAATGCCTGGCAAAAAGAATGCAATCCAACCTCAAATATGTGAAATAAAAAATGGCATGATTGAAATAACCAATGATAACAGTGAACCTGCCAAAGTAAGCAAAGAGAAAATTATCATCAAAGAAATAAAAAAAGTTGAACCAAAACTAGGAGAACCTGGATACAAAATCATGTCGGCACCTGAAAACAAAGTAAACTACCTTGAAGATGTTACTGTCAATGATGATAAAATGACCAATGAACAAAAAAATCGCCTCAATCATATCCTTTCCACAAATGAAGAAGTTTTTAATCAAGATCTCAGAAAAGGCTATAATCATAAATCAGGGCCCCATTATTGCAAGCTCAAATTTGCTAATGATGAAAGACCAAGCTCAAGAAAAGTTAGCTGTGTCCAATATAATAACCAAATGAATGTACTATTGCAACAAGTATGTGACCAGTTAACAGAAGCTAACGTTCTTGGAGTGCCCCAACATGAAGATGTACAAGTTCAGCATGTAATGCCTATATTTCTAAGAAAAAAACAGAAAGCCAAGGATAAGCCCAACAATGAATTGACAACTCAAGATGTAAGGTTAGTGGTAAACACATGTGAATTGAGTAAATATATGAAATCACTACCAGCTAAAATCTCAAGACCACAGGAAGTGTACAATGCATTGGCCAAATGGAAATTTATCATAAAAACAGATCTGCACCAAGGTTTTTTTCAAAACCATCTTCACAAAGATGCTCAAAAATGGTGTGGAATCCTGACTCCATTTGGTGGGCTTCGTTTTTTTAAAAGAGGCATTCAAGGACTTATTAACCAATCAGAGGAACTAGATGAGCTGCTGGCAAACATCTTCAATGATATGCTAACAAAAGGTAAGTTAGTTAAATTAGCAGATGACTTGTTTACAGGAGGAAATACTGTTGATGAAGCACTGGCCAATTTTGATGAACTTCTAACAACATGCAAGCTCAACAACATCAAATTGTCACCAGGTAAAACTTTTTTCTTGCCATCTTCAGTAGATGTAATGAGTTGGATCTGGTCTGAAGGAGGTACCCTCTCCCCCTCCCCCCATAGGAAACAAGCTCTGCAGGCTGTACAAATGGAAGATCTGCAAACTGTCAAAGACATCAGATCATGGGTAGGTTTGTATAAAACGTTTTTATACCACACTCCAAACCTTACCAAAATTATGGATCCATTTGATAAATTAACAGGTGACAAAGATTCTAAGGACATTATTATATGGACGACAGAATTAAAACAAGCTTTTCAGATTGCTAAAGATCACATAAGCAACATCAGAGAAGTATACCTGCCACATCCAGAGGATCAGCTGATAATCACAACAGATGGAGCCAGAAACCCCCCTGGAATAGGATTTGTTCTGCAAGCCAGAGACCAACAAAACAACACAAGAACAGTCAGGTATTATTCTGTAAAGCTTAAGCCACATCATATAAAATGGTCCCCATGTGAAATAGAATCCGTCGCCTTTGGAACAGCCATTGAAGCCTTTTATGAGATCATTAAAGAAGCTAAAAAGCCTGTCATTATTTGCCCCGACAGTAAGCCAGTGTGTGATGCCACAAAACTACTTCAAAAAGGTAAATTTAGTCTTTCCCCTAGAATACAAACATTTCTGAATAATATAGGGAAAATTAACTGTGAAGTACAACATATTTCAGGTAAATCTGGACAAAACCATGTGGCAGACTTTCAATCCAGAAATACACCTACCTGCAATGCTGAAATTTGTCAACTCTGTAATTATGTATCTGACCAGAGTGACACTATAATAGATACCAAAATTTCAGCTGCCAAAGTTGATATTCCATATGCAAACAGAGATGCCTGGAGAAATGTACAAACAGCAGATAAAGCTATCAACTTGGCAAAAACGGCTATCAGCACTGGTCAACTAATATCCAAAAAAGGAGGTAAGATTAATTCTGATGCTAGAAAAATTGTTTCTTGTGCCAAAATTGCAAATGATGGTCTTCTAGTAGTACATAGAGCAATACCCTTTTCTACAGATAAGGAAGAAAGGATTATCATTCCATCATCATATCTTACAACTCTAGTCAATCAGATTCATAATCAGAATAATCACCCCTCTAAACACCAAATGAAACAACTTTTTGACAAATATTTTTTTGGAGTGGGAGTTGCTAACATTATAGACGATAAAATAAACAGCTGTCCAACATGTTGCTCAATTAAAAGATTACCAAACAACAATATTTTCACAACTACAACAAATGCTAAACATCCTGGGACACATTTTGGTTGTGATATACTTAAGAGAGCAAAACAGAAAATAATGGTTGTTAGAGATCAATTCTCATCCTATACTGTTGCTGATTTTATTAAGGATGAAACTGCAGAATCCATGGAAGAATGCATTATCAGGTTAGTAACTCCAATACGTCATACTGGAAAAGTTGTTATTAGGACAGATCAAGCCACAGGCTTTGTTAAAGTCAAAACATCAAAAAATTTGGATAACCTAAATATAAACATTGAGCTCGGAAATAGTCTAAATAAAAACTCAAATGCTGTGGTGGATAAGGGAATTCAAGAGCTGGAGAAAGAGATTACCATACTGCAACCTGGAGAAAATCCAATAAACACAGCTACACTTGCTCAGGCATGTATGAATTTAAATGATAGACTAAGAAGAGCAGGCACAATTTCAGCTAGACACATTCTTTTTAGTAGAGATGACAAAAAAATGACAAATATCCAACTAGATGATGAACTACTGGCCAAAAATCAACTTGAAGCAAGAGAGAAGGCTAATCATCTCAAAAACAAAGGTAACCCATTATTTAACACTAATGAAAAAAACATTGAAATCGGAGACCATGTCATGTTAAATGTAAACCCAAAAAAACATTGTGTTAGAGATACCTTTGAAGTCATAGCTGAAATAGACAATGGCATTGATAATTATCAATTAAAAAAAGTTTTCAATCCCTCTTCAAAAACTAACAAACTGAAAAACAAAGTTTATACAACTTCAAAGCATCAAATATTCAAAGTAAATGAACCTTGCAAAAGTACAAATTATGAAAAAAATGAAACCTCAAAGTACAAGCCATTTGATCCAATCAAAAGACAAGATGAATCATCTACAGATGATGATTCAGATGAAGAAACAGTAATTATCAATGATGCACTAGAAGAGGATATGAATGCCATTGTCGCTAATAACATACAGGGCAATAATGACAGTGAAGATCAAGAAGAAGATGATTTTGGAGACAACATTTCAGAAACTATATCAGAAAACACTGATAGTGCTGCTAATGATGAAATTGAATATGTCAGTGCAGAGGAAGATAACAATGATCAAATTCCCAAAGATGCTGAAAAAACCAAGCCTAGACATGTTCAGGAAGCATGGATTCTTCCAATCAAAACTAGAAAGTATTTAAAATTAGAAACATTAAAAAAAAATCTTGCAGCAATAAAAATACAAACTTGGTATAGAAAACAATCACAAAGAAAAAGAAAGTACAACTTAAGAAGCAGAAAAACACCAGAAAAATTAAGAAATTGTAAATCAAGCTCAGATGAACATTTCTTAAGTGATCCAGAATATGAAAGATACATATCAGATAAATCTACGGAGAAAGGTCTAAATAATAGCAAAGATTCATTGGAATGGGATACAAATCAAGAATGTACAGAGCTTAGTGATGAACATAATGACGCTTTTTATGCAGCAAGCCTAAACTTAGACTTTCCAAGGAATGGCACTGATTTGATGGCTGTATATGACTTTACTAATGTCTTGCCTCTCACGTCAGAAATGAAAGAAAAGTCCGTTGATAGGAAACCCTTTAAATACTTTAATAAACTGTTAAAAAAGAGGGGGGGCACTCCGTCAAAAAGGCAACATTAACTTCGTGAAAAGGGGGAGCGTCATACTGTAAATAACATAAACATTATTGTATGATAATAATTATATTATTAAGGATACATCTGGTGAAGAATAACCTGATGAGGGCAACAGTGACGAGATAGGAGATGGTGACCATAATGAAACTGAGACTGAAATTGAAAGAAGATCTCTATAAAGAAACTTGTCACCAATCAATCAATCAACAAATTGCCTATCTATGTCTCATACAAATATGCCAAACATTTTAACCATAATGTATTTTATCAATAAGTTTCTCTAAATGGCTGAGATTATTTTATTCTTTTATCAAAAACATTTTATCATTATTTTATCAATTATGAAAATAAGTGTCTGAAGAATTTATACCAATTGAAAAATAATATATTAAAAGTCCAGATAATTTAAAGTCCTTATATTCCCTATTGTTTTTATGTTGCCTGGAGTGTCCCAAGTGATAATGTGATTGTTAATGATTATAAAACCTACGTGAACATTGACATTTATGGGTTACCTATAATTGTGAATATTCTGGAGGTGACTATTAGCATATGCAGCCACTTCATCTCTAGCGGACACTCCAGGCAAATGGCAAATATTTTCTAGAGTTTGGCCTGACGGGTTCTGTATACAAAATGGCATATTGAGACAGAGGCAAGACAGGTGAGCCACTTTATGTATTATTATATTCTAATTCTCATCTGTCTCAGTATGGTTCCAACTTCTATTTGTACTCTCATATTCTCCTGATAATAATAAATATAATATTATATTCTAATTCTCATCTGTCTCAGTATGGTTCCAACTTCTATTTGTACTCTCATATTCTCCTAATAATAATAAATATAATATTATATTCTAATTCTCATCTGTCTCAGTATGGTTCCAACTTCTATTTGTACTCTCATATTCTCCTGATAATAATAAATATAATATTATATTCTAATTCTCATCTGTCTCAGTATGGTTCCAACTTCTATTTGTACTCTCATATTCTCCTAATAATAATAAATATATTATTATATTCTAATTCTCATCTGTCTCAGTATGGTTCCAACTTCTATTTGTACTCTCATATTCTCCTGATAATAATAAATATAATATTATATTCTAATTCTCATCTGTCTCAGTATGGTTCCAACTTCTATTTGTACTCTCATATTCTCCTAATAATAATAAATATATTATTATATTCTAATTCTCATCTGTCTCAGTATGGTTCCAACTTCTATTTGTACTCTCATATTCTCCTGATAATAATAAATATATTATTATATTCTAATTCTCATCTGTCTCAGTATGGTTCCAACTTCTATTTGTACTCTCATATTCTCCTAATAATAATAAATATATTATTATATTCTAATTCTCATCTGTCTCAGTATGGTTCCAACTTCTATTTGTACTCTCATATTCTCCTGATAATAATAAATATAATATTATATTCTAATTCTCATCTGTCTCAGTATGGTTCCAACTTCTATTTGTACTCTCATATTCTCCTAATAATAATAAATATAATATTATATTCTAATTCTCATCTGTATCAGTATGGTTCCAACTTCTATTTGTACTCAACATATTCTCCTGAATTCATAACAATGGACAAAAGAAAAAGGATGACATTCTAAAATACAAAGTAGAACGATGTCTGTCTGTCTGTTTGTACCGCTAACCGATCAGGTTCTCCTTTACAGGGTAGCTTCTCATAGGTCCCGGAAAGGTTTATAAAATTATAACTATCTAACCCTTTACCATACACCCCCAAAAATGAAAAATACCCCCATCCAAAAAAAAATTATTTTTTTAAAACTACAATTAAAATAGTAGGGTCGACTAACCCCCACCCCCCCCCCCCTAATTTTTTTTTAAATGCGAAAAATAAGGTTGATAAAACCTTTTGGGGCAAAGCCCCTAGGCTAGGGGCAAAGCCACTAGTATCCATTAAAGTGAAACTTAATACCTAATGGATTTGGATATAAATACCTGGTTATTGTGACAGATAGTGGACATTATGCTCCTCCATGTTGAGAGAAGGGGTTGAGGTAAAGGGGTGGATTTTAGCCAGCTGCTAGCATCATTTATCAGAATATAGGTATGCAAATCTGGTGCAACATCCAGTTGATAATAATAAATGGATTGTTACCTCTAATTCTTCTAAAGGCTGGATGTATTCCATAGCTTTGCCAGCTCTCACCTCACTCAGTTTACTTTCGATCTGTGTCAATCTCTCTCTGAGAAAAATATTTAGTTTGATTAGAAATTATAGATAACCAAACCCCAATACACATTACACATGCCATGCAAACCTTAATTTCTAAGAGATATATAGAGGGATAAGACAATGTACGATAAATTAGAGTACACTCCCTTTTATTACCAACACTGGATTAAAATATAGATTAAAATTTTGGTGAAAAAGTTTGAACACTGGTAGTTACAAAGGGGGGGAGGCTGAGCCGCCAGCCGTTAGCCGTTACTTTTCCAAATTTTTGTTCGATTTAGGGAAAATAGGCCTACCAAGGATTACTCATGCAAAATTTCAGATGGAAATTCGAATTTTAAGTGCCATTTGCTCACTGATTACGAGATGGTTGCATTAACCCCCCCCCCCCCCCCCCTTAGCTAAGATTCAATTGGAACCCCCAAAGTTTCTAAGCCAACAAATAGTATATGGTGTTTAAAAACGGAGACTCGGACAAATATAAAAGAGTCCGATGTCCCCGTCCTCCCTGTATTAAAATTTCTTGTACAAATAAGGAATCTTAACAAAATTTCAGCCGTAAATCTGAGGTGAATTCTTGAAAAAACTTTTCTAGTATTCATTCGAATCCGGTGGATAGGAACCGGTTCTCATCCATACGAAAAAAATATCATGTCTAGCATCGTATTATGTCCAGCTTACTACGAATATAAAAATGTACAATCATAAGATTAAAACCAGTTTTTTAGCCCCGAGGTGCCTCTGGACTAGCAGCCAAGAAAATCTGGTTTCCCCCTAAATGTAGTTGACAGACGAACATACAGACAAATGGAATCATGGACTAGCTTCACTACTAATAAATCCTAACAATCCAACAATGGATTTATTATTACTTGGATTTTACACCAGATAATTGTGTACATTAATAAAGTCACGTGAAACTTGTAGCTGGCTAAACGCCCCATCCACTCACTTTACCCAATCTCTTCCCATCCTGGACTGGATGAACAAATTGACCAATAAGTGATGTTCATGTTAGCAATTTAAATTGACTAAAATTTTTCCCCTGTCATAATATCCACATACATTCTATATCCATTTAACCAACCTGTATAACTGTTCCCTTAGTATTGTAAACTGGTTTTCTAGTTCAGTTAAATCTTCTATGTATCCCTCTCTTCGTTTGTCACAATCCTTAACAAATATTAGGTCTGAACAGGCCTAGCTATTGTAACAATCAATTTTACAAAAAAATCTCGAAACCTTTGGAAGTTTTTTTTCATATGACTGAAGAGGGGTGGGTAAGAAGGGGTTGTGGGGAATTAGAATTGTTTGTCAGAATATCATTCCCTTTTACCTGGGTCTGAAAAGTACAGGTATAAAGGGATAGGAAAATGGGAATTTAATTAGACTTCTAACTCATTTATCTTTAGAACTAGATTTATCTAGAAAAAATTAGCTAAATAAAACTTTATTACATTTGAATAAACAGAAATAGTGTCCAGAGTCAAGGGAAAACAAAAAGTGAATTTAATTTAGATTAATTATCCCAATATCCCAAAATAAGTCACTTCTTACAAAAAGGATAAGAAGTCTGTAAGTTAGTCTGTCTATGAACCTACACTCAATGAGTCAATACCTTAAAGTCTGTCTCTCAGTCTTTCTATCAATCTGTCTGTCTGACAATTTGTCTGTCTCTATTTCTATCTGTTTTTCTTGCATTTCACAGTCACTCAATATCTATTGAGTCTTTCTATCGTTTAATAGGTTTATCTATCCATATTCTTTACATGTCAGTCTGTCTGTCTTCTAGTCTGTTCTTCTGCCTGTCTTCTAGTCTGTCCTTCTGTCTGTCTTCTAGTCTGTCCTTCTGTCTGTCTTCTAGTCTGTCCTCCTGCCTGTCGTCTAGTCTGTCCTTCTGTCTGTCTTCTAGTCTGTCCTTCTGTCTGTCTATCTATCACAAGTATTTACCTCAACGTCCATATCGGAAGAATCAGATCCGGACCCATCATCCGAGGAATCATCTCCGGATCCCATCTTATCATTCCCATCATCATTCTCCTCCCCTTCACTTCCACTGCAGGGGTAGCGCATTAATCAAATTTATGGCCTGCATGAAAACAATGTGTGAATACACATTTCTGCATTCTTCCTACCTCTTTGGATTTCATTTGAGAAGAAAATTTTCATTTAAAATAACAATATCAATAAAATTTAACTGTTTAGGTATAAAAATGTAGGTATGTAATATTTATTTCCTATTCCTATTTTCTATTCTTTTTATGTATGTACCAAAGAATAATAATTCTAAAGATTTTAAGCTAGCAAAAGACAAATGTGTATTATAAAACTTTGTGTAACAGTAGGTATTAACTTTAGTATAAATTAAATTTGATTAATTCCTGTCGACTTCATTATCCCCATCCTCATCAGAGTAAACAGAGGGGGTCCTCCGCTGAGGTTTAGTTTTGGTCATTGTCTCTGAAATTTTTGGTATAACATTATAACAATCTCTATATAAAAGTAACAGGATGTCTATCTGTGTGTACCGAAGGATCTCCCTAACCGCTCCACCGATATGGTTCTTCTTTATAATGTAGTTTCTCAAAGTTCCTGCAAAGATTTTTAAATTCCAAAAATATGGGAGGGAGGTCAACTCCCCCCCCCCTTACCTTCAACTGAAAGGGTAAATATAGAAATGTAAAAAAAAAATTGGCACCAAAAGAAAAACAAGTTTTGGAAAAAATTGTAGGCAAAATAATCATTAATGAACATATGAAATAATATCAAATTTTGGAGTTTTAATTAATAATAAGAAAAGTTAAAATATAAATCGATTGACTTTTAAATAACTCCCTTCCCAGGAATAGAAAGATAGGTAATTTGAAAAATAAAATATCTTAAATTTACAAAGACATAATTTTGTTGTATTTAAATTTGCAGCAACAATTGATTTCACTTCAAATGACCTATAAATATGGATATAGAATAAATGGATATTATGACGAGATTTTCCCATACACTTAAGAATTTTTCTCCAAGCTGGCTAATATAAAACACCCATTCACCTTTATGACTTTCACCCATCCTCTCGCCTAACCATGGAGGCACGTATTGACCAATATCTGAGACTAAATTGGAGACAAAAATTCCCCTGACACAATATCCACGTATTCTATATCCATTCCTATTAACTTTCCCCTAATCCCTGATTTATAAAATTCACAAGAAAATGAAATAATATTTAATTTTAATCAAAACAGTGAGAGAGTAAATAGTTCATGGTAAATATTGAATTGTGGGCTCTTACTTTTATAATAAAACATTCAGTTGAGAGTAAATATATAGGTCAATATCTAATATATAAATAAAATACTGGCGGCTACACCCCATAGAGGCCTCTAGTAGCACTTGAGGTAAGGGGTGGAGGGATGACCCTCTACCTTTTATTTTTGTTTTAAAAAGAAAAAAGTAAAGAAAAACCATTTTTTAGTTGGGGGGGGGGGGGGGAGATTTTATCAGGAGGTTGGGGGTACCCTCAATCAAACCAGTTATATACCTTCCATGAAACTATTAAAAGCTTCACTGTAAAAGTTAACCATATCATGTACAAACAAAAAGACAGACACACAGAAGGAATTTTTGTCACTTTTACATAAAAGTGACAAAATAAATTTTTTTTTCAAGTTAATCACTTTATACCTACATTTTTTTTTTCTTCAATTACCTCATACGGGCGGGATTGCAGTCAAGGACCTTATCGACTTGATGTACTGTCCAGGTCCTGGTCCAGCAATCTAGGAGAACTAAGGGTGACTGGTACGCACCCTTTTCTGTCCAAACACCCAAGGATATTAGGTTAAGTAACATCCAACAGACAACCAACTCTCTGTGATGCACGACCTTTGTCTGAGAAGTCCCAACTGTGCATGGTAACGAGTTGCGCCTGTTTTGGGCCAAGGCATTCCCCCTACTCTAACTATTTATGTCGCGCATCTGACATAGCAGCAGTAGGAACCATTTTTAACGTCTTTAGTTATGACGCGGTGTTGGTCCGAGATTTGAACCTATTTCCTTCCCGAGGACGAGCGGATGCGCTATGTGTTGAGCCACGGTCGCGGGTTTTTTATACCTACATACTATAATATAAAACTTTTTGATATAAATATAGAAAATTAAAAATCACAGAACAATCACAGACAAAGGCACTCAAATACAGTATGTCAATTTATATAAATCACACAGTGATGTAAATAATTTTAATTTCAATATAAAAATGATAAATGCTTTATTTGTTGTAGTAGATAGGTAAGTAATTATCGTAACCAGAGAGACAGGGAGAGATAGAATGAGTAGAAAGAGACGGACAGACATTAAAATAGGGAATTGAACAGTATTACAGACAGAAAAACAGACATTCATTGAAAGAGAGAATTAATCAGTATTACAAACAAACATTAATGAAAGTAGAACAGCATAACAGAAAGAAGAACAAACATTGAAAGAAAAAAATCAAAAGCATTACAAACAGAAGAACTGACATTGAACTAGAGAGTTGATGAACAGCATCATAGATAGAAGAACAGACATTGAAAAAGTTGAACGTTTTTAACAGATCAACAGAGAAAGAGAGAGTTGAACAGAATCACAGAGATTGAACCACAATATAGAATGATACTAGATAGAATAACGGACATTGAAATAGAGAATTGAATAAGTGTTATAGACAGAAGAACAGACATTTACAGAGAGAGTTGAACAGTATTACAAACAGAAAAACAGGCATTAAGGAGAGTAGAACATCATAACAGACAGAAGAACAGACATTGAAAGATACAAACTGCAAAAAAACAACTATCCCACCAATAATAACAATAGGAGTAAATAAAATTTATGGATGTGCGGGTGTTGGCTTATTAACAAGATGGTTAATAAGATTTTGTTTTCTGGATTCTTCAGCTTTAAAAACAAGCATGTGCGTTTTCAAACTTTCCTCTCCGCCAGATTTGATCAAACTTGGGTCTTTCCTGAAAATAAATTAGGGTTATGGATGTGGAAAAAAGTGTCGTCAATTTAGGTTGCTAACATGGATAATCACTTGTTGTTCAGTTCATTCTTCCAGTAGGAGGGGAAGGGATGGGATCGTTTTTTTTAGCCAGCTACAAGTTTCACTTTATTAGGGTACATGATAATTTGGAGTAAGACCCAAGTAATAATAAATCCATTATTGGGGTATAAATGGTTCGTATGACATTTTCCCTGAAAGTGCCTTGTCAAGCAATGTTCCCCCCTTTTCGTTATTTTTGAAAAAAAGGGGGGAGGGGTAGTTATTCATTTATTTTATAGCTTCTTTATATCAGGTTAGTTTATATTGGGTACTGGCTAGCCCCGCAAAGTTAGGCACCGCATGTATAGCCCTGTTGCAGGACTCCCGACAAAGAAGAAAACCCTTATTTACAATTTAGTTCAAATATAGGGTAGGTTTTTTAGTGCTCAAAGGGCACATTTAGGAGAAGCACCGTGTATACCACAACAAACGGACAAGAAAAATGTTATATTATAGAACTAGGTATAGTAATCAAGTCTGATTTAATATTTTTTTATAAGAATTAGGGATGGCAATCCGTAAAATTTTTGGATCGGATTCTTACAAGAATCCGTCAAAAAAAATGGCGGATTTCCGCGGATTTCGGATTCTAGCAATATTTTAAAAGGCTTTTTTAAAAATTTTTTTAAAAAATAAGTGCTACATATGTCCTAAAAATTAATGTTTTTGGCGTTCTCTCTAATTCACTCCTGATAATCGAACCAGATTTTAAAAGATATAATGATGATAACCTTTGCCTTCAAAAAGCGGGAGTTGAAAGAAAAAACTCAAGACGCTAATTTTAGCCTACTAATTAAGAATCCGAATCCGCTATTAAAAAACGGATTCCGGATTCCAAAATTGACCAAAAATTGGGCGGATCCCGGATACGGATTGCCAACCCTTATAAAAATATTTGTTGTTCAAGGTTAGAGAGAAATTAAAACTTTTAAGCTCTTCCTTAAAAACTGAAATATTTGTAATATCTTATTTTTACCACCGGCTAATTTTTAATTTTCTTACCCAACTCAGTTTCAAGAAGAAAAAAGGATGACAACATCCATAATAGTGAAGCTATCAAATCAGACAGTAGGACAAACGAACATTAACACTTGTAACATGTCAGAACTTATGAAGAAGAAAATAAAATAAGTCTAAAACAAACTTGCATATAAAATTGTTATAAAAATTGCTTGAACAAAAGATACTGTAAGAGGTGAGGAGTGAGGACATACTTCAATTTCTAAGATTTAATTATAAAGATGCATAACTTATAACATTGTACCTTGGAGAATTATATCATACAAAAACTGTAGTGAAATAAGTTATATATTAGATTGTTTTATATCATATGGACGTACGGACTTTCTAATAAAGAGTTTGTAGTTACTAAACTTTCTAAATAAGAATAACCATGCAAAGTTTGAAATCGGTGGTACAATTCTATCCGTTACGGACAGAAAGAAGAACGTATGAATCGACACTTGTCATAGAAAAGCTTCGCTTAGAACAAGAACAAAACTAAACTATCATATTTCAGATAAAAAAAATCAAAACAGTAATAACGATTATTGACAATCTTAGGGCATAATTAGCAAATGATATTAAGAGATTTTTAACAACTTGATTGGATGGTTAAAACTAGCAGTGTTCTAGTTACTCAATCAATAATTTTATCTACTGATATATAGAAGTAGTCATTGAGAAGCTGAATCACAAAAAAATTATTTACAAAATGTGTTTATGTTTTGTTAGAAGCCATATTAAATACTAAATATTTTCTTCTCTTTCAAAAGATTTTATTTTAGAATTTATAATCTTATGCTTAAGTAAATAAACATTAAACATCCTAGTAAATATGATTTTTTCGAGAGGGTAATAAAAACTCCAGAAATATCAAGTAATATTTAAAACATTTTGTTTAGTAAATATATAAAAATCAGGATCTAAAGGGCCGATAAATTGATGTACATCACAAATGATAATACACAAAATTAATCCTTCGGTTGATTACAATTAATGGTTAAAACGTTTGAACAATCATATTAATGAACCAATTAATCAAATTCAATTCAAGTCCCCAAAGTTTTTTTAGCTGATGAATAAGAAACGTTATTAAAAAACTTTGGAGCCTAGTGTAATAAACAACCCATTGTCCCCTCTCTCTCTGTATAAAAATGGTAAAACCAAGAACATTCAAGGCATGATATGAATTTATTGTTTATTTGTTTATTCGTTTATTACTTCCGCAGCTTTAGTTAGGTCATATTTGGTTCTTGGGTAGCCCCACAAGATTTGGGCGGCGCAGGTGAAGTCAAATGTCAAGTCCATGATTATTAGGGCGGGTTCATATCGGAATTAGACAAAGAGGGGATATGCAACAGATAAAATTAACCTTAAAAACATTTCTGACCGAAAGAGAATTTTAAAAAATTGAGTTTTAGAACGCGACCACTAAAAAATATATTTCATTACTTATTAATATGCAAAGACGACATTCAAAATTTTTTTGAATCAGAACTACGGCTTCAAGGTGCTCCCTGGAAAGGCCTTGAGGAACTGAGTCAGGAACTTTTGTCCGTTTCAAAATGTCTCGTTCCTAGCCTTAGAAATCACTAAAAAACCACAATTTTTAAGGTTTATTGACAATTGTCCAATTTGTAGAGGTTTTTAAGATTTTCTCAGGCTAGGAACGAGATTTTTTGAAACGGACAAAAGTTCCTGATTCTACTCCTTAATGCCTTACCTGGTAGCACCATGAAGCCATAGTTCTGATTCAATAAATTTTTGACTCCCATTTATAAATAGCTTTACAATTGAATGTCTGGTCGTCAGCGGTTTTAAGACTTAGGATAAATTTTAAATCATCCAGAGGTGTATTATACTCATACAAATCATTTGCAGATCCCCGCTTTGGCCTTAGAAAAAAAATGTCCAAAATCGACCAACCCTAATGATTATTATGATTGCTTACTCTTTCTCTATTAAGAGGGGGAGAAGTTTTGACACATTTGCGCAAACCGTGTGTATAGGCTTTATCTTTCGACTGAGATGATAGGTTATTCAGGATAAAATCATTCTTATATGATGATTTCCTAAGTTTTAAGATTTTTGGGATAGGCCTCTAGGTTTAGGAGCTGCAGGCCTCCACGTTCAGGAGCTTCAGGCCTTCAGGTGGTCACTGGACAGGTAAAAAATTTTAAAAAATTTTTTGAAGAGTTAGAGGTCAACTTTAAAACAAATATGCATATTTTGTTTCACAAGTTGAACTCTAAATCTTCAAAAAAAAAACTTTATTTTTACTTGTTCAGAGACCACCTGGAGGCCTATCCAAAAAATCTGATTTAACATCCATGTAATAATATATCGATTAGGTACTTACCTAGCCACAGCTTTGATAAAGGAATCCACAAGAAAGAAATCAGCACCTCCGTGACCCCTTTTCATAGATAACTATAGTAGAAAGATGTCTGTCCGTCCGTATGTCGTTCTAAATCTTAAGAAAACTTTGGGTACTTTTATCAAACCATGAATAAAGGTTCATTTCTAGCAGTGTCAAAACTTTTCCACAAATAATTTTAATCTACAGAATAGTTTATCATAATTAAATTGGAGGTATAAAATAAATTATCAATGTCTTATCCCTTAAGATCCCTTCTTTTTCCACAAGTTCTTTTAAAACCAATCAATCAACCAAGAGTTATTATGCCTTGTCAATACGTTGTTAGGTACTACAGCATCTGCAGAAATGGACTTCCATTCGTTGGTTTTAAAGCTGTACACTTTAATACCCTGAAAGTTCAGATTTATACTAGAAATGAAAATAGTTATTATGACCATAAATGCATCCTTATACTAAAGTAACAGGATGTTTGTGTGTCTTGTGTTTGTTTGTACCGAAGGATCCCGCTAACCGCTGAACCGATCGGGTTCTCCTTAACAGGAAAGCTTCTCATAGGTCCCGGGAAGGTTTATTACTATTCTCATGGGGGGTGGGACACCCCCAACCCCCCGAAAAATGTAAAATCCCCCCCCCCCCAAAAAAAAATATATTTTTTTAACTAAAATTAAAAATTAAGGGCGGGGGGCTGGGGGGCAACCCCCCCCCCTCCCTTCCCGAAAAAAAAATTTCCAACCCGCAAAATTTTTTTTATACCTATTTTTTATAATCTAAAATAATAAATTGGGTTATCAAATTCGACTCCCCCCTCCTCAAGTGCCCCTAGAGGCCTCTAGGGGACGTAGCCGCTAGTAACAATTATACTAAAGGGATAGTTGCAAGAAGTGCATTTCAGAAAAATAATTTCAAACATAAGTTACAAGTACACCATCAAATATATATAATTTTGTACTACAATAAATAGCAAACAATTAGACATCACTAAATTAGTTGTCATGCTCTTTTTGTGAAAACAGGACAGCCATTATGTTCCATAAAACCAAAAATATGATAATCAAGTCTTTATATTTTTAAAACTACCTAGTAAAAAATTAGGTTCCTTTAAATATATGTCCTGTAAATGTAGTTCAAACTATTGAACAGAAATAATCATGCAGTTCACTAAATTCAAGTTTAGATGCACTTCATGCAACAACTTCTTTAAATGTGTTTCGTCCTTCATGTAAAAAATTAAAGTAGCTTCTCATAGGTCCCTGGAAGGTATATAACTATTTTGGGGGACTGTTCCACCACCACTCTCCCAAGACCTCCTAATTCAAATCGCCCCTAAAAAACAATGACCCCACTCAAAAATAATTCTTTTTATTTTTCTTATTAAAACTAAAATTGAAAATGGAAGGGTCGATTTCACCCTCCACTTCAAGTGTCCCTAGAGACCTCAGGGAGGCGTACCCGCTAGTATCCAAGGAGTTAAACTAACCTGAGAAGAACCATCCCAAACGAGTTCTCCCAGGGAGCCAGTAATCCGCGTGTGACGCGTAATTTCCGCAGAAAATGCGGTCATGGTCAAATTTGCCACGGCGCCGTTTTCAAACATAAAATTCACCTAAAAATAGCATAACTTTATATTCCAGCATGGGTTCGAAACCGTTTTTAATATCCACTGGATTTGAGCAATATCAAAATATTATGTATCTATAGCATCGTATTACAGACAATTTTCCACGAATACAAATATAACAACCCCATGGTTTTAATCTTAATGTTTTTTTTCATTTTAATGTCCGCGGAAAGCTGTCTATAATGCGATGGAATTACTAACTAGGTATTCCTGTACAGTACATTAACTCGATTCCCAGGTATCATAAGAGATAAGACAATGGACTAATATAAAATTCCAATCCTTCTGTTACTAAGTTACTGGTGGAAAAGATTGGACACTGCTAGTTTGGTAAAAGTACTCAAAGTTTTTACTGATATGGACGCAAATTGATACCATGTTTATATAGTGGCTGCGCTATGAAAAATTGCATACCATTTGTGTGTCGCAGACATCATTATCACAGTCATACACACAGCGGCCATAGGGACTTGTTTCCAAGGTTTTTCTCAGCACTTTCGGATATACTCGGGGGTCATCCTTAATAACAAGATTAATTACGTTTCAGGGTCAGATGATCACGGATCTAAAGAAATAATACAATGGACGATAAATTGCTGTATAGTATACCCCCAATGATTTGCACAAAACAAAATAAAAATTGCCAAAAAAAGCTTTAAAATCAGCATGTTTTAAATGGACGCACGGACATTCTGACAACTATTATAGAGTTGATAAGCTTTCTGCATCATAACTAACTGTTACAGGAATCATAATAATTAAATCGATATGCCAATTCTAACGTGCCTAAATTAACGAATACAGCTAACCGTAACGTAAATGGTCGTGTGGACATTGTGGTAATTATTATAGAGTTGTTACGCTTTCTAGATCGTACCTAACTCTTACAGAAATCATTATTTAAAGTTTAAAATCTTTGAGACAATTCTAACGTGCCTAAATTAACGTACATAGCTAACCGTGACGTACGTACAGTTGGAAGTATAGAATCGCTTCGCTAGGTACTAAAGTTACCTCAATATCACAGACCACAGAATTAGGCCACTGCTTGATAACAGGTTCTTTCAAATAGATTCTCTCAGCTAAAAAATATTATAGATTTCAGTTACATTAATTTGTCATTGACTTGTAGCCGCGTCACTTGCAGAAAAAGCTGAAAATAGCCTAAAACCAACCAGAACTCAATAGTTGTCGCAAACTTAAGCTACAGACAAAAAAAACCTTATTGTTTTTTTTTTAATTAGATTGCATACATTATCATCTACTAAAAAAACCAAAGTTAGATAAAAATCTAGGAACTAAGAATGCAAAATATCAAATTGTGGTCCTTACACTAAACGTTATAAGCCACCATTGCTTTAGAGGTCCTTGGGACAATACAAATAACAAGAAAGCATTAAAAATTTAATATTCATGGGTGGAAAAGATAGAAACAATATCTTACCTGAATATGGACAACTTTTTGAAAGAGGGCAGGTCAAACACCTAAAATAATTACATTTTTATTACTACCTACTTCTTACAAAAAAAACTGGACAATTTTCAAGAAAATAAAATTACTTATCATCAAGTAAACGGTTTACTCCAAATACTTTCATTGGTATAATTTTATTTACATCAAAACTACATATAGATTTAACAGTAAAGATTCGGAAAGAAAAGTTTCTTAAAACAAATTATTTTACAGGCAAGGATGACAACAGAAGGAAAAGAATCTTACATGGACAAAGGAAAAGGGGTAGTTGCACGATTCAATTCAATTTTCTACAAAGTAGTTTTAAAAATATCAAGACTGGAAAATCATATTCATTGTGATATATTTAATTTATATTCACAAAAACAGCACGACGTCTAATTTATTTATGTCAAATTGTTTGTTATTTATTGTAATACAAAATTATTTAAGTTTAATAGTATACTTATAACTTATTCTTGAAATCATTTTCCCCTTGAATTAATTTATCCCATAGCGTTAAACGAACTTACTGACGGAAAGACAAAATGAATCCCAGAGCAGCTTTGCTGCTAAAAAATTAAAATAAATCTGACCTATCAGTGGCCAACAAAGGTTTCTTTTCTTTCTTGAAATGTTGAAGACTTCCAAATGAGGATATATTCACAACTTCTTTGCCTAAATAAATGGATTTTATATACATACTTGGATCTTACACCACATTATAATGTACTCTAATAAAGAAGAACTTGTAATTGGCTACAATAACGATCCCCCCCATCCACCCCTTTTATTCCATCCCCTCCCCTCATTCTATATCCATTCCTAAATAAGGGGGGGGGGAGTTCTGACACTTTTGCGTAAACAGTGATTATAGGCTTTGTCTTTGGACTGAGAGGATAGGTTATTAGGGATAAAATCACTCTTATATGATGAATTTCCCCCAGATTTAAGATTTTTTGGATAGGCCTCCAGGTTCCGGAGCTCCAGGCCTCCAAGTGGTCTCTGTACAGGTAAAAATTAAAAATAAGATTTTTTTTTTGAAGAGTTAGAAGTTAACTTATAAAACAAAATATACTTCTTTTTGATTGTTATTCACATATTTGAAGAAAAAACATACATATTTTGTCTCATAAGCTGACATCTAACCTAAAAAAAAAAAAAAAATTTTCATTTTTACCTGTAGAGAGACAACCTGGAGCATGGAGCTCCGGAACCTGCAGGCCTATCCAAAAAACCTTAAATCTGGGAGAAATTCATCATATAAGAATGGTTTTATCCCTAATAACCTATCCTCTCAGTCCAAAGACAAAGCCTATAATCACTGTTTACGCAAAAGTGTCAGAACTCCCCCCTGATATTACCACCAAATACCTTATGGAACAGGTTCTTTATACGCTGCCAACGCCAATACTTTATTCTCTCATCTTTAAGCACTCTCAAGTATAATCTGTAATATGACAATAAATTAAAACCCCAAACAAGTTGGTTTCACTTCTGCAATATGTATATGTGTAATAAAAACCATAGACAAATAATAACGCAATAATAATCAATCAAATCATAGATAAATATAATTTTATTAAACATAAAATTACACAGCACATATATAAATTAAACATTGACAATCAGCATTCTTGTGATCACAAAGACCTAAACATAATAAAAACATATCAATATATAAAATACAAGCATTAACTACCACTCCTCCTGTTTCTTTCTTCTCCTCCTCTTTCTACTCCATCTTCTCCAGCCTCTCCTTCTTGCTCAACCTCTCCTTCTTACTCTCAAACTGCTTACCATGCATGACCTCCAACATCTCCATAAAACTCTTCCTCTCAGACCTCCATTCTTCTCTCTGCCTCTTCCACTCTTCAGTATCAAGCCACTGCTGTTCTCTCTCTCGCCTAATAGCCCGGGAATCATCCCTAGCCCTCGCCTCAAACACCGACACCATACTCTCTTTACGCCGCACATCCTCTCTGGCCAACTCAAGCTCCTTCTTGACATTGTCACGCTCCTTACGGACACGTGCCAAGTCCGAATCCACCTGCTGCACCTGCGATTTCAGGCTTGAAATCTGCAGCACCATAGACCTGGCAGTCCCAGCCTCCAGCTCAACAGTGGTTATTAAATTACCGCTGGAGTCTCTAGGCGCACGTCCTCTGCCCCGGCCTCTACCCTTCGCCGGCCTCGCAGAAACTGCCGCCTCCGCCTTGTCCTTTCCACACGACATGGAACGGCCTCTCTTGGCACCTCTACCCGCCTTCACAACAGGCACCACAGCCGTCTGGGCAACAGACACAACGCCCCCGTTGACCACCGCACTCTCCTGCACCTCCTGGACATCCTCCACGGCCTTCACCACCTTCTTTGCCTTCTTGGGAACAGACATGGTGTACCCCAAGGATTCCAAGAGTTCACAGCTGCTACGGCTCTGGCAATAAGCCGCCGTAGCCCATAGTGGCAACGGCATCACGTCCTGGAAAGGAACGGATGGCGTGTGCTCCACATCGAAGCCGCCAGCATGTAAACGCAGAAGTCTACCTTCATAACGTTTCATGCCCTCAACCGACATCTGCGCCCCTAGGCCCGCGTCCGCGGAAAATTCCGCATAGCAGGGACCATAGACCACCCACTGACGGGATTGGCGCACCATAAAGGTACGGTGCAAATTAAGTACACCGTACCCATGGGAGACCGATTGGGTCCAGATGTGGCTGTTGACGGCCTGGACGTGTTCCCAGTACATAAAGCTGGCGGGTATAAACCTCAGGGTTGGTATTACAACCTGATGTTTAGTCCCCAAGAACAGCTTTATGACCTTGTCGACAAGACCACAGATCTTGTCGACGGGAAGCACTCCAATTAGATATTGGACGCCAGGTATAGACACCCGCTGGGGTGTACTTCTACCAACTATGGACTGAACTAAGTCCAGTAACTGAGACTCAGACCGCTCACAACATGTGATCCATGTGACGTCCACCGGCCAGCCAAACCCCTCTTCGACGTCGCTGATGGTTGTATGCGTGGTGCCCTCCATCAATTGCACCTCTCTTTGAATCATAGAATCCATGGCGAGCTAAAAATTAGAATAACACTATTTAATGTGTCACAAAAATAAAGATTCTCGTCCGATGGTATGAGTCTTAAAAACTGAGTTATGCTTGTAGAAAAAAATTAAGTTAGATTTAAAAACAAAACTTAAAAACACAAGAAATGATAGTAAATTCGTCGTGAAACTATGGTTTTTAATTACTTTAATTACTAAAAGATAAAATAAAAACACATATAAAGTCATTTTTAAAGAAACTATTTCACTTTTACGAAATAAAATAGATTTACCAATTGTGTATTTATAAAAGCAAGTATTTAACATTGCTCGTAAACAAAAAAATCATAATATTAGAACTTATCTTTAAAAAGTCGATAAAATTGCAGTTTATTACCTTAGAATAGTCAAGAAAAGACTAGTGAATTATTCTAGTGTGTAAACTGGAATGATTTATTGTTGAAAAAATACACAAAAAGTAAAATATTCTATTTAATTCACATTTTTAAAAGAATTTTAACTGTTTCCGCAATTTTTAATACACGTAAACTGATTTTTACGCGCTTCATGCCGCGTTCATTTTTATGCGTATTTAAGCATAAAGATACAGACATTCTTGCATCTATTTATTTGATAAGAATGAAAGTTGTCGCCTAATATTTGTTGAGCCTTAAAAATAAAATACGTTTCTAAACGCATATTCGTAAAACGAAAATTGTTAATGTATTAAATAACAAAATATTCATAAAATAGATTTTTATTTACAACAAAAGAAATACTTTTATGTACTTTAGGCTTAAAAAGAAACTTGACATGCATTCAGTGACTTTTTAGAGTCCCTTGATTGCATTGAAGATTTCTTTTGGAATCTTCCCACTTTGCATAGATTCTACCAGATTCTGACTGTTAGCTCCAAGCTTTGTCAGCGGATCTGCAATCTGATATTTTCCTTCAAGCCAAATCAATTGCTTCAACTCATTTGCTTTCAACATCTGCTTGATCACACCAATCTCTCTCCTCAACTTTCTCTCTTGCACATCTGTAGTAGAATGCACACTCTCAAAAGTGTCCTTGTTGTCTATGATAGCTCTAACTGGTATGATACCTTCCTTGCCCAACAACTGCTCTAGGGTCCATTTAAAAGCAATTGCAGCATCAAGACCTTTTGTCAGACTGATGGCTTCTGCTGCCAATGTGGATGTGACCACTCTATCAATCTTGTTTGCCCTCCAGTCAATAGGAGCACATCTTCCATCTTCTGGTCTCACTAGGAATAACACATATCCTTGTGTGCTATCAGTTCCTCCATTCAAGTTTCCATATGATGCGTCTGTAAACAACCAGATCTCTGATTTGCTTATATCTTCCATGTTTGAGAAACGAAGTACTGCCTCATTCTTTTTCAAATTAACTAATGAGGTCTTTGCATACTTCAGATCAGCAACAGTGCCTCCTTTAAAATGAGTAGAGCATGCAATCATGTTGAAAGAAAGATCTGGACGTGTGGAACGCACAGTCCAGTTTAGTTGACCTGTCATCTTTCTCAGCAAAGACAGTTCATCAAAAGTCATGTCTGCCTTTGTCTGCTTCATTCTCTGTGGATCAAACACTGGAATTGTTAATCCTTCTACATAATCAGACTGGTCTAAGGTTACACCATTCTTGTCTTGATTAAGCTGAAAACCTGTGTACATGAAACTTCCACGCTCAGATTTGCCAACCATAAAGGTGTTCAGAATTTGTGGCAATATAGTGGTGTGAAAATATTCACCTCCTGCATTCAAAAAATCATCAACGTGAAGACCAACCAGAGCTTCCAGTTCTCCATCTTTCATTAGAAAGAATAGTCCTGAATCATAAGTACACTTCTGGAAACCTAATTTCGTAAGTACATCTTCTACTCTTGTGTACCATTGTCTGCTTGCATCTCTCAAACCATACAGGCATTTGTTTAGGAGCCACAAAATGTCAATTGCATTTGCTTCTTTTGGAGGTTTAACATACACTTTTCTTTCCAATCGTGTACCTTGAAGGAAAGCACTTTTCACATCAACAGTTTCTATAGTCCAACCTTTAGCTGAAGCAATGGTTAGAAGAATCCTCAAAGAATATTTCTGCATTGTTGGCGATTCCTTGGGATGCTCATCTTCCTCTTGAAATCCCCTAGCTGTCAGCCTGGCTTTGACCTCCTTGCCTTTCATGGTCAATACCCATGTGGTGGTAATCCTATTTTGACCTTCGTCCTTGACCTCTTGATAAGTGTCAAAATCTTTTAGCTTTTGCAGTTCTAAGTCTTTAGCTGCTATGCATTCCGGAGAATCTTTCATCTCTTTTGGCATCATTACTGCTAAAACTTCTTCATGCACCCAAGTTGCAAGCACTTGTTCTTCATTTAGACTAACTAAGTTATCATTGGCTTCTGCAGTTATCTCTTTTCCATTATCAAGTCTTATATCATAAGCCTCTTCTTGTTCTTCTGGTGGATTCTGCGTTTCTTTGCGCACTTCTTGTCTTGCAAAATCTGCTGAGAACTGCTTGCCTGAATCCAGTTTTACATTGTACCAATGCTTATATTTACCTACTCTCTTGCCAGCTTGTCCCAGAACAATGCCTCTTTCCCATTTACCATTTTCCTTGAACTCAATCCTTTGATTGGTTTTAAACTTTTCTGGACTTGCTAGAGCTTGGCTAGGTTCACTACCACTTGTTGAATTAGTTGGGTCATTTGCAACTGTTGTTGTATTTTCTGTAGCAACTTCGTTACTATTATCCTCTGTAACGTTTTCTGCTTCGTTTTCTGCTTCATTTTCAGCTTCCTCACTAGCTTCCTCCCTTGCTTCTTGAAAGTTCTCATTATCTTCATCAGATGATTCCTCCATTTTGAATTGTTCTCTCTGATCTTTCAATGGTGATTTCTGCTCTGACATCTCACCCCTCTTGATCTTCTCAAGTTGCTCTTCCTCATCCTTAAGCCTTTCAGACAGGGTCTGTCCTGCTGGCCAAAGCCTGTTTGCACTAACTCTGACATAACTTGATGATGTCCTGATTCCAATTACCTTTCCATCCTGGAAGATAACTTTAGCTGGTCCCAGCCACTTGTCATCCTTGTCTCTTCTGTAATATACTAGCTCTCCAGGCTTGTAATCTCTGTTCACTGCTCTCATTTTTAGCCTCAATGCCAGTTTCAACTTTTCACACTTCTCTGCCTTAGCAAAAGCAGCTCTTGTAGCATGTAGGGCTTTTATGTTTTCTATCAAAGCTCTACTTGTTGGCTCAACCTGAGATGCTGGGATGGGATCTGTCATAATACTAGGCAGTCTTGGTGCTCTTCCAAATGTTAATTCAAAGGCTGTATAACCATAAACATTTGTCAACGAGTTCTTTACTGCACATGCCCAAGCAATCACTTGCTCCAATGGCATTTCATGATGATCTCTTTCTAGACATTCACCCACATTGTCAACCGTTGAGTGTGCCTTTTCCTGATGCCCGTTTTGCCAGGGGCTGCAAGCGGCTGTGGTCGCATGATATATGTTCATCATTGCACATGCTTCTTGTACCGCTTCATTTACAAATTCGCCTCCATTATCCGTTAGAATTATATCAGGTGCAGTAAAATACCTGATCCAATCCGTAAACAATTTGTCAACAATTGTTTCAGGTTTCTTGTTTCTAATTACTGAGCCCACTGTATACCTTGTAAACATGTCCACAAAGTATAGCACATAATGCTTGTCATCCCATTTCTTCAAATCCATTGTGAGAATGTGATTGAAATCCTTTGCCATAGGAAGGCTAACTGCTGGCCTGTCTGGATTGCGTTTTCTCAATATACAACCCTCACATCCATCTATTATTTTGTCAATCATTGTACTGAATTTTGGATCCCATTGCTCTGCTGACTTCAACAGATTCACAAATACTCTCTTCGGCCTGTGGCCAAACTGCTTATGCAGTTTCTGCAAAAGTTTCAGCTGGCTTTCTGTATTCTCTTTCAACATATTAACCGCGTATATCTCCTGCATTAGCATTGTATCATGATGTTCATTGTCTCCAAACAAATTGAGAATGAAATGCCCTGCTGATGTTGTATCTACTCTTATGGGCTTGCCGTTGACTGTGGCTGTATCATCTGCCATGTTCAGTGAGATACCCAACTGTTTCATGTGAGTCTTGGACATGAGCAATGGTATATCGGAGTCAATTATATCAACTGAGATGAGATGACGTTCTCCTGCCACTATGATAGGGATTGTGTAAGCTTGCATTGTTGGAAGTATTCCTTGGTTTCCAAATTGAAAAGTTTTCTTACTTTTATAAGGACCTTGGATTTGATTCTTGAGCTCACTGGGAACTGACGACAGAAATATGTCCATCCACTTCTTTCCAGCCACGGATGCCGTGCAACAGGAGTCTAATGCAGCACAATTAATGGATTCTGCTGTAAACCTGCTTAGCTCTTCTTTGTTCGTTGTGAACAGCACTTTTTCAATCTGATCTGGTTGGCTGTCATCATTATCATCCTCTGGTTCTTGCACAACTTTCTCAAATTGCGATAAAAGTGCGTCTTCTTCGTCTGAATTTTGTGTTTGTATTAAAAACACCCTTCCCTTTTTACGGTTCGTGTTATTTGCGCTATTTTGTCCGCTGTTTCCGCTATTTTGTCCATTTAACGATTTCTTATAATCTGGACAATCCCTCTGAAAGTGCCTGAATGAACCACAATATTTACATTTAAGTGGTTTACCAGTAGCGGGATTTAGCTGATTAACGTTGGCATCCCTGTTATTGGGAACATTGCGCGCGCCATTTTGAGCTGTATTGGACGACGACTTTCGCGTATTATTATTATAATTGTTATTATTATAATTGCTTGTGTAATTCTTTTTATATGAATTATTCTTTTGCCAAGCGGCGAAAGCTTCCTGGTGGTCCGCAATAAACGCATCGGCGTTTGACTGCACTGGCTCACCTGTACAAATATTGCCAAGGCTATCTGACAACATTTCTTTTATCTTTTTCTTAACTGCGTTGTACATTGTCCCTTTTCCAGCTTCTTTTTCGATATCCATCACGGCTTTAACTAACGTAGCCTGTGTATGATCGAGCTTAGCTGCTACCGCTACGATAAATGCGCTACACGTATCCGTAAAAGTTATTCCAGATTGCTTACATTTATTGTAGTATCTCTCATGTTCTTTCAAATAATCCAAAATTGTCTGTCCTGGACGTCTTCTGTAGTTAAAAATCTTTTCAAACGCTTCAAGTTCGTCTATCCTTGCCTCTTTACCTATGTGCCCATCGAGAAAGGCAATGACCTTGTCTACACCCTGCGGATCTCCTATTAGAGACTCAACAGGGTGGACGTTAAAAAGGTCAGTCTGAATCAAATTACCGAAAGTAATTGATTCATCAGGGACGGCGTATGCCAACATCGCCCCTTGCTTCTCGGGCTTATAGTCCGTTATCCCCTTCCATAGTATCACATTATTCTTGTACGCCTGGTAGGTTTGAAAATTATTCAGATTCGGCGCCTCCGCCCCTACCTTACAGTTTTCCGCCATTTTTGCTTCCCTGCTTGGGGTTTTTGCACACCTTTTTACAGGCTAGTTAACACAATCCTTATTAGCACACTACTTTTTATTGTAGTTGTTATTGTTGCGCTACTTACACCTAGCTATACACCTTTATTTAGTAAGGATAGATAGGCTATTATTATTGTTGCGCTATTTATAGCATCAATCTGATAAAAGAAACAAATACTAGTTTACTAGCTGCGCTACCTATTCTTTATTATAGGCTTGTTAACAATATTAAAAACACACTCTTTGCGAGCTCTAATAAGGATTTATTATACTTAATAACACTATTATCTTTATTCAATAGTTTAGCTCACTGGACAAAAGACATAAAGTATAGGTTCATAAAATACTTGGAGTAGTTCAAATAGTGCCGTAGATCTTTTTCTTATAATTCTCCCTTTATAGAAAATTATAAAAATAAAACGCTCTGCTACTACTGATATTACCACCAAATACCTTATGGAACAGGTTCTTTATACGCTGCCAACGCCAATACTTTATTCTCTCATCTTTAAGCACTCTCAAGTATAATCTGTAATATGACAATAAATTAAAACCCCAAACAAGTTGGTTTCACTTCTGCAATATGTATATGTGTAATAAAAACCATAGACAAATAATAACGCAATAATAATCAATCAAATCATAGATAAATATAATTTTATTAAACATAAAATTACACAGCACATATATAAATTAAACATTGACAATCAGCATTCTTGTGATCACAAAGACCTAAACATAATAAAAACATATCAATATATAAAATACAAGCACCCCCCCCCCCTTATAGGTGTATAATAGTTGTTATGTTGGCTATGTTTTTCTCCTGTACAAGGATGAAATACAACCATAGGTTAATTTTAGGTTAGAGTATATCGTCCTGTCATAAGATTGTTTATTCAGCATTAAATGCTTAACCAACGTTAACCGAAGCTAACTAATCTTGATCAACACTGTGTATGACAGGTGTCCATCCTTAATCCATACTAACGAATGAAACATGGGTACCCCAAGAACTGTATTGAAATATAGCTTTTTCAAATAGGGAAAATAACACTATATCTGACAGGCACTGCTATCTTTGACTTAAGAAAAAATAGCCACAAATTTTTTTAAATTTTTTTTTCGAGTGCCCTATCTAGTTTCTATGTCCCATCTTATTTTTATCCCTCCATTGTTTGTTTTTAAATGCGTAAATAATAAAAACCTTGCCTCCCATCCAATAGTAAATAAGATCAACGTCATGGCAACATTTGGCCAACAGGGAGAACGTACTCTCCCCCTCGTTCCTCCAATTACCACGCACAAAGCTGTGGGCAAAATGCCAATATCCAATATTTTCCACGTGGTTAATGCTCATAACTTCGCCAATTTCGCCACTGTCCAAAATTTCCTGGATTTTTTTGGCATTGCAGGTCATAAACATGCATTTTTAATTTTCGGATTTTTCTTAAAGCGCTTTCTACAATTAAAGTCGTCCGTCTATAATAAGGCTCTTATCGTTAAATAAGGAATGTTAAAATTGTTCTATTGATATTAAACTTTGAAATATGATTCTTTAACTATTAGGTAACTCTATTAGACAAAGCCCTACCACCTGGGATATAAAGGGATAAGACAATGGCCGATAAATAAATGTGCATCTCCAATGATGAAACACAAAACTACCTATTCTGTTGGTTACAATTAGTGGTTGAAACGTTTGGAAACTCAACTTAATGAACCAACCAATCAAAATTTAATAAAAATCTCCAAAGTTGTTAAGTCAATGAATAAGAAAACGTTATCAAAAAACATTGGGAACTAGTGTAATAAACAGCCAAATATCCCCTTCCTCCCTGATTACCACAAAGTCTGTATGTCCATATTTATTTATTTATGACCAAATCATTTGCAGTAAAGAAAAATACACTTGCCTCCCATCCAATAGTAGATAAGGTCGACATCATGACAACATTTGGCCATCAAAGAAAATGAGCTATCTGACTCTTTTCTCCAATTCCCTCTGGCAACAAGGATAGTTGGATATATAGGGGAGAAAGAATGTTTTGCAGAGTTATTTTTTGTAAAGTTTTCATTAATCCTTATACCTAATGGAGTAAAAAAGAATCTATATTTGTTTGTCTGTCTGTCTGTTTCTACCGAAGGATTTCATTAACCACTGATCCGATATGGAGGGCACCAAGAGTAATAGCCCCTAAAAAACCCAATTTTTTTTACTTCTCTTTTTAAATCTAACATAAAATACTTATTGGATTGTAGAATCTAACCCCCTACCCCTCAAAAGCTTCTAGGGTCTTAGGCGCTTGTTATATATGTTTTATTGAGAGCGCTGAACCAAAAGTACTTGTTATTTTTGGAACTAAAAATCAACAGAAAATTAAAATGACTAGGTAGGTAGCTTATTGTTACAACATATAACTTTAAAATCATTTGTTTTTTGAAAACTTAAATTATAAAAGCAAATCTTTTCATAAAAAGTCACCTTTTACCACGAATCAAACAATGGACTAAAAATAAATATTTCCCCAATTAATGTGATTTTAAATTTCGGGAATTTGTATTTTTTATCTTTCAGTAACGAAGCTACTTTGTAATTCGAAATTCCTGTCTGTATGTTCGTCCTTCTGTATATTTTATCCTATTATCCTTGCCTGACATAACTATGAGCGAAATGCCAGTAGCCAACATTTTCAACATGATTTATACTCATAACTTCACCAATTGCGCCTCTATCCAAGACTTCCTTACAAAGATCATATTCTTAACAAAGAGTTTTTGCTTTCTTTTAGATTTTGGTCAATCAAATGTGTGTTGATATGGATCTAAAGTTGATGTGACATTCCAACTCACCTACTTCACATGCCTATTAAACATTCCCATAAAACGAACATCGAAATGTTTATTTTATATCTATAATACAAAGTAGAACGATGTCTGTCTGTCTGTCTGTCCGTCTGTCCGTCTGTCCGTCTGTCTGTCCGTCTGAAGCTTAAGATCTCAGTAACCACTGAACCGATTGGGCTCTACTCTTCAGGGAATATACCTACTGGTCCTGTGTTGGTTTTAAGCTATTTTCTTGGGGGGTGGGACACCCCCAACCCCCCCAAAAAATGAAACCCCCCCAAAAAATTTTTTTTTACTTTTTCTTTTTAAATCTAAAATACCAAAAATTAGGTTGATCAATCCTCTTGGGGCAAAGCCCCTAGAGGCTAGGGGCGAAGCCGCTAGTACTCTAAATAAAGCTTTATCCTAATAAAATATACAACCTGTACGTGACTCATACGTGATAAAATGATAAAATAACAGCCTTTACATCCTCAAATTTGTCTTCTTTCTAACAAATAATGTGGACGGATTATTTCTATACTTTGTTCCTATAGGTTCAATTAAAGGAATGATCATTTAGATGATTCTATACCTATTAGGTACTGTATGTATGCATATGACCTGCCTTGATTTTAGCACATGGAGGATAATATCTTAGCACATGGCATACTGCAAGCATCACTCCATTTCTAATCAAATAAAAATAGCATAGTGCATCTAGCATTATTTGAAGATCCTATTATATAAACTAGTCAGCTTTTTTGTGTGTAGTGAAAGATCTCGCTAACCACTGAACTGATATGGTTCTCCTTTGCAATAAAGCTTTTTAAAGGTATTGAGATGGTTTTAAGCTATTTTATTTTTCATAAATAGGTCTGGGTATGGTTTTAGGCTATTCTTCTACCTTTCCATATTCATTCGAATATAGAGCCCCTATATGCCAGAGGCGCAGCCGCTAGTTCATAAAAAGAAGTTTTAGGTACCTCAATACCTATAGAAAATAAATTTTTTTCTTGCGCTACAGACAAATGGAAGGAAATCTAAGAGCTTTACTTAATTGACTTACCTTTGGCACGCTTCCGTGATTTTCTGACAGTCTTTTTCAGTTACAGCCATAGGTTTTTCCAGCAGTAAATGATATCCTTGTCCTGATATTTAAAAGAGAGATAATGATTATGAAAATAAATTGGTTTAGTCAAGGTAACAAAAATACCTATAAAAATCAAATAACGTTAATTTTTGTGAATGAAAATCTTCAAAGGCGAAAAAATGTATTTGTATGAACCCTACATCTTGCTTTTATAAAGATACTGATCATCAGTTTCGGAAATAAAAAATCTTACCAGGATCTTACTAATTTTTACCTAAAACTCACCTAAACATGACAGGTGTCCTTCTTTAATTCAATTTATATAGAATAAATGGATTTTGTGAGATTCTCGCATACTCTAATAAAATGTTTCTACCAGCTGTATACAACGATACACCCATCCCTTACGACATTAATCTATCCCCACACCTAACTCTGATTGACCAATATTTAAAGGAATAAAATTAACGACTAATCTATCCATACTGCCTACCTGCCATCTGTACAGCAGGAGCCATGTGATCCTTGTCCTGTGTGCAAATAATGGCAACATCTGCCAGCTTCTTGGAACCTGAAAGGTAAGTATTTACAAAATCAATACTGAAGGTAAAAATAATAGTCTGCAGAACAGCTATACTTTAAAAACGCCGTTCATTTAATTTATGATCCCTCCTCCTTAAAAATTAATTTTTTTCATTGTCAATATATTTGGTTGTACCTTTTAGCTCTTCCCAATGAGAAAACCGGTTTTGGGGTGGTACCTTATGCCAGTCGCCAATCCTATCTCTCCTGAAAAAATCATAGGTACATTAATTCGATAAAATGAGTGGTTTCCTTTTTTTCAAGTACAATTCTTAACGTTTTCATTTTTGACGAGGCTTGCAACAAGATTCGAACCAATCACCTCTCTAAAAAAAACCTCACATATAATTAAAATTTTTTACATACCTGTGTTTAAGAGGTTCAACAACTGCAACGATTTTCAGTCGTTTCGGAAAATCTCGGCCAAAATTGGAATAATTTTCGCCGCGGTTTCCGCACCCTATCACAATGGCCGTCACTAATCTATCTTCCTCGTTACCCATTTTTAATATCTTGAAAATAGTTTCATTAATTATCCAATAAGATCTCGCAGATGCAATGTTGATTTTTTCATGCATGTCAATGGAATTGGACACTCGACAATCAGGGATGTCCGAACTTTTTTTGACGGGGTTAAATTAAGGGGTTTCAAAGAGTTTAATTTTTGAGGGGGGTGGCGAATAGTCTAATCTATTTTTTAAATATTTAGGAAGGTAATAAGGACAATAAATTAATATTCCAAAACTTAATTATGAACAAATTACCCATAATGTAGATTTATAATTACTTTGTACCAGCGCACCTTATCATACGTACGGATCAATATTTACTCGTCGAGTCTTCAAATAATTAAATATATCTTAAAACGAGTTCAATTTACAAAAGCTTGTCAATGATAGCAGAAAAAATAGTTTTATACTAAACCCGATAGTTTATTCATATTAATGCTCATCCCGTTAACATATATATTACAAATTATGTTCAGGGGCCCTCCCCCATACATCTTTTTCAAGTGGGGTAAAAAAAACTATTATTAAGTAAAACTCAGTAAGTACCTTCATTTTATTTGTACGTTTTAATTAGAATTGGGCTTGAAACGTTATTTTTTATTTTTGATAAAAAAATACTTACTTTAAACGTAATTACTAAGCTCACAGTGGCCCTGCAGCGTAGTGTAGTGTATCTTTTGTAAACAATTTTAGTCGACGCGATATTTAGGCCAAATCCCGACAAAATTAAACCTTTTAGTAGGTGTTAAAAACATCATATCTTTGTTCTTATTTAAGATAAATTAATAATTTTTTTGCATAAATAGTTTAATTATGACCTCATTTATCGTTTTTTATAAAAAAAAATTAATATTTAATTTTTCTTGAGGGCAATTTAAGTCATTAAATATAAGGTATTTTTGAGCGTTTATTATAAGCCTAAAAATAGAGATATCGTTACACGCAGAAAAACGCGGCAAGAATATGCGCTTATTCGTTACTGTGCAAAATTTTATTACATTTGAACCGTGGGAAGTTCACCCCCTCTCACCCCGTGTGAGTCATACTTTAATTTAGCCGCAATTTTATGGTGATTTTTCGCGATTTGCGCTATTTCTCAGTGTAGTGTTATATAAACGGGAGATTATTATTGTATTCTTAACATTATATGTCGTACTATAATTGAATTTTTATTGAATAAAAAAATTGTTTATTAAAGCAAAGATTTTCTATTTGGGCAGGGGGGGGGGGGGGGGGTTTACTCGAGAACCCTTAGAGCTAGAGGGAGCTAATTTTGGATTTAAGCTTCTATAGGGCCAAAGTTACTTTTAAAATTATCTTCGACCCCCCAACCCCCCCCCCCAAAAAAAAAATTATCGCTGACCACCCACCCACCCCCAAACCCCTAATTTAGGGGGGGGGGGGAGGCAGGTGGATTATATTATAGGGTGTTTCTCAGAAACGACTTGAGATAAATGGAGCAAACCTTATATTAAAACTTTTGTAGGCCTATATTTGATTTTAGAATTATTGCTGAACACCCTCCCACCCCCAAACCCCTAATTTAGGGGGGGGGGGCGGGTGGATCATACTATTGGGTGTTTCTCAGAAACGCCTTGAGATAAATGGAGAAAACCTTAGGATAAAACTTTTGTAGGCCTATATTTGATTTTAAAATTATCGTTCACCACCCACCCACCCCCAAACCCCTAATTTAGGGGGGGGGGGGGGGGGCGGTTGGATTATACTATAGGGTGCTCCTAAGAAATACTTGCGATAAATGGAGCAAAAACCTTGGGATAACACTTTAGTAGTCCTATATTTGATTTTAGTACTATCGTTGACCAATGACCACTAAGAATAACTGAACTAAGTTACAATCACATATTTTATTTTGGGTCTTTCCTTCTAGGGGCTTGTGGAGCAAAAGTCCCCAACACTAAAAATAGGAGTTCTCAGCTTATTTTAGCTGGTGCCTTCGGCACCTCAGGGCTAAAAAAACAAGTTTTAATCTCATAATTGTACATTCTATATCCGCGGAAAGCGTGTTATATTATGATGCGAGAAATAACTATTCTTTGATATCTTTAGTATAAGCTTAGAACTCCTATTTTCAGTTTTATGGGGTCTTTTTGTCCAAAAGGCCAATGATGACGGAAAGTCCCAAAATAAAATGTGTAATGCTTACTTAGTTCAGTAATTTTGATAAAGTTTCTTTTAAAAAATCAGGTTGATATCTTGAAAAAGAAGCTCAGAACTCATATTTTTAGTGTTTTAAGGGGTCTTTTGCTCCACTAGCCCCTAGAAGGAAAATACCGAAATTCAATTTTCTAAGTTTTACCAATACATTCAGTGACATAAGAGACTTTACAAAAAGAATTAGGTTGATAACTAAAAAACAAGCATACACGTACCACCCAAAATTTGGTAATGAATTTAATTTCCTTTAAGTGTACAAACTTCCCTTCCTTAGGGTCAGTCCATCCGTCCAGAATGGATAGCTTTTTTTTTTTGTTAATTTAGGCATGTTAGAATTGTCCTATCAATTTCAAACTTTGCATGGTGATGCCCCTAGTAGTGAGGTACAATTTAGAAAGCGTAGAAATTCTATAAGCATTACTGGTATGTCCGTACATCCATTTTGAACATGCTGATTTCTACATTTTACTAAAAAATTTTTATGTGATATAATTCATCTGATTGACCTAATTTATGGTATACTGATTCCTATGAAAACGCAAAGCAACTCTATAATCAAGTCCTAAAAATGTAAGTATGTCCAAAACATTATTCTGTATCAAGCAGTCTTTCAACAAATTTGCTTACAATTTTGATTATCCTCTTATACATTTATATTCTGATTGTTCAGTTCTGACACTATACACGGGTTAATGTCCATTTGTCCTACCATTTCTGTGCTTTGCTTTTATGAATGTTGTCATCCTTGTAGAATACAAATCTAAAATCAAGGAAAAATCCAGATTTTAAAATTTTTGGGTTCTATCCCTAGTGTTTTTTTTTTTAAACACAAAAGTTTGAATAGTATTAACCACCAACCCTTTCCCCTTCAGATTAAGGGGTTTTGAGGTTGGGTGGAGGGTCAATGATATTTCAAAAGCCACTTTAGGCCTACAAAAGTTTATTACTAAAGTTTGATCCATGTATCAGATGTGGTATATGAGTAGTACACACTAGTATAAAATAGTATTAGGCCTACTAATGTTAAATCCAAGGTATGCTCCATGGTTCTCAAGTGGTTTCTAAGTTATACACACTAGTGTTAAACACCAGCCTCCCACCTTTTTCCTTTGCCATAAGAGGGTTTGGGGGTGGGGGTGAGTGGGGGGTGAGCAATATTTATTTAAGTATTAAACCAGCCTCACAGCTCCCCTCAGTTAAGGGGGATTGGGGGTGGGTAAGTAGTCAACGATAATTCTGAAAATAACTATAAGCCTACAAAAGTGTTATACTAAGGTTTGCTCCATTTATCTCAAGTGGTTACTGAGAAACACCCTATAGTAAAATCCACCTGCCCACCCCCCTAAATTAGGGGTTTGGGGGTGGGTGGGTGGTCAGCGATAATTCTAAAATCAAATATAGGCCTACAAAAGTTTTATCCTAAGGTTTGCTCTATTTATCTCAAGTCGTTTCTAAGAAAAACCCTATAGTATGATCCACCCGCCTCCCCCTAAATTAGGGGTTTGGGGGTGGGTGGGTGGTCAACAAAAGTTCTAAAATCAAATATAGGCCTACAAAAGTTTTATCCTAAGGTTTGCTCCATTTATCTCAAGTCGTTTCTGAGAAACACCCAATAGTATGATCCACCCGCCCCCCCCCCCTTAATTAGGGGTTTGGGGGTGGGTGGGTGGTCAGCAATAATTATAAAATCAAATATAGGCCTACAAAAGTTTTATCCTAAGGTTTGCTCCATTTATCTCAAGTCGTTTCTTAGAAACACCCTATAGTATAATCCCCCTGCCCCCTCCCCTAAATTAGGGGTTTGGGGGTGGGTGGTCAATGATAATTCTAAAATTAAATATAGGCCTACAAAAGTGTTATCCCAAGGTTTGCTCCATTTATCTCAAGTCGTTTCTGAGAAACACCATATAGTATAATATTTTGTAAACGAATTTTTTCATTAAGTCAACAAATTTTTTTTTTTTATACCTGTCCAGAGAGTCGATCTGGAAGCCTGCAGGATCTGAACCTGGAGGCCTATCCAAAAAATTCCAAAACTTGTAGATAATATATTATAAAAAACTTTTATTATATTTAAAACTATCATCTAACTCAAAAGATAAAGCCGTTACACCATGTTTAAGCAAATTTGTCAGAACTTCTGTAATGTGATTTGAGTAAAAAAGTACGATTTTTAGTCAAAATTTGGCATATTTTGCTAAATTAACAGTAGAATTTATAAAATAAATTATTTTTTTCAGACTTTCTAATTAAAATACATGTTATCCCGTTTCTAAAATGGTAAAAATTAAATCATAACTCCTAAAAATAAAAAAGTTATGATGTTTTCAACTGATGAGGTCACGATTTTTAAGCAAAAGATACGCTAGGGCCACTGTGATAAGTTAAATTACATATTTTCAATGAATTTTATTATTTTATATAATAAGGGACGAAAAATCATCTATTTTCATGTACAAATGATAAAAAAAACTACGTTTCATAAGAAATATTTCATCACAAATGAGTCATTTGGAAGGAGTTTTCGTCGTAATTGAAAATTTGAAGGAAGTTTTGTTGACACATCTCGAATTGAGCTGAAAGTTGTTTTGAATGCCGCGTGCAGTTTTATCAGTAACGGGTGTCAAAAGTTTTTATTTACGACATGCGTTTAATATAATCCGTAAGTTTATTTTCTATAACAAAAATGTATGAAGGGAGGGGAAATTTGCCTGTAAATTAAGTTGATAGCTAACATTTTATTAATACAATCCATCATTCTTTGGCCTATTTTTTTGTTAAATCTGAATTTAGTGGTTAAAACTTCTCCACAAGTATAATTTAATCTGAATCAGGAATAAAATTTTGTTTATAATCATTGGGGATATGTATAAATTTATCTTTTTAGATCCTTAAAGGATTCAGTACCTATCTATAGGACAAATTGGAACAAATTCCTGTACTAGATTTGTTCTCAAAATGGGCGGAAAATCACGAAATTTCGCAATTGCAATTAGTTCTCGATTCAAACACCAGAGCCGGCTTTGTCGCTAGGTGCACAAAAAAATTCCAACAATTTTTAAAAATAAAATTTTTATTTTTATTCAGGGAAAATGTTTGCCTGATACATCCTTTTTGCTTTTATGTAAATAATTAAAAAAATGTTAACAAAAAAGTATAATAAACTTTAATAAATTTAATAGTTAATTATCCAGAGGTTGTTTTCCCTTTTCTTCTTTCCCTTTTTCTTTTTATCCTCTCTTCGATTACGCATCCCCCATTATCCTAATATAAGGACTGTATGTACAAATAATTTAAACCAAAATAACAAGGTACAATTTGTATTTTGGGAGTGATAGATTATTGCTTTTTATAAGTTTATCTTTGATTTTTAACATTTTAAATTTGAAAATTAAGATTTTTATAAGTTTTAAAAAGGCAGTCTTTTTGTATTTCTTTCCCCATTTCTCTTCTTCTTCCCCTTTTAACTTGTTATTTGCCTGAATTGACTTTCCCCTCTTTATGGGGTCACTCATTCTATTTCACGCTTCTCCTTGTATTTCCCTTCCCTCCTGCTGCATAATTATCACCTTCTCCTTTCCCCTTCACTACTTCCCCCCTTTTACTTGTTTACATTTCTTTAGTTACTAGATACTTTACTACACAAAAATCTTGAAGTTAAGCCGTTGGAAGGTAGAGAATACGCACCCCCCAAATTTCACACAGACACACACACACAAATTCAGACAGTTCAGTAGCTACCTTAATCACCCTTCTACCTTACCTTTAGTTAGAAATACACACATTCAAAGTTTCAAGACAAAAAAAAATATAAATATTACAAAATATCTGTGCTTAAAACATAAAAAAGTGATTTTTTTTGTGAAAATTAAACAATTTTGAAGTGAAATATTATAATATGAACAAAGTTATGAATAATACTTTTAGTGGAAAATTTGATTTATGAAAATTTAAAGAAGAAAAACTGATATTTTAATCGAAGGTAGGTTTGATTTTTTCTTTTGTTGTTTTAAAAACCTTATCATATAAGATAGTTTTGTTTTTGTTTGTTAGTTTATCCATTAAGATCTCGAGCGCTAACCACTGATCCGATATGGTTCTCCTCTATATATACCTAAAGTAATAAGTTTATATATCTGATGATTAGAATTTTAAAAAACACTGATCTGATCGAGTTCTTTATTGAAAGGAAGCTTGAAATAGGTCCTGGGATGCTTTTATGCTATTTTATTTTGAATTGTAAGTCCCTAGATGCTACAGGGACTCGAAGGAAGAATCTTTTATAGACACACAAGCTCCTATTTTGGAGTACCCAAATTTTCTTGGCTAAACGTCTTTCAGACTACGAAAAATCCTATTAATGGCACTTTCTTTATCTAAAACACAGCCGTTTCGTTTGAACAAAGCAAAACTAGTATTTCTTTACTTCTTACAGCCCGTACACGTTGCATGAAACTGTTGGCGTGTGTGTGTGTGTGTTAGAAACAGCTGACATGTTTGACAGAGTAGTCAAATGGTATTTTTTAAAAAAAAATTTAAAAATAAATTGATTTAACGTTAATGTTACAGTGGTGTAGTGTATTAAAAATTATATTTCTGATAAATTAACAGGGTTGCCTAAAAGTATAACTTGAAAATAAATTTCAGAAAATTATTTTGACATTTTTTTATGCGGAACATATGTTTATAAAAAGAAGATTAAAATGTTGTCATTCTTATAAAATTTGAAAAGAATTTTTTTTTATACTAATTTATGCTAGTTTAGAGTTATTTATTTGAATTAAAAATTTCAAATATAGGTTTATTATTCTCTTTTCTTTCATTGGAAAAAAATAATTTCAATTTAAATTTCCATTGAAAATGTTTTATTTTACCGTTTAAAGTTTGTACTATTCAGGCCCATAAAAAATGCTACTTTTACTTAATAAAATTTTATTTTTATTTCAGAAAATATTTATTTCATTAAGAATAAGGCCGTTTGTGAAAAAAAAATGTAATAATGCTTAAATTAGAGCAACAAATATATCTCTTAATTGTATCTTATAGACTTGGATTTGTTGAGATTGCGGCATTGTACATTTTCTGCAGCGCTACGATTCGCCTATGCATAGCTTTTTATTAACGAAACTAGTGTGAAAAGACCTATCATGGCACAAGTTACGATGCATTTTTGTTAGAATAGTTCTTATTTTTAAAACTTTTCATAATCATGAGTCTATATGACCATTTTATTATGGATAATTATGTTTATTTATCATTAACTGTTCAACTTTGGTTTCGCCATTATGTTTGTTTTAATTGTGAACATCCTTGTTTTATTTACAATTTTCATAACGAACATTCGAATTCATTATTCTAATTACTTTTTATAAAACTAGTGGCTATGCCCCAAGAGGTTTAATCAACCTATTTTTGTTTTATTTAATTTAAAAAGAATAAGTAAAATTTTTTTTTTTTTTTTTTGGGGGGGGGGTAGGAGTACTCCCCCTTTTTAATTTAGTTTTAAAGAGAAATTTTTTTGGGGGGGATATTTTTCATTTTTTGAGGGGGTTGGGGTATCATACCCTCCAAGAAAATAGCTAAAACCACCCAAGGACCAGTAGGTATATTCCCTGAATAGTAGAGCCCAATATGTTCAGTGGTTACTGAGATCTTAAGGTTCAGACAGACATTGTACTACTTTGTATTTTAGTATTTATTTTTCCTTTGACCTATCTCTCAATCTATGAATGCAATGCATGCATTGACAGAATAAGAAAAAGGCGTAAGGAATTTTTGATAAAGTAGAATGAGTTTTCATCCTTTTATCATCATCCTATTATATAAAGCTTTTTTATTGTCTGTAACTTAGGATCTCGTACTTATATAAAGCAGTAGCTTTTTTCTTTGTTTGTCCAATAAGATCTCACTCACTATTTAACGAAATGATTTATTCATTTAAGAGCAGCTTTCTATGGATTCCGCTTCTGTTTTAGTCTATTTTATAATAAATTTTGGTCTTTGTAATGGTATGATTTTAGGCTATTTTTTTACCATCCCCCCCCCCCCCCCCCCTCCTCTTTGAATGCAAAGACCCTTGAAAGTAGGGGCGCAACTACTATTTTGTAAAAATAAGCCAAATGTTAGTTTAGAATTGCGTCAAGGGGGGGGGGGGAAGTTTTGACACATTTACGTAAACCTGGCACCTAGGCTTTATCTTTGGACTGAGAGGATAGGTTATTAATGATAAAATCATTCTTATATGATGAATTTCACGAAGTTTTAAGATTTTTTGGATAGGCCTCCAGGTTCCGGAACTCCAGGCCTCCAGGTGGTATCTGTACAGGTAAAAATGAAAAAAAAAAATTTAAGTTAAAGGTCAACTTATAAAACAAAATATGCATCTTTTTTAAAATATTTAAAGAAAAAATATGCATATTTTGTTTTATAAGTTGATTTGTAACTTAAGAAAAAAAAATTTCATTTTTACCTGTACAGAGACCACCTGGAGGCCTTGAGCTCCGGAACCTGGAGGCCTATCCAAAAAATCTTAAAACTTCGTGAAATTCATCATATAAGAATGATTTTATCATTAATAACCTATCCTCTCAGTCCAAAGATAAAAAGCCTGGGTGCCAGGTTTACGCAAATGTGTCAAAACTCCCCCCCCCCCTTATTTCCATATATTCTAAAGGCAGACATTTGTGCAATGTGAATTGAGACAAATATGTTTTCTTCAATTATTATATCCCTTTTATCCCTGGAAATATCTTTCTATATACGGAATTATAAATGGTATCTTCAAAATGACTTCTCCTTTTTTTTGAGTAGCGAAGCTTCTCTGTAATTAGTCTGTTTGTGTTTGTATGTCACTTATTCTGATAAATGTATTCATTGTATTATCCCTTATGATCCCTTGCTAATTGATTTTTCATTTGTAGGGAAGATTCACATAGGTCCCGGGACGGTTTTAGACTATTCTATATTTATGTAAAAGTCTGGGATGGTTTTAAGCTATTTTTTCTACTTTCCTATCCATTTGAAAACAGAGCCCTTGGATTCTAGAAGCTACTAGTTATATATTAATAAGTATTGATCGTTTTAATAAAAGAGTTCGTTTTTTTTGTTGTTGTTGCGAAATCTACTTAAATATTTTATCACCAAACTTGAATTTTGAAATGGTTTAATATCTGACTTTTTTTCCTGCTAAAATCAAGTTTAATATTTTTAATAAATCACAACATAGTTTGATTTGTCAGTTAAATCTTAATAATACAGGTTTTATCAGCCATCTAATGGGATAAGTCAATAGCAGATAAATTGATGTACATTTCCAATGATGATACCCAAAACTACCCCTTCTATAGATTATAATTAATGGTTGAAACTTTTGGACACTCAAAATGAACCAACTAATCAATATTCAATAAAAGTTATTGAGACAACGCAAAAGGAAAAGCTAATATAAAACTTTAGGGACTAACCATAAACAGCCCAATGACTCCTCTCACACTGGGTTTTATTTAGGGGTTAGACAACTGAAAATATATTATATTTTCATATGTGCAATTTTGCCTTTGGTGGCTTATAATTATAGGGAAAGATAAGATTTTATACTGCAATTGTCCTCTCCCTCTCTTGTGCTTTCTAATACAAGTTAAGATATGATTGAATCAAATACATATGTTGGGATATTTTGACATTACGTTTTGAGTTATTACACCGCAAGAAAAATTAGTATACCTCCAATTTTACCCGGGAGATTAGGGACATTGGGTCATAAAGTGCCCAAAGTTTTATAAACTTTTTTTTCCTTCCTTCCTTTTTTTCCTTGGTACATATTACCAATAGATTTATCCTTATACTAAAGTAACAGGATGTCTGTCTGTCTCTGTGTTTGTGTGTTTGTATCGAAGGATCTCGCTAACCGCTGAACTGAACGGGTTATCCTTAACAGGGTAGCTTCTCATAGGTCCCGGGAAGGTTTATAACAATTTTCTTGGGGGGTGGAACACCCTCAACCCCCCCCCCCCAAAAAAATGAAAAATACAATTTAGCGTTCAATGTCTAATAACTTAAGATGTCTTAATTTAAAGCCCAATTACTTTTCTAGTAAATCCATGTTTTGAATTGTATAAATAATAGGATGACTATTACATTCCTGGCTAGGCAGCAGTCATCAGGGAGGGAGGGAGGGGACAGTGGGTTGTTTATTACACTAGTCCCCAAAGTTTTATTATAAAGTTTTCTTATTCGTTAGCTTAACAACTTTGGAGACTATTATTGAATATTGATTGGTTGAGTGTCCATATGTTTTATCCAGTAATTGTAATTTATAGACGAGGTAATTTTGAGTTCCATCATTGAGTATGTACACCAATTTATCGGCCATTTTTTTTATCCCTTTAGATCCTTGAGCAGTCATATATTTCTCAATTATTAAAAGCACAGCAGCTTCTTTTTATCTGTTTCTTTGTATCTCTTGAATGGTTTAGAAAGTTACTTAAATCATACCTAATTTAACCCTTTAAGAGATCTTTTGCATCATTAGAAGAGATTTAGGCAGATTGTTTGCTCCAGCCATTTACAAGATTTTACTTTACAAACATACACACATACATCTAGCCACTTTAGTATAAAGAATATATTCATAAATAAAAGTTGCATAAGCGATTGCATTTTTAATTCTAATAAATATAATTTATGAGGTTTTACAATTTGTAAATGTTCAATTTATATAGATTCCTCTAAAAGTACAAAGTACATATTTTTTGTTTAACCCAGGAATCTCAAGGGATAAGATAATGGACGTTAAATTGATATATAATATATACATCTACAATGATGATAAACAAAATTATCCCTTCTGTTGATAATATTAATGGTTAATAAGTTGGACATTTTAACAAACCAATCAAAAATGAATAAAAGTACCCAAAGTTTTGAGTCAACGAATAATATAACTAGGTTATAAAACTTTGGGTACCAGAATAACTTACAGTCCAATGTCCCCGCCCTCCTTGGCCGGCTTCAAGTTTCAACCAGCGGAAATATTTCACTTTTAGTCATTCTATCCTAATTTAAGTAATTTTGTGGTATTATTGAAAATTGAATGTTGTTCATAGTGACTATTCTTAAGAAAAACAATAGGCAATTATGATAAACAAAATTATCCTTTTTGTAGAGGTAAATATTATTGGTTGAAGAGCTGGGATACTGATTGTTTTTACCAACCAATCAAGATTTGATTTAAAGTTCCCAAAATTTGCATAATATTTTACTGTTCTTTTTCATTTATAGCTCGTTGCATACTATGTAATTTTATTTTTAATATAGCGGTCCCTCCCTTTCTTTAACAGAAAAAAATAAGTTAAGACAAGGATGACAAAATTTCAATGTAAGCGAAATCCATAATCAGACATCCGAATGTGAACTTTTCGGTTAATATTATATAGTTGCTACTCATTTTAAATTATACCTCAATGTTACAGGAATCATTCTGCCAAATTTGAAATCGAAAGGAATTATAACATTAGAGTAAAACACTAGAGGGAGAAAGGGTTAAATAACTGTATATCCCCATCGCAACCACCTTGTGCAACCTTTATATTGAATCATTGAAAATCAACAAACAATTTATTGAAAAATGTAAACAATTTAAAACATTAAAATTTCTCTCTTGGAACATACAAAGTCTCAATAGTAAATTTATTCAGCTTAAAGAATATATAGATTATTTAAAAGAAAATAAAGTCATAATAGATGTAATATCATTGCAAGAAGTCTGGACTATCTATGACCAAGATATTTTTAAAATAGATGATTATATCTTTATCTATAAGTGTAGAAAGAATAAAGGGGGCGGCGGGATAGCCTATTATATTCATAAAAATCTAAAATTCAAAATATTGAATGAATTGTCAACATTTGAAGAAGGTTTATTTGAGTCACTCACAATTCAACTTGAATATAACAGAGAGAAATTTGTTTTAAGTAATGTCTACCGGCCTAATACTACTAAAATTGGATTTACAGAATCTCAACAAATGGATTTTTTTATTGATAATTTTTCTAACCTACAAAGTAAATTAATGTCTTTTAAATGTGCCTCTTACATTTTCACAGATTCTAATTTTGATATTCTAAAATACTATTGTCATGAAAAAACAAATGATTTTCTTGAAAATTGCATTGCAAATGGTTTTTTATCTTTGATAACAAGACCAACAAGAATTTCTAGAACAACAGCAACATGTATTGACCAAATTTTTACTAACGCAAAAGATAATAGTTTTCATTCAGGAATTTTATTAAATGATATATCTGATCATTTTCCAATTTTCACAATAACACCTTATTCATATAAAGCAAGTAAAGAATCTTTTATTTTTACAAGAAATATTAATGAAGAAAAAATTACTGAGTTTATCAATCTATTAAGAAATGTTAATTGGGAAAATGTAACTAACAGTATGGAACCCCAACATTGCTTTAATAAATTTTATGAGCTTTTTAATGAATTTTATGAACTTTCTTTTCCTTTACAAAAGATAAGAATTAATAAGAACATACATAAAATTGAAAAATTTATGACTGATGGTTTAATGAGATGTAGAGATAAAAAATTTGAATTGTCAACGTTAAGTATTAATGAACCAACTGCTGAAAATATTAGGATATATAATAGATATAGAAATGTCTATAATCGTGCAATAAAAACAGCTAAAAAATTGTATTATTGTAATGAGCTAAAAAAATGTAAATCTGACTTGAGGAAAACTTGGGATATTATTAGAGATGCAATCCGAAAAACAAAAGATAAAGCAACATGTATCAATGAATTGAAGTTTAATGATTCTATATATTTGGATAATGCAGAAATTTCTGAGAAATTGAATGAACACTTCACTTCTGTAGCAAGCAAGATATCATCTAAAATAAATCCTTCTAACATTGATCCGTGTAGCTATATACCTAATTATAATTCCAGTTTTAAAATGCATACAATAAACCCAAATATAGTTATAGATATTGTTAAAAAAATGGGAAATAAACAAAGTATGGACATTTTTGGCCTGTCAAATTCTTTTTTAAAGAAAATAATTTCTGTTATTGCTCTTCCTCTCTCTCATGTCATTAACCAAACTATTTTAACTGGAAAAATACCTTCTGAATTAAAAATCGCAAAAGTTATACCTATTTTTAAGTTAAAAGGGAATAATTCTAATGAAAAAGCTGATCCATCAAACTATAGGCCAATAAGTTTATTAGCTATTTTCTCAAAAGTTTTAGAAAAAGTCATTTATCAACAACTTTCTTGTTATTTGATTAGTAATAATATCATTTTTGAACATCAGTATGGATTTCAATCAAAAAAGTCTACAATACACCCTGTGGTACACCTCTTAAATTATATAGCCGAAGCAAAAAACGATAATAAAACTGTAATTGGAGTCTTCTGTGATCTTGCAAAATGTTTTGATACAATTCCACACCATATTTTAATTAAAAAGTTGTCAAAAATTGGCATTAATGGCATTGAACTTGAATGGTTTAAAAATTATTTAAGTAATAGACAGCAATTTGTACATGTAAACAACACTGACTCAACAAAGCTGAAAATAGATAGAGGCGTCCCACAGGGCTCTATTTTAGGACCAATTCTATTTTTAATCTACATAAATGATCTTAAAAACTGTACTGATTTATTTACCCTATTATTTGCTGATGACAGTAATTTTTTAATTTCTGGTAAAAACTTTACAGAGATAAAACTGAAATTAAACAATGAACTTAAAAAGATATCTGATTGGTTTAGGAGTAATCAAATGAGCTTAAATCCTGATAAAACTAAAATTATGATATTTAATAAAAACGAAAATACTATTGATTGGAATGCTCTTAATATTAAGCTAAACTTTAACAATGAAAATGAGTTTGATCCTGAGAAAATAAAAATCTTAAATTATGTCAATTCAAGTAGCAATATTCCTGCAATTAAATTCCTAGGTGTATTTATAGATCCTTCTTTAAATTTTAAATATCATGTAGAACATTTACGTAAAAAAATTTCTAGTTCCTTATTTCTTATAAATAGAGCTAAACATATACTGAATTTAGATAGCAAAAAAATGCTTTTTCATTCCCTTATAAATAGTCATTTACTTTACTGTTTACCTGCCTGGAGTTGTGGTCTTAAATCTACTATGGAACCATTAATTAAATTGCAAAAAAAGGCAATAAGAATTGTTTTTAGTAAGAAACACATCTCACACACAATGCCTTTATTTAAAAAAATGATGTATGATTTTATAAACAGTAAGCTACCAAGTTCCTTTCAAGGTACATGGCTTCGCCGTAACCAATTACATACCAGAAATCTTAGAAACTCAAATATGTTTGATGTTAAAAAGCCGAAGTTTAAATCTATTGAAAGATTTCCTAAGTATCATTTTCAAGAATTATGGAATAACCATTGTAATAATGATTTATTAACCCACAATCAACCAAGAAAAAAATTTATTAAAAATCTAAAAGAATCTTTGTTATCAAGCTTAATTCTAGTGTGTAACAACCCATTATGTCAAGAATGTAGATAAATTTATATTTCTTTTCAATATTGTTTGAAATCTGATAAATTAATCAAAATTTATTTGTTTAAAATTTTTTAAATTTCTATTATTGCAATAATGGTGTGAGACTTGTATGCCCTAATCAATCCTTCCTATTATCATTCTTTCCTCTCCAATATGATTTCATTTATTGCTTATTATCTTTTTTTTTTGTCTTATTTATATGGCCTGTATGAAAACAATGTGTGAATACACATTACTGCATACTCCTATTTTTTAGGAAACTGCCATTTGGGAAGAAAATATTTTTATAAATTAACTATATCAATAAAATTTTCTGTATATATAAATGTATATAATATTCATTTAATTCATTTATTATTGTAGTTTTTTTTTCTATGTATGTACACCCAAGAATAATAAATCTAATCTAATCTAATCTATATTATCACAGCCAAGTAGCAGAAATTAATTTAGAATCAGACGAAAGAGGTCTTTGAAAAAGAAAGGGAGGTAGTTGTCTGTCTATACATCTATACTTTAGATCTATAACATGTCTATATTAACGAAAATATAAGTTATAGACAGAAGGCCAGACCCTAAAAGTAGAAAAGTTTTGCTTTGAAGAAAAAATTTGCGTAAGATCCTAACCGAAATTCTTCAAATATGCGGGGGGAGGGCAGAGGGGGCGTTTTGAACAAATGGGAGGAGACATGTTAAATTCCTAAGATGTTGGGGGGGGGGGGTGTAGTTTTATTTAGCAAATGTGGAAGTTGTTAAATTGTTGTTAGGGGGGAAGGTTGGGGGGGGGGGGAGACAATTTCTAACGTGTGGAATTTATAGCAACATACGGAATAGTTAAGTTGTTTCAAAATCGTGTAAAGGCTTTTATAAAGAAATACCTAATTGTTTTTTTTTCGATTTAGACAGAATTATGTATAAATTAAGTATTAGCGACTGAGTCACTAGCATGTAGAGGATCTGAATTTGAAAGTAGGGGGTTAGAAAAATAGCAAAGAACATTTGTGTAGCTTCTCTAATATTGAGAAATAATTGGATTTAGGTGTTAGTAAGATCTTAAGAGACAAGCAAACAAAAAATTATTTATTTCATTTTTATTTTGCCTTTTAATTACAAGCAATCAAAAATGTAAAATATTTTAAAGAAAAAAATACATTTTCTGCTTATTTTATCATACCTTTATCCGTGAGTCCTAAGGAATGTGGTGTGAGTTAGCGGGTGAGGGGTTACTTTGGTTGTATGAGGGAGGGGGGAAGGAGAAAAGTGGAAGAATTTTTATTCGTGCGAAGAGCGTTTGGATGTTGATTTTTTTCCCGTTGGGCGAGGAAAACCCTTTTCTAAATATAAACTATCTAAAAATCAATGAATTTCATTGTATAAAGTAGCTGTGAATTATTATTAGCCTTGTGCCGTAAAAATGTGGCTTCGTATTAAAAAACAAACATTTGTTTAGAAAGATTTATTACTTCAATAAAATTGGAAATTATTGAAGACATTTAACTCTAAACATTTTTAGCAAATTACATTTTAAAATAATTAAAATTCATTAAAACAATGGAGATGCAATCAGTTTACTCGAAGGGTTTTTATTTCTAAAGTAGAATGATACAAAAAAGGCGTATTTTTAATTTTACATTTTTCTACCCAACAGGGGTAGCGGGCTACTTTACAAAATTTTGTTGATTCCATTTATGAGAAGAGAAAAATTCCTAGTCCCAACACTAAATATAGACCATATAGATCCTCATTCTCGTAATTAGACCTATAGGAAAATAGTGCATGAACAATCTGACCACATTTTTGGTTTCACGTATCCACTTATTGGAAAGAAAGGGCAGCTATTTTTTTCCAATTCATTTGTTTGTCTACTAGCGGCTGTGCTCCTAGCATCTAGTGGCTCTGTATTCAAAGGAGTAGATAGTGGACAAAAATAGCCTAAAACTATCCCAAGGATTAAATATAAATCTAAAATTAAAATAGTCAAAAGCCATCCCGTGACCTATGTGAAGCTTCCCTTTAAAGGAGTTATTGATTTAGGATGTGTCTATTTGAACATCTAGACTAATACATCTATTGTCCTAACATATCCACGAAAGGAATTTTTGACTTGGCTTTTTATTGAACTAATTTTTGGAATACTTTCCTTAGTTTAATCACCCCCCGACGCTTTACCGTCCCCTTTTTATAACCCCCCTTTTTTTTAACAGCCCCCCAAAGTTTGGTATTTAAAAGAATCAAAACTATTTTCATTATATGTGTGTGTATGTACCTAGTTTTATTTAACATTCTTCATAAATACTTTTATAGTATGGCCTCGAAACTGATAAATATCCGCTGGATTAGAACTGGTTCTCAGCCATACTGCAAAAATCATGAATAGCATCGTAATTCAGACAATTATCCACTAATAGTAAATTGAAAAATTTTGATATTAATACCAGTTTTGTTAGTAACTAAACTAGTTTATATTTTAAATTTTTCAATTAAATATCCGCGGCAAATTTGTCTATAATACGATGCAATAAAAATAACTATTACATTTTATTTGTACAATCTTATGTAATTATGCTGGGAAACTTTCAAATTAAACTAAAACTATTTTAATCAAAAAAAACTTTATTTAAAATGTTATTTGATTTAAAGATAGTAATGAAATTGAAAAAAGCAGCCCGGGAAAAAAAGTTGTCAAAGTTTAGTTCAAAGGTATTTATAGACCAAAAGAAAAACAAACGATTATGAAGAAAAAAATGTAGAGATTTACTGATTTCTAGTTAAAAATTGCAGCTCCCTAACCTAAAGGAGCTCCTTCTGTTCAAATTGGATGGTAGGAGGACACATAAAACTTGTAGGTAACAACTTTTTTTCTTCAATTGAAATTTCCCTATCCACCTAAATTCTCATGACCTTTTGACATGGGCTTAAAAAGAACTCTTCTAACCAAATTACCCCCACCCCCTACTACCCTATGAACCCGGGACTAGAGAAATGGTACTTATGTTATCAAAAACAAATTCAATTAGGTTCTTTTTGAAATTATTATTGATAGTTTCAAAGCTGTTGATAACCATTGTAGCATAATATAATACATGAATTATACATTCTGTCTGAATAATGACCAACAAAATTTATGGATTTTTTTTTATCTTCAGTTTTATCTGTCCCTGCTTTTTCCTTTTTAAGTAAAACCATCCCATGTGTTTTAGATATAAATGGACATGTAAATAAATAGGAACCAATAAGGAAGGGAAATGACATTGGATTGTATGTTATACCTGTACCCAAAGTTTTATAAACACGTTTTCTCCAAACTTTGGGGACTATTATTTGGTTAGTACGAAACTTCAGCGTCCAAACTTCTCTACCATTGAATTTGATATTTAATAAAAGGGGTAATTTTGTTTGAAATCATCGGGGTTGTAATTTTATTTTTACCTTTCTGTATAATTTTTTTTAGATTTTTGTGAAAGAAATAACTATCCCTTTTTCGCTGCTTAAATTCTCAGTGAAAAAAAAACGTAACGACTTTTTTCCCTTTTAACCGACTTATTTATGATTTAAGATCTAACTTGTTTCCTACTCTAAAAATGTGTTTTTTTATCATATTAGGTTTTTGTTTGTCCGTTTAGTTTTCGGTAACCACTGAACCGATTGTTTTCTCCAATTTAGGGGAGCTTTACATGCCTATTTGGATGGTTTTGTGCTATTTATTTTATAATTTACGTCTTTATGTTGGTTTTAAGCTATTCTTCTAATCCCTTCCCTCCACTCCAAAGGCGAAGAAATTCATATCTATGAAACCGCTGGATTAATAAGTCTACAACGATTAGGGAAGCTTTTATTGACTCTTGACATGTCTTAGGTCATTTACTTTCCTAGCTATTTTTAAAACTAAAAAGTTGACCTATTTTATTAATATCCCATAAAAATATGTAAATTAAACTAAATACTTACTACCTATGTAAAAAAAAAGTGTTAAATTAATGCAAAAATCGTTTTCAGCATTCTTATCATATTTCTTTTTAACTAGTTCAATATATGAATGGATATAGAATATGTGGATATTGTTACAGGGGAATTTTTGTCGTCAATTTAGGTTGTTAATTTAGTCCTTATATATATTGGTCCTCCATGATCAGGGGATTGAGTAAAATCATATGGGGGGGGGGGGAGTTATATGGGGGGTATATATTTATATTAGCCAGCTGTAAGAAACATTTTATTAGGGTATGTAAGAATGTCTCACAATATCCACGTTTTCTACATCCATTAATATATATGAAATGCTAATTCAGCAAAAAAGTATTTGGGTGAGTTATGCCGTTGAGTCAGAGATGTTTTGCTTTCATTTGTTTTTCTTAATATATATTTAGGGTGTGAGGGGACATTGGACAGTAAATTACACTGGTACGTACCCAAATTTCACAGTGTTGCGGAGCCGTTTGATTTTGGTGCGACTCCGGGTCCGACCTACAATCAAGAAAAACTCAACATATTTTTTTTTTTGACAAGTCTATTTTTGACTTTTGAAGGTTTTATAAGTTCAATTTTTAATAAAAGTGGACTTGAAAAACTTAAAATTCGCTGACCGGATTGGTTAATTCAAATAGTCAATTCAATAGTTGTTTAACCATTGATTTTAAATCACAGAAGGGGTAATTTTGTTCATAATAATTTTTGATTTTACCTTGAGATCTCTGCATTATATTACTTATTGGATGAGTAACATTTCTGTAGATTTATCTTCCTTTACTTGCTGTAAGGGGGGGGGGGGGGAGTTTGTACACTTATAGGAAATGAAATTCAGTACCAAAGTTTGGGAGGGTCGTATGGGCTTGTTTTTAAAGTTATCAACCTAATTCTTTTTGTAGGCTCTCTTATATGACTTGATATACACGGAAAACTTTGAAAATTGAATTTCGGTACTTTCCTTCTAGGGGCTTGTGGAGCAAAAGATCCCCCAAAACACTAAAAATATGAGTTCTGACCTTATTTTTAAAGATATTGACCTGATTTTTTCTTTATAATACTTTTTTAACATACCCGAATCAACGAACCATTACAGATTTCATTTTAGGACTTTCCTTCTAGGGGCTTGTGGAGCAAGAGACCCCCAAAACACAAAAATATGAGTACTGGGCTTATTTTTGAAGATATCGACCTGATTTTTTTTATAATACTTTTTTAACATAACCGAATTAACGAACCATTACAGATTTCATTTAGGGACTTTCCTCTTAGGGGCTTTTGGAGCAAGAGACCCCCAAAACACAAAAATATGAGTACTGGGCTTATTTTTGAAGATATCAACCTGCTTTTTTACATAAAAATAATATTTAAACATAACCGAATCTACGAACCATTACAAATTTCATTTTGGGACTTTCCTTCTAGGGGCTTGTGGAGCAACAGACCCCCAAAAATCTTAAAAATATGAGTTGTGGGCTTCTCTTTTAAGATATCAACCTTATTTTTTTATATAATAAAAAATACTATTTTAACATAACCGAATCTACGAACCATTACAGATTTCATTTTAGGACTTTCCTTTTACGGGCTTGTGGAGCAAAAGACCCCAAAAACACTAAAAATATGAGTTCTGAGCTTATTTTTAAAGATATCAACCTGATTTTTTTTATATAAAAATACTATTTTAACATAACCGAATCTACGAACCATTACAGATTTCATTTTGGGACTTTCCTTCTAGGGGCTTGTGGAGCAAAAGACCCCAAAAACACTAAAAATATGAGTTCTGACCTTATTTTTAAATATATCAACCTGATTTTTTTAGGAACACTTTTTTTAACATAATCGAACTAAGAAACCATTACAGATTTCATTTTGGGACTTTCCTTCTAGAAGCTAGTGGGGCAAAAGACCCCAAAAAAATATTTTTAGAGATATTGAGCTGATTTTTTTCATGTAAAACTTTTTTCACATGTTTGAACTAGGTAGCCACTAATAATTTCATTTTTGCACTTTCCTTTTAGGGGAAACTGGGTAAAACACCTCCAAAACAAAATTAATTGAGTTCTCAGGTTATCTTAAAAAATAAGCTCAGAACTCATATTTTTAGTGTTTTGGGGGTCTTTTGCTCCACAAGCCCCTAGAAGTAAAGTCCCAAAATGAAATCCTTAAGGGTTTCTTAGTTCGGTTATGTTAAAAAAGTATTATTTTAAAAAGATCAGGTTGATATCTTTAAAAATAAGCTCAGAACTCATATTTTTAGTGGTTTTGGAATCTTTGCTCCACTGGCCCCTAGAAGGAAAGTCCCAAAATGAAATCTGTAATATTTTCTTAATTTGGTTATGTTAAAACAGTATTATTTTTTAAAAATCAGGTTGATATCTTAAAAAATAAGCTCAGAACTCATATTTTTAGTGTTTTTGGGGTCTTTTGCTCCACAAGCCCGTAGAAGGAAAGTCCCAAAATGAAATCTGTAATAGTTCGTAGATTCGGTTATGTTAAAATAGTATTTTTATATAAAAAATCAGGTTGATAACTTTAAAAAGAAGCCCACAACTCATATTTTTATGATTTTTGGGGGTCTTTTGCTCCACAAGCCCCTAGAAGGAAAGTCCCAAAATGAAATCTGTAATGGTTCGTAGATTCGGTCATGTTTAAATAGTATTTTTATGTAAAAAAAAGCAGGTTGATATCTTCAAAAAAAAGCCAAGTACTCATATTTTTGTGTTTTTTGGGTCTCTTGCTCCACAAGCCTCTAGAAGGAAAGTCCCAAAATGAAATCTGTAATGGTTCGTTAATTCGGTTATGTTAAAAAAGTATTATAAAAAAATCAGGTCGATATCTTCAAAAATAAGCCCAGTACTCATATTTTTGTGTTTTGGGGGTCTCTTGCTCCACAAGCCCCTAGAAGGAAAGTCCCAAAATGAAATCTGTAATGGTTAGTTGAATCGGGTATGTTAAAAAAGTATTATAAAAAAAAATCAGATCGATATCTTTAAAAATAAGGTCAGAACTCATATTTTTAGTGTTTTGGGGGGTCTTTTGCTCCACAAGCCCCTAGAAGGAAAGTACCGAAATTCAATTTTCAAAGTTTTCCGTGTATATCAAGTCATATAAGAGAGACTACAAAAACAATTAGGTTGATAACTTTAAAAACAAGCCCATACGACTCTCCCAAACTTTGGTACTGAATTTCATTTCCTATAAGTGTACAAACTTCCCCCCCCCCCTTATTATCAACTAAAGAATTTTAAAAATATTTTGACTTTTTTGAATCAGATTTGTTCTTGTTATGGCCTACATAATAAGAAACCATAATACCTAAATATTCTTAAAAACAAAAACAGTTATTTTTTCTTGAAATGGAATAGCTTAAAATAGTTGTTTATTGCATCGTATTATAACCAGCCCAAAATTAAAAATTATGATACTAAACTGATATTTATTTTATCTTTCCTTACCGTAGTATCATAGACGTCCAAGGGGGGGGGGGTAAAGGAGTGATTAACCCCCCCCAAAAAAAATTTTTAGATTTTCAATTTTTACCCCCCCCCCCCCCCCCACAAATTAAAAAATGCCTCTATAAAATAAAGATTACCCCCCCCAAAATGAGATGGGGGGTTCGTAGGCACCCCCAAAATTTACCACCACCCCCCCCCCCTAAATAAAAAAAGCTTGGACGCCCCTGCGTAGGATATCGCTAGCCACTATACCGATATGATACTCCTTTACAAAGTAGATTTTCAAAGGTCCTGGAAAGGTTTATAACTGTTTTTTTTACAAGTCTTCCGAGAGAAATAGCCCCTAGAAAAAATTACTCCCCCCCCCCCCCTAAAAATTCTTTTCTTTTAAAGTTTCTGATACCATACCTTGCCTTTTAATTAAGTTATTTGAATATTATATTTCAAACTGTGCACTTTTTTTGCTTCGCAAATATTGTTTTTTATACCTACCTACTCAATTGAAAACACATTTTTAGAATTTTTGAATAAAATACATTTTCATACTATTTGTAATACGTTTCATATTATTTTTTAGAAACTTTTCTATATTTAAGGTTGGTCCATATGTTCGTCCGTTATGTATACCTCGTCTCGTTAATTCTTGCATGGCAAGATGATTCCTAAAAAAAATGGGTATAATTTAGTACCATTTTTTGTAATTATTACCAAAAAGGTCCTACGTTTTAATTAGGTATATTATTATTCTATTCACTTGATTTAAGAAAAGTGATTTCAAAGGCGAAAATATAAATAAAGTTTTAAATTGTAGGTCCATATAAAGCATCCTGTTTTGAATTAACTCCTTGTTAAATCATTAAATGTTTTTTGTTGCCCTTTAAAAAGCGAAGCTTTTCTATAATTAGGGTCGGTCCATCCGTTCATACGTCTGTAACGGATAGCTTTTTTCGTTAATTTAGGCATGTTAGAACTGTCCTATCGATTTCAAACTTTGCATGGTGATTTCTGTAGTAGTTAGGTACGATTTACAAAGCATAGCAACTCTATAATCGTTAACAGAATATCCGTACGTTCATTTTGAACATGTTGATTTTTAACTTTTTTAATAACAAATTTTTATCAGACAAAATTATCGGATTGAACTGATTTTTGGAATACTGATTCCTAGGACAACAAAGTACAATGTTATAAGCAAAGCATCTCTATAATCAAGTCCTATAAATGTAAGTATGTCCTCAACATTATCCTGTTTTTAAGTAGTTTTTCAACAAATTTATTTACAATTTTGATTCGACAGTGATACACTTATGTTCTAATTTTAGAGTTCTGACACCACAAGTCTTAATGTTCGTTTGTTCTACCATTTCAGAGCTTTGCTTTTATGGATTTTGTCATCCTTGTTAAATCATTAAATGTTTAATATTATTTTTTTTGCCCTTTTTTTATTTATTTCTCTTAGCTCTTCATGATTATTTAGGGAGGGAGGGGACATTGGGCTGTTTATTACACTAGTAACCAAAGGTTTATGAGGTTTTTTTATTCGTTGACTTAAAAACTTTGGGGACTTTTATTGAATTTTGATTGTTTTTAAGTTGAGGTCCAAACGTTCCATCAACTAATACTAATATAAAGAAGGGATACTTTTGTGTATAATAATTGGGATGTACATCAATTAATCAGCCATAATCTTATCCCTTTAGATCCCTGGCAGTTCATGATTACTACTTAAATCTTCTCTTTATTTCTCCATGAATTTTGAAGAAACAAGGATGATAACATCATTAAAAAGCGAAGCAAAACAAATAAGAGTAAATAAATAATAATACAAGTAAATTATTTCAATATTTAGAAATAAAAGATAAAAATGGACGTACGGTCATTTTGTTTAATGATCATAGTGTTGCTACACTATTCAGATTATACCACATGTTACAGGAATCTTCACACAAATATACCCCTACCAAAATTTACGTACTGGCGTACACGTCCTTGTAACAGACTAGTGTATGTGCCTCTAGCATCTAGGGGTAGGGAAAGAACAGAAATATAGCCTAAAACCAATACTTAAATTTGAAAATAAAATAGCCTAAAACCATCCCGAGATCTATGTAAATGTTCGTATAAATGAAAACTCAATCAGTTCAGAAGTCATTGAAATCTTAAGCTTCAGACAAAACATCCTGTATAGTTGCTAGCCTATAGCTGAGAGCTAGGGAAGTCAGTAAATAGCCCAAAACCAACCGAAGACATTTATAAAGCTTACCTCAAATTAAAACATTGTAGGACCAACATGTTCTGAGATCTTAAGCTTTGAACAAAAAATATCTACCACTTTGTAATTTAGGATAAACCTTCGTTTTGAATAACAAATATATCTTTTTACAAACAGCTTAAAACCAATTTAAATTTCTCTTAAAATAAGAAGTTAAAATTCTCTCTTACAAAATTGGCAAAATAAACTTCTCTCAATTTGTATGTTTGTTTGTTTTTCATTTATTTTGAGAGTTGTTTTATGAAGAAAAAAACTCTCTTTAACCCTCTCCCTCCCACTTTTTTTGGCCCCATATGGGTCTTCATGATAAATCTCTTGAAAATTAAGAGCAACTTTTTCAAACATAAAGGTTATTTTTTCCCGAGTCTTATTTATAATTTTTAGTTCATTTTTACATCTTCATAAAGGAGGACAATTTTATTTGAATATTTTTTATTCAAAAATAAAGACAATTTGATTTGTTTTTATTATGAAGAAAAGTAAGAGCTATAGAACCAATGCAAGACAGAGGGTAAGTTTAGTAATAGTATTATAGATAGGTTTCTGCGGATAGTAAAATAAAAAATTAAACGATTATTACCAGTATAGTTGGCTTCGATGGGCAAAAGGACGGGGCTACCAAAACTGGTATCAATCTTATGTTATGTAATTATTATTCGTGGAAAATTGTTTTAATTTAGCGGATATTGATCGGTTTCAAAGCCATACTTGAAAAAAACCTATTCAAATCTTTTTGAAAAACAAATAATGCAGACAGAAGTATTTTTTATGTGCAAAAATGCAAAAACAGAAAAAAGTTGATTGAATGTTTAATGAAATACTTTTTGATTATGGAATTTTTAAACAAATTTGTGGCATATACATATTTATTGAAACAACACATATTTTTTTTTTTTTTAATGCTAAAAAAAGAAATATATTTTGTCGGAATGTTTCGCATTCCTGGCATATTTGAATTTAAGCAACAAGCATTCCTTCCACTCTTGTTTTGTGTCATTACAAAAGAAATTGGGGGGGGGGGGGCTAGTGGGAGGGGTGGAGTAATCTTGGGTTGAAGGTGCAATCAAATAGGTTTAAATAAATGTTTTTAATAAGAAAAAGTTTTCGAAATTTAACTTTAAATTAACTTGAAAGAATTTATTACCAATCTACTTATGATTTTTAAAATTTGTCAACATGTTTAAATTTTTTCTTAAATTTACATTTTTAAGATAGCTACATATATAAATGAAACTCAGAAAAAAAATCAATAATGAAGGAATTTACTTTTTATATTTTTACATATTAAATGATAAGAATGTAATTTACATTCTTTTTAAGGAATATAGAAATATTTTTCCAGTAGCGCTAACAATCGAATAATATCAGGCGAATTAGAACCAGTTCTCAGCCATACTGAAAAAGTATGTATAACATCGTATTATATCGAGTTTTCTACGAATATAAAAATGTAAAATCATAGAATTAAAACTAGTTTTTTAGCCTGTGCCTTCTGCATCTCGGGGCTAAAAAAACTGTTTATGATATTATGCGAGAAATAACTATTCCCTTCTCCGTGGCGTGCAGGGAAAGGACGACTGCGTGAAAGGAATGCAAGTTCGGTATAAAATAATGGATATGTTATATCATGGATGTTACACCAGATTATTATGCACTCCAATTAAGTGAAACTGAACCCCCATCCCCTGCTATTGTATTAACTAACTGACCACAAAATGAAATCCATGTTAGCAACCTTAATTGATAATTTTTCCCCTGTCATAATATCCACGTATATTCTATATCCATTTATAAAATAGCCAGTAAAAGGGGGTAGTGCGTCTTTGGAAAGCTTGGGGAAGGGGGGTAATAGGTATGTGAGGTATTTAGCCCAAAAATGAAGCAAATAGGAATTTCTTGTGAGATGACAGAAATTTTAAAAAGTATTTTATTTTTTTTCAATGAAACTCTGAATTCTTTGAGGCTAGGCAACTGGAATGGAATGGCTTGGGTAGTGACATGTCTTTAAAAAAATAAATACTGCAAAAAGACAGGCATAAGTTAACATTGGATTCTACATAAAGGATCTAAAAGAAAAAATATTTGACAAAATTAAAACGTTTTCTACCCGCTTAAAGGTTGAAAGTTTGAAACAAAAAATGATTTAAAGAAAAACTAAATAAACATTGTTAAATGAAACTTAAAATAATACGTGTCCAGTCGTTTGAGATATCTTATAAAACATACAGACAATCATTCTACTTTGTTTTTTGATGATGCATGTCCATGCCCTTAAAATAGAAGGGTAAGCATTTTTTTTAAATAGAGAGAGAGATAGTCTTAGGAAAGAAGATATGTGCTGTCATTGGGCTGGGGTGAATGAGGGGGAGGGGGTAAATATTTCAGCAATTTTTAAAAACTATTTCAACTGTTACGATGCGCTGTGTCTTTTCTTGCAGGTGTGAAGGTATAGGTCGTATTATAGACCGTTTTCCGCGGATATTAGAATTAAACATTATAAGATTAAAACGAGTTTTGTTAGCCCAAAAGGGCTGAAGGCTCGGGCTATCAATACTAGTATTAAATTTATGGGGTTTTTTGTATTTTAATAATTGTGGAAAATTGTTTGTAATAAGATGCTGTCATGATTTTTCAGTATGGCTGAGAACCGGTTTTTATTCAGCGAATATTAATCGTTTTCAAAGCCATTCTTAATTTTACTAAATCCATACAATCGCATATTTTTTATATAAAAGAATTAATATACTTCCATTGACCTCTCGCCTTATCCACCGTTTCTTATCACAAGTATTTGTATGTGTAGATAATGAATTTTGTATTTTAAATACTATTTCTCGTATTCATTCGAATCCGGTGGATAGAAACCGGTTCTTATCCATACGAAAAAACCATGTCTAGCATCGTATTATATCCAGCTTTCTACGAATATAAAAACGTACAATCATAAGGTTAAAACTAGTTTTTTAGCCGGTGCCTTCGGCACCACGGGGCTAAAAAAAACTAGTTTTAATCTTATAATTGTACATTCTATATCCGCGGAAAGCCGTTTATAATACGATGCGAGAAATGACTATTCTTATGAAATTGAACTTCTAAATTGTTCGGAGGTAATTTACATTAGGACATTTATTTAACCTTATTTTAATTTCAAACATCGACAATGTTAGGAGAAAAAGCGCCACCCCCTCTCTCATAAGTAACGGGTTTAGACAATTTTTTGAGCTTTTCAGAAAGTAATACTCATAGTATGTCCAATAAAACTTTTCTTTTTGTAATTTGCGTATTTTTTGAATTAGCTATTTTTAAGATCTTAACTTACCTGACAACTTTATTAAGATTGAATAAAGTAGTAAGTTTTTTTGTCTTGTAGCTTTAGATTTCAATAACTACTAAACCGATTGAGTTCTCTATTGAAGGGAAGCTAGATAAAGCTTTAAAAAGACAGTTTTTAGCTAAACAAGTCATTTTGTACCGCCCCCCCCCCCCCCACCATTAAAAATCAGAACACGCCCTAACCTAATTTTTAAGGAATGTGGCTGATAATATTTATTTAAAGGGTGTTTAAAAAAAAACCAATCGCTTCACTCTTTTCAATATAAACCCTACAGTTTTGGTCAAAAACTAACAAAAAATGACGCAAATCATGTCCAAGCAATGACAATGAGAAAGCGCTATTGAATTTGGATTTTTACTCACCTCTCCTGAGCACTATAGCTCGAGTCCTAGCCCTTGTGTAGAATTTTTCCTTACATGGATATTAAAAATCAACAAATCGTCTTAAGTACTTAAAATCTTGTAGATAGACCCCATAATGTTTAGAATTTTTGATTGAGCATGTAAAGACCTTTCTATAGACATCTTAACCAGGTTTCTAACTCAATCCTAGCCAATTTGGCATTAAAAAGACAGACCCATCAAACATTTAGACATGACGGGTCTCTCCAGTTCTTGATGTTTGACAGATCTTTCTTTTTGATGCCAAAATGGCTAAGATTGTGTTAGAAACCTGATTAAGGTGTCTATAGAAAGATATTGACATGCCCCATCAAAAATTCTAAACATTATGGGGTCTATCTACAAGATTTTAAGTTTTTTACACGGTTTGTTCTTTTTTTTTAAGACAGAGCAGTCAGGTCTCAATGTTTGATGGGTCTGTCTTTTGGATGCCAAATTGGCTAGGATTGGGTCAGAAATCTGATTAAGGCGTCTATAGAAAGATGTTTATAGGCCCCATCAAAAACTCTAAACATTATGGGGTCTATCTACAAGATTTCAAGTACTTTAGACAGTTTATTCTTTTTAAAAAAGAACAAAACTGTCTTAATTTGTAATAAAATATGCACTCTCCACGTAGGGAAAAGTTTTTCACAAGGGCTAGGACTCGAGCTGTAGTGCTCAGGAGAGGTGAGTAGAAATCAAAATTCAATAGTGTTATCTCATTGTCATTGCTTGGACATGATTTGTATCATTTTTTGATAGTTTTTGACCAAAACTGTAGGGTTTATATTGAAAAGAGTGAAGCGATTGGTTTTTTTTTAAACACCCTTTATGTCCGGAATAATGGATATATAATATACGTGGATAATATGACAGGAGAAAAATTGCAAATTGCTGACATTGAACTCATTTATTGGTCGGTTCGTTCATCCAGTATGAGCGTAAGGGATGGGGTAAGGGGGTGGATTATTAGCCAACTCCGAGTATCACTTTATTAGAGAACATGAAAATCTGGCGTAACATCCAAGTATTAATAAATCCATTATATTTTGACGACCTTTGCACACTAAAGTAAAAAATGTCCTAATCGATTATAGTCGCAAATATTCCAGGGCATAGTTTTTACAGGGATCTTAAGGGACAAGACAATGGAGATAAATTGATGTGCATCCATAATGATGACAAACAAAATAACCCCATTTGTAGATTTAAATGATTGGTTGAAAAATTTGTAACCAACCAGTCAGGACCCAAAGTTTTGCACTAACTAATAATATTTCGCGGTTATAAAACTTTGGGTACTAGTGTCCAATGTCCCCTCCCTCCCGAACTATTTAGCTGTGCATAATTTATTATGCAATAGTTGGACATATTTTACTATTTTGCGCATTTTTGTTAATTATATTTTTAAAGGATACACCAACATAAATAAGCTTATATTTTTAACTAACTAACCCTGTGCTGCTTTTATTATTATACCTTGGCCTAACCTAAACTAAAGTAAAACACAAAATAAACTTTTTCTGTGGTTGAAGTTGAAATTTTAAGAAAAAATTGTTATATAATTTAAAAGAATGAAAGGTTTCGTGATTATTATCTTATTTTTAAGTGTAAATTTAAAGCCATAAAATAACTTTTTCTTTTTTCAATTTCAGGTATTTTTATTGGAAAACCATGAAGTGTTACAACCTGCAGACCTAGGCTTTCTCCATCCCGCCGCAAACAGCCTGACATCCCACTCGCTGCTGCCAGTCACCTGCCTCAGCCGTGTCAACACACTGCTGAACCAGCAAGAGCGCAGCGCCAGCGGCCACCGCCATAACTATTTTCACAACTTCCCGCATTTTTCACTGGGAAATTTTGTCATACGGAACGGCGGCAGCAGCAGCAAACGGCTGCAAAGTAGCAGCAGCAGCAGCAGCGGTAGCAGCAACAGACACAGACATCAATCTGCCGCAAATCAAGCATTGATCGGCAGCGGCGGCAGAATTATTGATACCTCGTCGCTGGATGTTTTGTCCTGGGTGGCCGGCAGAGCTAACTCAATCATGGTAGAATCAGCGGGAAATTCAGGTAGAAAATATAAATATACTCTCACAGGGAGTTACATACACAGACATACAGACCAGGGAGGGGGGAGACATTGGGCTGTTTATTACACTAGTACCCCAAAGTTTTATAATAACATTTTCCTATTCGTTGGCTCAAAACTTTTGGGACTTTTATTGAATTTTGATTGGTTGGCTTATTAGGTTGAATGTTCAAACTTTTTAACTAGCAATTGTAATCTACAGAAGTTGTAATTTTGTGTATCATTATTGGGGATTTACATTAATAAAAGCAAGAGACAATATATTGATGTATACCCCAAATTATAAACAAAATTATCCCCATTTATGAATGTCCTTAAAGTTATTAGGCAAACGAATGAGTTAACGTATTTATAAAACTTTGTGGACCAGTATAAACTCTTCTTCCCTAGGTACATAGTTTTTGATCTTGTAACGTGTTAAGAAAAATACAGCTTACAAAATAAACCTTTTAGACTAAAAACTTTAATGTATTTACAAAATTGTTTTATCATTAAAAACACAAAAATTTGGGACTTATTTTGTATTAATTTTTAGACAGTGGAAGTAGTGATCAAATGACTCGCTCCAACTCCGGGGGCTCCGGTGGGTCCGGTGGCTCCGGGTCCGGCTCCGGAGGCGAGGGAAATCATGGCTCCGACAGATCTAACTCTCCTTCTTCTCAGGTAAAGATCAGGGATAGGATAATAAACGAGAAATAAATCTTCCCCCAATAAAGATTTCACACTTTTTTGCGTGGGGGGGGGGAGGCAGGGGTTTTTGACTATTTTTGTTTTTAAGGATCTATACAGAAAATTAAAGTAGATCATGTTTTATTTATTTGTGTATAATAATAACTTTTTATTAGTGGAAAATTTTGAAGCATATTATTACCTATGTAGTTTTTATTCAATAAAAATATAAAAAGAGTTCAAAGAAATATTATTTTACCTAGAGTAAATATTGTTTTCCATAGTACCTAGGTACCTTATTTTTAGGAATCTGTAAATTTTTATTTTTTATTTTCATTGGGTCAGAAAATTGCATAAAACCAATCTAAAGCTTAAAACTAAAAATGAAATAGCCTAAAACCTTATGTGGAACTTAGCTCTAAATTAGAGAACTTTTATCGGTTTAGGAGTTAATGAAATCTTAAGCTTTAGACAAAAAAAACAACCTTACTACGATACCTGCTACTAATCACACTCATTATAATGGATTTAATATACGTGGATATTATGACAGGGGAAAGTTTGTTTTCCAATTTAGGTTGCAACTTTAGAACTTATTTATTGGCAATTTCTTTCCTCCAGTAGGAAATAATGTGGTATTAGGGTTGGAAGAGTAGGCGAAAATATGGTGCAACATCCAAGTAATTATATATCGATTATCATTGTTTATATTTCAGACCGCTGCCCCGAGGCGTAGCAACTCTTTCAAAGAGGTGCACCCTAAGTTCAGAAAGCACACAGCAAATGAATATCTGGCACAAGCGGATGCGGTCAGAGCACACAAGTTCAGCAGACAATCTTCTGCGTAAGTTTTTTTTATTATCTTATGAAATTTTTATCAAAATCTCAATTTTATTTTCAATATACAGAGTGTTTCAAATGTAATTTAACTTAACCCATTTACCCTTGACGAAAATTAGTCACCAATATCTTATTTTCTTCACTGGCTTTGAAAATTATATATAATATTTTTTATGGTTTTCAACAAATAATGCCTTTAAACCTTGTTTTTCCCCCAAGTTTATTTTAAAAATATTTATTGATCTAAACTACAAGGTTATTGCTTTTTCCAAACACCAGTTTTGATACATTTCATCCGCTATCATTATTAAAGTCTCACTTTTTTTATTTTGGAAAAGAAATTCAAATTCTAATTATTTTAGATATGGTTCCTCTTCCCCTCCCCACAGCTCTAGTCACACCTCCCTCTCTCCCACCACAACTACAACAACAGAATCAACAGCTGTTGCAAGCAGATTATCAAGCGGTTCCACAGCTATATCTCCGCCGCCGGCCGCACTATCCGGCCTAACAGCCAGTGAGCTAGCGTCACAACATATAGCTGCCGCGGCCAGTCTGGCTGCTATGATTGCGGCTAACCAGCGCCGCCACCAGCTGCTAGAGAGTGCCGGTGAGCCTATGGATGCTGATGAGAGCAGCGGTGGAAGCAACAGTTATGATGCGCCGCTGGATTTTTCAATGAAGCGCCGCTCCAAATCCCCACCCCCACCGTACAACAAATACGCCACGCCAAACCCGTTACGCCAACACTCACCGCCTACCGGGACAGTACTCCGCCAACACGAATCAGGGTCACCGCCTACCACGGCCGGTCTCAACACAGCACCCCTTCTGTTTGCCATGAAATCTCTACCACCCCCATCATACCCCTACCTCAGTTTAAACGGGGCCACTGTTGCTGCCGCCGAGCCACCCCCACCTGCTTATCCGCACAAAGTACCCGCCGCACGGCCACCACCGCCAACATATGAAGCCGCAATCGCCAGCAAACCGACGTCACCAACCAGTCTTGTTAGCGGCGCTTCTAGCGGCTTGCAAAGAATCTCGGCGGCGGCCAACGGCGGTAATTCCGCGTTCTTAAACCTTACCCCGCGTAGCTCCGGTAATTCAGTACAATTTAGCCGAACCTCCCCACCTGCACCCATTTCTTTTGGCGGCGGTAGCCGGACATCGCCGTCCCCGACGGCGGCGGTTGTTAAGCCGGAACCAGAAAGAGCTGCCGGGTCAATCCGGTTTAAGAAAGATCTGGAAAACAAAGAGAATGAGAGGGAAATAAGAAAGATTACCATTGTAGAAGGTGAGCTAATTTTTTTTGGAGCACTACCTAACAAATATAGCTTTAATAAAAGGTATTAGGGAATATCATTTGGAATAAATCTAAAACCTTTTTTTTATCTACAATAATTTCTATTTAATAATCATTTTTGATAATATTATTGTTTTTAGAAAACCCTGTTGGTTCATTGGAAGAGCATTTCCGCAAGTCACTGGGGGACGAATACTCAAAATGGTTCCACCAGGGCGGTGGCGGCGTTCCACCCCCTGTACCCTCCCCTGGAGACATGGAGATTGACGTGGGCACAGAGAAACGGCGGTCAACCGACAGTGTTAGGGAGGGTGGTGGTGTTGTCCCGCGGATAAAGGGAGAGAAACTGGGGGAGGAGGAGGTGCTGAAAGCATTTAAGGATGACCAAGATATGTCCGGTTATACAGGTATAACACTTACAATTCAGGGACCTAAATGGATAAAACAATGGCCGATAAATTGGTGTAAATCACATGCAAAAATTCCCCTTCTTTAAATTACAATTTAGAAACATTTGGACACTTAACTTAATGAACCAACCAATTAAAATTCTATAAAAGTTCAAAAGTTATAAAGCCAACGAATAAAAAATACGTTATAAAACTATGCGGACGAGTGTAATAGACAGCCCAATGTCCCCTCCTAAGTAAATTTGGTTACTATTATTAAATCTTAATTGATTGATGTCCAAAATTTTAAAATCAATATAGCTACAAAAGAAAATTTTATGTTACATGTATTACATCCAGTTTACATTTCGTAAGTTTTTTTTAAAGAGGCATCTGAAATATTTATATGGTTTTTTTATGTTTGTACACGAAAGGCTTGTAATCTTTTTTCATAATTATACAGGCATCAGTTTTCATGAAAACTAATCTTGTTTTTTATATTTTAGTTGAGGACCACTTCGCGAAGGCGCTTGGTGACACATGGACAAAGTTACAGGAGAAGGGGGACCAAAAATCTTCGAAACCCACAATTAAACAAGAACTTGTGGCTTAGTGTTAGAATAAAAAACTTTTTAACAAATGAAAACAACAATAATAAAAGCATAAATTAAGTGAAATATTGCATAAAAAGTTACTCAAAAAAAAATTGGAAGAAGGCTGAACAAAGGGAGGGGGCGAAAGTGACACTTTTTGAAACCAAAACTAAAAGTTAAAGGAACTCAACTAAAAAAAGAGTTACAGGTCTGACATTTTGCATGGCAGTTGCTTTTTAGGGGTACAATATGGAACTGTAAATAAATGGCGTCGCAACCGCCGAAAACCGCCGAGAAAAGGCAAAAAAATTCGGCGGGAAACGGCGGTTTTTGGCGGTTGCGCCGCCGTTTCTTTGCAGTTCCATATTTTACCCCTATAAAGCAACTGCCATGCAAAATCTCAGACCTGTAACTCTTTTTTTAGTTGAGTTCCTTTGTTTACTTTTAGTTTTGGTTTCAAAAAGTGTCACTTTCGCCTACCCCCTTTTAATAACAGTGTAAAACAAAGTTAAAGAGCTTCCCAAAGTTAACCACAAAGGTGTCAAAAAAAAACATTTTTACACAGAAAAAAAAGTAGATTTAAAGTGGGATTTAGAATTGAATACCTATTTTGATCAAATTGGAATTGGAAGAAATAATGTTTTACTTATAAAAAAAAACCTCACTCTGACACCATTCTATTATAGTATTACCAAATGATATTTAATTGTGATTTATGTTTATACATTATGATTGTTAGTTGGTTTTTTTATTACCACCAGTCTCATTTATATTATTTTCTATATATGTATTGTTAATTATCCACAGGTTTTGCAATAGATTTTTATCGCTTCGTAATATAGACAGCTTTCCGCAGATAATAAAATAAAAAAATAATCAAAATTTAGTTGGTCCCGAGGGGCCGAAGTCGTAGGCCATCTAAACTGGTTTTATTAATTTTATTTGATTATTCGTGGAAAATTGTCTGTAATGCGATGCTATACATAATTTATCAGTATGGCTGAGGAGAACCGTTCCAATCAAGCGGATATTAATCGGTTTCAAATCCATACTGGAAAAAGAACGTGCAATTAAAAGGGGACTTAAATCACTTTTCATGTGATTTTAGTAAGAAAATGTCCCCTTTTATTTAAAAACTAAAAAAATTATGTTCATTGGTGTAAAATGTATTTTAATTTTCTCTAAAAACAAATTGTTGAAAATAAATTAGATTATACCTAACTGTTTATAATTCATCTAAATGTGGTTCATATTTTAAGGGGTGGGGGATAATTTTGTCTCTTTCGCGAACTCTGTGGGGATTGATAGGTTTCGGACTATGCTTACTAGGTATAGAAAATATCCGCTGAACTAGAATCCGATTGAACATGTTGAAAAATCATGTATAGCATCGTATTTCCATGAATATTGAAATAAAAATCATAAGATTAATACCAGTTTTGTTAGTCCGTGTCTACGGCCACTCGGGTTTAACAAAAATTGGTTTCAACCTATAATATTTAATTTTAATATCCGCGGAAGCTGTCTATAATACGATAAATAACTATTTAAACTGATTAAGAGGTTTAGTGATTTTTTAAAGAAAATAAATATCAAATGGAATCATACCTACCAAATTTAGTCTAACCGTAAACTCAAGCCCATTGATTACGATGTTTCAGAAAGTGACAAAACGCCCTACTTCCATTTATAGTTCCTTATGTTGGTAAAACACATGTGTCAGCCTGTGAAACTTGAAATAAACTGACAAAATATGAAAGTTTTTATTTATTCTAATTGGATAGTAGCTACTCCACAATTTAGGTTTGTACGTCCGTCCATAACTGTACTTTAGAATAGGAATGGCTGGATACTTGTCTATACGGTTTTGACCTTCTTGAGAAGGATTATTGGACTAGTACCCAAAGTTTTATAAGTACGTTCTCTAATTTTTTTGGCCTAAAAACTTTGGGGACTAGTGCTTAATCTTTCAAATTGGTACAAACAAGTAGTTTCGAAACTATTCTACCTAGGTTTTGTTTCATTATTAAGAATTATTTTAAAAGGGGACTATCCACGAACGAGAGCATTGATCCATAGTATTTTTTAGTGAATTACCAGGTTTATCCTTATACTAAAGTAACAGGATGTTTGTCTGTCTGTACCGAAGGATCTCGCTAACCGCTGAACCGATCGATCGGGTTCTCCTTAACAGGGTAGATTCTCATATGTCCTGGGAAGGTTTTTAACTATTTTGGGGGAGGGTACTACCACCCTCCCAAAAGAAATGACAAAAAAATTGAAAATTTTCTTAAAATCTGGGAGACTTCAACGTAACATTAAGAGGTATCCGTAACATAAAGAATTATCGTAAACTTTAACAAACAAAAACATTTAAAGTGACACTAGAGGCCTCTAGGGGCGTAGCCGCTAGTGTTTAATATTTGGTTTATCGACTAAAAAGCTATGTTTCACCATGGTTTTATATGAAAAAAACTTTGAAATGTTAAGCACTTTTTTGTGCAACATCATCAAATGTTTTGATGAAGTCAAACTGTTGTTTAAAAGTTTAATGCAAAAGTATATTTTGATTAAAAATGTATTGTATATTTTAAAAAAGGGTTGGTAACTTGTAATATTGTGAACAGTTTAATTAATGTACTTTTGCAATTTACAGCATTTGATGCTTTTCTGCCTAGTTATTTTATTTTGTCCTTTCAACTCAACAAAGCGTTTGTTGATATTGCATCAAAAAATGCTGTACATTTCAAAGTTTATTTCGTATAAAACAATGGTAAAACTTAACTTTTTAGTCGATAAACAATTATTAAACATAAACCTATTATATTCACTAACAAAAGACTATAGATCAATGCTGGAAGGTGCTTAGAATCACTTGCTCTCGTTCGTGGATAGTTCCCTTTAGAAAAGCATTAAGACTCTGTATATTAAGTTGTCAGTTAATTTAAAACTTCAACCAGCGGATGTAAAGCTGGAAAAAATCGGAGCTATATGGAAATCAGTAAAAATTGTGTGCGACTAAATCGCCGCTGAGTAAATCCCATTTCTCCCATGTACGGACAAAGTGAAAATAGAGTAGCCTCGCTAAAAATTATGTTTTACATTAAAAGTCAACAAATCTTTACCAATAAAAAGAGGCTATATATGTTCATGTATACAAAAGGTTCTATTTATTGAAACAATAAAGATTAATAGAAAAAACTACAAAAAATATTACAATTTATACATTCTACATACCAAATTTAAAATTGAATATTAGTAGCACTCCCGAAGTATTCCATTATAACATTGATACACTTTACAATATATTTTATTTTTCTTGTTCTTTAGCTTGCTGCAGTCATCTCCCAGGTTTCCTACATAGGCCTCCTCCTAAAAAAATTATATATATTCTGATTTGCCACCTTTGAAATTTGTCATCCTTGCTTATTCCTTCCTATTCTAGCGGCTACGCCCCCTTGAGGCCTCTAGGGGCATGTAAAATGTCTCTTTTCAATATACCTTTTTTGTGATTTCTTTTTGGAGGGTGGTGGTACCCCCTCCTCAAAAATATTTAAGTTATCCAGGTCCTATGAGAAGCTACATTGTAATTGAAGAATCCTGTCGGTTCAGTTATTATAGAGATCCTAAAGCAAACACAGACAGACAAACATCCTATGACTATATAAAGATAGATATGGCATTTAAAACAATTGATTTTATGGGAATAGACAATTTGGACAATTACTGGTAACAAGTTTGTAAACTACAAGTTTATACCAACCAATCAAGATTAAATTAAAAGAACCCCAAGACTTTAAGCAAACCAATGAGAGATCGAGTTTATGTTTTTGTTTATGACCCTTGTAATGGTTATGAATATGTTTATACTTTATATAAATTACCTCTTCGGTATTTTGATTATCCACATTGGTTTTGATATTATTGTCAGTAATATTGTTTCCTTCATTTTCATTATTTTCATCATCATTAGAATTATTATTGTTATCTGAGTTATCAATACTTCTTCCCTGCATTAATGGATATTGAATACGTGGATAGTGAGTGAGATTCTCTCACACCCTATTAAAAAGTTTTTCCTTCCCCCTTCATGTCTTTACCTTATCCTCTCCCCTGACCACGGAGGAACATATTTATCACTACCTTATGACTATATCAGGAACCCTAATTGGACGACAAAAATGTCCCTTTCACAACATCCACGTATTCTATATCCATTCCTGTGCAGAATCATTATCAAGGAAAATATTGACTCTATCATTTGTTCTTTGTTGCTGGGTTGCATTAGTTCCATTGGTTATTTCATTGTTGATAATATTTTCATGATCATCATTTGAATTAGTGCTAACAGTATTATCATGTTCAGTTTCATTTGAAGGATTTCTAATGGAAGAAGTTCTGGAGTCACTAAAAGATGTTTCTAAAACAGAAGTTGAAGTTTTAAAAGCAGTAGAAGAACCTATTGCAGTAGATATAAATTCTGGTGTAGTAGTACTTCCAAGTATAACAATATTGTCACTTGAAGAATCTTGAAGCAAATTTAAAGTAAAAGGTGTATCAGTTAAATATGTATTTTGATTGTCAGTTACATCTTGGTTAGCTGTATCAACTGCTAGATCAGTTTTAACTTCTCCTATTGGGATTGAAGTTGTTTTGTCAAGAGATGATTCATTAGCAAGATTGTTTTTTGTAACAGAGAAATTCTTTATTGTTTCAGTATCATTGGTAGAATCATAATTCTGTCCACTGGTAAATTCAAAAGTATCTTTATCAATATTATTTATTAAGTTGGCAGAAGCCTCAGTAATTGAAGTAGGTTCTGTTATGTTATCATTTATTGAGATTGTTGAAAATAAATCATTACTATTATCAGATGAATCAATATCATTTTGATTAGTATTAGAATTATCACTGTTAATTGCTGTGAATGCTTCAGTAGTAAACAAATTTGGTATTTTGTTGTTTGATTCACCAATTTTAGGAAGAAATCTTGAAGTAGTTGTTTTCTTGTTTTGGTTACCTAAAAATATATATTTAAAATTTCCTATTCTCATCTTTATTCCGGTTCATTCTTATATAAAAGTAATAGGATGTGTGTCTGCCTGAATTTTCTAATCCTCATAATGTGGCTTCTTATAAGTCCAGGGAAGGTTTATAACTAGTTTTGGGGAGGAGAAATCACTCTTGAAAAAAACCTTCCTTCCCATTTTTTAAAACTTTTAAATATCGACTTGCCCCTAGAGGCATTTATGGGGCGCGTACGCTAGTGAATAATAATTAATAATGCTGTAATGCTCTATATTTACTTATTTAAACTACATAAAATTACGTCCAAGGGGAGATAATAAATGGGTCCCCCCCCCCCTAAACTTTGAAACTCCTCATTTTAACCCCCCTCCCCAATAGGTCTTGAAAAGTATATTAGATTACCCCTTCAGACCTTTGAAACCCCTCAAAAAAAGCTTGGACGTCCTTGCTGACTTAATTAACATTATGATTCTAGTCTTGCCGTAGCAGCTTATAGTGCCTATAGAAAATATGACGTCATACAATACAAATGACCAATGTTAGGCCAGTATAAATTTCAATTGAATATTGGTAAAATTTATATTGGCTTGTCATTGGTCATTTGTGTTGTATGACGTCATTTCTTTATAGGCAATATAAGCTGCTTCAGGCTTACCAAATAACCAATCCAGGTTAGCTTGAGTTGATGTTGTGATACTTTGTGTAAGGAAAGTTGGATCTGTATACCCATCATAAGTATCACTAGATACTGACTCCAGTCTGAAATAAAACAAGGATGACAACATCCATAAGTAGCGAAGCACAAAAAACCATGGATGGTAATACGGACAAGGAGATTTAAAGAGCTAAAATCAAGAATTGGTTTTAAAATCATGAAATCTTTATCTCGTTTTTATAGTTATATTTTGCAGCATGACTGACAGACCGACGGAAAAAAATAATTCATACTGGAAGGTCATTAGTTTAGGGAATATTCAAAAAAAAAACGGCAGTTTTCTTGAATGTTAGCTGAGAAAATCAATTTCCCCCATAGCGTTACGGTCAAACTGGCAGACAAAGTGAATTATAGAGTAGCTTAGCTACTAAAAAATCAAATTAGAAATTAATATAAATGCAGTACCAAGGACAGTAGATAATGAATCTAAAGAAAAAACTATTCAGGTCAACTAGCTGAAAGTAAAAAGATCAATCATCAAGTTTTTGATAATGAAATTTGTTGCTTGGATTAGTTGCCCTCAGTTCATCATTTTTTAAACTACTAGCGGCTACAACCATAGAAGCCTCTAGGGGCACTTGAGGTTGGAGAGGGGGAAGAATAGACCTTCTCCCAGCATTTTCAATATCAGTACCCTCCCCAAAAATAGTTTTTAACCTTACATGGACCTACATGGTAAAGGAGAACCGTATCGGTTCAGCGGTTTGCAATATCCTTTAGTACGGACAAACATCCTGTTACTTTTATAATAGCATTTAAAAGTATGAATTTCAAAAGAACAACACACTTTTATAAAAGCTAAACTCTTAAAAGATATACCTTGTTTTACTTGGGTAATCTTGTTCAAGCATCCAAGCAGGAGTATTGTTATTTTTATCATCTCCTTCAACATTGGTACCAATTACATCAACATTTTCATTGGTACCATCTTCTTTAACATTGGCACCAATTCCATCAACATTGGTATCAATAACATCAACATTGGTATCAATAACATCAGTATTACTATTGAAATTATTATCATCCTCTGTGTTAGATTCAATAACAGAAATCCTAGTCCCACTTTCATCAATATTTTCTCTAGCAGTTGCTTCATTTTGGTCAGAATCAGCATTCATATTAGGTTTGGGTATTTCATTGATATTTTTATCTTCAGTAAATGTTCCTGAAAGAGTTTCTTTAATTATAAAATCATATTTATACAATATTTTTCTGTATAATTCACTAAATAAATTAATGTAACACAATTATAATACAACTCCTTTTTGTTAATTTTAGGGAAAAACATGTTTCAGGTCCCTACAGTGCACACTTTCTTTAACTTAAATATCCTAAAATAATCAAGGAAAACTTTATTTTTGGTCCAATTAAAGTCGAAATTAAATTGACTTTTTTTTTGGTTTTCCTTTACAATATGTTTCTATGGTCCTGGAAAGGTTAAACCTATTTAAGGGGAGGGTAACACCACCCTCCTAAGATAAATAGCTCCAACAAAAAAATACCTCCAACAAACTGTTTTATCTGCTAAGTACTAATGATATTGTTACCTTGAATTTCTCCAGATACTAAGAGATCATCCAAGAAATCTGTACCACCTAAGAAAATTTCAAATAAATTTTTTCATTTACAGTCGAAATAATGATCTTGTAATTTAGCAATAATCAATTAATATTTTGAAAAACTGGTTATTAAGGTATAATTGAAAATCCTGAAATATTTTTTACTGATACAAAACTCCCAATGTCAATGAAGAAAAAGTTTTTTTCTTCTGATTTTTTAAAGTTTAAGAATTATTTCATTGACAAAAAAACCGCAAATTCAATGTTTAATTTTTCAATTATGTCCCATCGTGCAATGCAAAATAATTAGAGTTACCTGGGTTCATATCATCTGAGAAATAATCTGCTATTTCCGATGGAGATGCGATGGGAAGGAGGACATTTTCACTACAGAACATAAAGTAGTACAGTTAATAGATTTATCAAAATTTAACGGATACGCCCTATTGTCACTTTGGGAGTCGTCCCTCACCCCCATTTTCTATTGGAGTTTTAAAATGCAGGTGAATTTGTTTCTAGGGGCGATTTTCCAAAATAGTTACAAACAATCCCAGGACCTATGAGATACATTATTGTAAAGAAGAATCACATTGATTCGGTGTAAAATAAGATCCTTCAGTACAGGCACCAGTAAGTCATCCTGTGTAAAAGGTAAAGTCAAAAAATTTTATGTCCTGACTTTTCAAATGGCACAAACATAAGTCTTTTAGTGCAATAATGTTTTCTATCCATCCACCTGGTGGCTATATGAGCCATACACAATCTATTTATAGGTGCGACAAATAATAAATAACTTTCCTATTGCTTTTAAAAAATAAAGTATCATAGATTCGTAATAGTGTTAGTAATAAGTTTTTAAAATCAACTTTAAGACCTCAGAAAGGCTTTTGACAGGTACACCTGGCACTAGAAGTATCTGTTAAACTTTAAGAACCTCCTTTATTTTCAATAATTGAGGGTCTATATCAATTTATCCTCAAGTTCCTTATTCCTCATTGAAGTGGTCATTTTAATTGTCTGTATTGACTTTCCTTGATGTAAAAATTTCAATTGGTGGAGTTACTTCTCTTATAGATGATTCGGAACCTGAAAAAAAATATAAAATGTGCGTTTATCCTTCTATAAATTTTGAGGATTACTTTAACAATGAAGAATAAAAAGAGGCTGGGCGAAGATAGATCAATTCTAAATAATAATAAATACAAAAAAATATACTGTAAGTATTGGAAGAATTAAAAAATAACTATGTTTTGACTATGACTTGCGGCTATGCACCTGGAGGCTCTTTAGATGGGGTGTGGGGATAAATCGACCCCTCCCCCCGTTTTCAAATTTATCTTTAAACGAAAAAGTAAAACATTTTTTTGGGGTGGGGGTGTGAGGGAAGGTCATTTTTTCATAGGGCGATTTATCTTGAAAGGATAGTGTTGTCCTCCCTCTTTATAGTTAAAATCCTTTACAGGACCTATACGAGGCTACATTGTAAAGGAGAACCATATCAGTTTAGCAGTCAGCGAGATCCTTAGATACAAACTGATAGACAGAAGACATCCTGTTACTTTTATATCAGGATTATCAATAAGAATTCAAACTTGTTATACCTAAGCGAACTTCTTTCACCAATGGAGTTGTTGTTTCAAAATCCATCTGATCATTTGTCTTAATTCCATTGTCTACTATGTCATTATCTGTTTCATCAGTATCAACTACTGTAGATGTTCCATCAATGTTTGAATATATTTCAATTGCATCATTGTTATTATCTGTATCATAAAACCAAAAAATATATACATTTAATAACCACCCTCTAACCTTTGAAACATCTAATTTTACTCATCTAAAATTTCAACAAAAAAAACATAAGATTGCCTCCTTAAACCTTAGAAACGTCTCCTTTAACTCCCCGAAAAAAAGCTTGGACGTCCTTGTACCAAAATCAAATAGGACAGACAAAAGATAAACAGAAAACTGACAGTAGATCTAAAAGCCCGGACAGACTGAAGGATAGACAGATTAACATTATATTTGACATAAACATAACCTTGATCTGTAAATTCATCATCCATATTGCTATTGGTAGTTTCATTATCAGTAAGTTCAATACTGTTTTCGGTGTTACCACCAGTGTCGTCTAAGTTATCTTGACCAACAGGAAAGTAATACCCACTATCAGAATTTCTTGTACCTGGGAATATTGGAATATTCAGGTCATTTAAATCATCTATTAAAACCAGGGATCTAAGGAGATAAGACATTGGCACATAAATTAATGTACACCCCCCAATGATAATACACAAAATTACCCCTTCTGTGTATAACAATTAGTGATAGAAACTTTTTGATACTCAACTTAATAAACTAATCATTAGAAAGTTCGGGTATAGTCCCCTTTGTGGCAACGATTCTTCGTATTTTCACAGTAGCTTTTCTCCTATTTCTAGCCCCTGCGGGGGGCTCTATCCCTACGGAGCCAATTGCCTAACCCTGCAGGGCAATCACCTGACCCAATATATCCTAACCTAACTTAAAATAACTTATTAAAAGCCATTTTAAAAATACGACCAATCGCGCCTTAAGTGGCGTTGCCAAGAAAAGGATTATGGTATAGTCCCTTTCGTGGCAAGTCAGTTGTGAATCAGATGTTCAGTTGAATACATATGAACAACCCACCTTGACTGGATGAAATTGGAAGAGGGGGAGTAACATTGTCATCAACAATGTTTGCTTGTACCATAGCAGAGTCTTCATTAAGGTTTGCTTCTGCTGTAGATGGCGTTGAGATTGCAATACCTAAATTATTTGTAAAGAGCAAAATTGAACTGCGACCACAGCTCAAAACGTAGCGCATCTGCTCCTCCGTTTAAGTGGTTCTCGATCAAGTAACCAAAACGTTGTTGCCAGGGAAATTGAACATATGAGATTGCAATTAGTTTAATACTAATGTAAGATGCATGGTGCGATTGCATTTGTCAGAAAGTTTCATCATTGTCTGATGACTGAAAGCTCAGGATTTTTAACAATGAAAGTGTACTGACTTAGATGTTTTTTTTACACTTGCAATATGACAGTTTTGTTCACTGTAAGGCTAAAAAAATAGGGCTCGTCAGCTGCGCCTCAGCCGCGGATAAGCCTCAAATTTAAACCCGCTTCGGTGAATCGTCTGTTTAGGAACAGGTCTAACATCCAACTGAATTTTAAAATTATATGACGATTTAACGCGGCTGCCGAGAGCTGCTAAAAAAATTAATGTGATCTAAAACATTCCTAAACAAAAACTGGATAGGAATACCCCATTCAATTTTGATCACCATAAATATACTTGCCTGATGTGCCTAGGGGATTATTACCAAACAAATACTCGCTGCCCCAGGATGATGAAGTTTGTTCTTGTGTTGGAAAATAGGTTGAATAATCTTCAATTTTGTTTGTAGAATGTTGGTCTTGGTCATTTGTAGATGAGTTTATAGCATCTTCTAATAAAAATTTAATGGTTTTATGTGTAAAGTAGGCTGAAAATTCAATGAAAAAGAAGTAGGAAGAAAGTAAAAGCAAAACAAAGACTAATTTCTTATTTATTGTTTTATTTTGGGTTAAGTATTGTATAACATAATAGCTGTTTCGCCCCTAGCCTCCAGGGGTTTTGCCCCAAGAGGTAATTAAAAAAAATATTAAGTACCTATGGTGCTGCAACCACCACATTTTAAATTAACTGCATAATTTTTTTTTTTTTTGGGGGGGGGGGGGTGTCCTATGCCCTAAGATAGCCTTCAAAGATTATTTGAATTTACAAAAGTGTTGTATAATTACCTATTTTGTCGACATTGCTGCTACCAAACCAGTTCCTATCAGGTTTTAAAGAGTTCAAATTTGGAAGATTTTTTGTTTCATCATTAGCATTCAAACCATCGTTTTCATAGAAATATTTTACTCTAGATAAAATAAAATCAGTATGTAAACAATTATAAAATCAACAAAGAATCTTATACCCCAAAATGCACAGCAATTAGAAAAAAATATTTTGGGAGAGGGATGATTTTTTGATTGTTATTGTGAGGGTTGAGCTTCCATTTCGCAAAAACAGACAAAAAAACTTCCGTGACATATAAAGGATATTTCGATCTAGTGGTTATAGAGCCATTAAATGAAAGTTATTCCATCTCATTTTAAAATTTTGGTAGCATCATAAAAATCGTTTGGTCGATCGTTCGAGTAACCTAGTTGCAGAAGCGCTTAGCTTTTATAAATAACTATTAAACGCCATTGTTAAGTCTAACATACTCAAACATAAAAATTTTGGCACTTAAAACTTCAAATGAACTTAGAGTCCTAAAAACATAAGCTGATTTATGAAGTGAAATTTAAAAAAAAATAATATTTGTCAGTAAGGGGAATTTTATGCATAAGTTTACTTCCAATTATCCACCTTATTAAGCATAAAAGATAAACGGATTTCAATTTTGATTTTAAAAAGAAAAAGTAAAAACTATATAATTTTTTTATTTTTTGGGGAGGGGGGACATTTTTCTAGGGGCGATTGCTCTTGGAAGAGTGATGATACACTACCCTAAAATAGTTATTAACCTACACTGTAAAGAACACATTGACAAACAGAAAAAGATGATTAAAGTTCCTACACAGATTATGACGTCTTACGATAGAATAACCAATGAGAGGCCAGCATAAATTTTACCATTCGTCAATTACAGTGTACACTGTCCTCTCATTGTCTATTCTATCGTATGACGTCATAATCTGTGGAGGGACTTCCAAACAAAAGAATCACCAACATCCTATTTCTCGCATATAAGAATATATCAACAGACTAAATCCAGTTTCAACCATCTCATTGCTATTTCTAAAACTAGCCGCTTCGCCCCTAGAGGCCTCTAGTGGCACTTGATGGGGGAGTTGAATCCCAAAACCCATTTTTTAAAATTTAGATTTAAAAAAGTAAAAAAAAAATTTATCTAGTTGCACTTGAAGGGGGGGTTGAATCCCAAAACCCATATTTTTAAATTTAGATTTTAAAAAAGTTTTAAAAAGCTTTTATCTAGTGGCACTTGAAGGGGAAGTTAAATCCCAAAACTCATTTTTTAAAATTTAGTTTTAAAAAAAGTATTTTTTTGGGTGGGAGGGGATAATATTTTTCTAGGGGCGATTTCTAGGTTGGTGGTACTCGCCTCCAAATCGGTTATAAACCTTCCCGGGACCTATGAGAAGCTACCCTGTTAAGAAGAACCCGATAGGTTCAGCGGTTAGCGAGATCCTTCGGTACAAACAAACAAACAGACAGACAAACAAACAAACAAACAGACAGACAGACATTGTTCTACTTTGTATGATTTATCAATATGTTTACATTTATTCCTGGTTATATTTGAGCTTAGATTTTTATTTCTTCCGCCAATACTTTGATGATGTTCATTTAAATTTGATGGTATAGCATTGGTTAATGTTTCCAAGATTTCTGTGGACAGTTCCTTGGGTCGAGGTGTTGGTCGGTTTAAAAATCTATAAAATGAATACATTATTACTTGGATCCTACACCAGATTTTCATGTTCTCTAAATAAGTGAGTTTTAAGCGGACTAAAAGAGCGATACCCTTCTTCCACCCACATTACCCAATCCCCTCCCCTCCTACTGAATTAACCAACTGACCAATAAACAAGTTCCTCTTTTGCAAGCTAAATTGACGACAATTTTTCCCCTGTTGTCTGAAGGTTGTCTCATAAAGTGGTTGTTAGCGAATTTTCTTGGGAGAGTGGTGGTACCACCCCTAAAATAGCTATAAAACTTCCTAGGACATAAGAGAAGCTTCGTTATAACGGAGGACCACATCAGTTCAGCGATTAGCGACCCTGTGGTACACACAGACAGATAGCTTGACATCCTGTTACTATTAGTTAAGGATAAATCTTAATTTAAATGAAATAAACTTTTAGTTATACCTTGGTTGACTTGATTCCTCTGGCAACTCGGCATCTTACAAAATAAAGTTTGAAAACGGACTAACTTAATTTAGATACACTTTTCAGGTTAGGTTAGGTTAAGTAAGGTTTAATACTCTAATATACAAATTATGTCCGCCTGTCTGTAAATGATGCTTTAAAAGACATAAATATTATTTTATAAAGGTTTCGTGATTTTCTTTGAGCTTTTTCTTTATCTATTGTTCTCTCTCTTTTTTTTCTTTTTTTTATGAGAACTAAACATCAGCTTTATAACTCACTTTGTCCGTTTGTCAATACCACTATGTTTTGGTGCTTCGTTACTTATGGATATTTTCATCCTTGTTTTCAATGTATCAAGAATAGACTACAAATAATTTATGTAACAAAAGTAATTTGGATGCCTATTTCAGGTTAGGTTTGGGATTTATTGCTACGCCCCTAGAGGTTTCTAGGGACACTTGAGGTAGAGGGGTAAGGAGAGTCGACACCCTCCTCCCCATTTTTTATTTAAGTTTTAAAATGAAAAGTGACAAAAATTTGTTTAGGGGTAATTTTTTAGACCTAAAGCTAACTTTAGAATCTATACTGTAATGGAGAACCATAACGGTTCAGTGGTTAGTGAGACAGACACACAGACAAACAGTCTGTTACTTTTATATATGTGTTTATACCTGAAGAAGAGCTACAGGTTTTGATCCACTCCACTCTTGAACTGTTTAGCTTAAATTATGAAATTGGAAATCGCAATATAGACAAAGATTTTTTAAAATAACAATAATTACAACATCCATAAAAGCGAAAGAACAAACAGTAACTGATAAGGAGAATATAGATTCAAATTTGTATAGGGGAAATTGCGTAAATACAGGATACTATTTGATTACATTTTACATTTTTGGACTTGATTATAGAAATGCTAATAACATGGTACCTTGTCGTCTTAGGAAGCATTATTCCAAAAATCAGATAAATTGGATAATTGTATCATTAAAATATGTTTGTAACTTTTAAAAAAAATCATCTATACATAGTAGAACAATGTCTTCCTGTATGTCCGTCTGATCTAACCTAACCAATTGACGAATCTGAATGAACCTTTGTGATAATATAAAGAATGTTAACATTATTACTCCCTCAAAATTTCAGCTCTCTATCTTTTAAAGGAGATGAGAAAATCACGCTTCCCCCTTTTTGTCTGTAACATACGGATGGACATTTCAAATTATAGAGTAGCTTCGCTACTAAAAATGAACCTGAGTACAAACTTCTTCTTGTCTAGAATTTCTACAATTTTGTTCCTAAAATCAATTAAAAATAAATAAATACTTACGTTTGATATCAGAAAAAATTTTTTGTTTACATGGCATTACAATTTTCTTTTTAAACTTAGTTTTCAAAAGCCCCACAAAGTAAATTCAACTTTTTTTCACGAATTCTCATTAATTGGCTTAAAAATTTTTATAAAATTGATTGGTTAGTTCTAACTAGCCACACATCTATCTATCTACAATTTATTATCTATTTGTTATCTATCTATCTATCTATCTACCTGAACAACAACTGTTCTTAATTTAGTTCTCACCTACACACAATGCTCACAAAGTTTATCTAATACTTGATTATCTATCTATTTATCTATTATCTATCTGTTTTCTATCTATCTACCTAAACAACAATTGTTCTTAATTTAGTTCTCCCCTGAACACATTGCTCACAAAGTTCATCTAATACTTGATTATCTATCTATTTATCAATTTTCTATCTATCTACCTGAACAACAATTGTTCTTAATTTAGTCCTCCCCTGAACACATTGCTCACAAAGTTCATCTAATACTTGATTATCTATCTATTTATCTATTATCTATCTATCTACCTGAACAACAATTGTTCTTAATTTAGTCCTCCCCTGAACACATTGCTCGCAAACTTCATCTAATACTTGATGCTAAATAAATAAATACATATATTGGATTAATATTTTTAAAGGTTTAATCACAAAACAAAGCTTTGTATAAAGAATCAGGGAACCTTTCTCACGAAACAGCGTATAGTGTCCAATAAAAAATGATGTCATACAATACAAATGACCAATGATAGTCCAGTAAACATTGTAATTGACCATTTACCAACAGCTTTACAGAACCTGTCTATCTATCTATCTATCATCTCATCTGGAACATTAGTAATAAGACAATCTGCATTATTGTGCTTCAGTTGACAATTTCCAGACAGACAGATAGGTAGCCCTGTCTGTCTGTCTGTTCATCCATCTGTCTGTCTATCTATCTATTACCTCCTCTGGAACATTAGTAGTAAGACAATCTGTATTATTGTGCTTGAGTTGACAATTTCCAGAAAGAAATATGGGTAGCCCTGTCTGTCTGTCTGTCCATCTGTCTGTCTATCTATCCATTACCTCCTCTGGAACATTGGTAGTAAGACAATCTGTATTATTGTGCTTGAGTTGACAATTTCCAGGCAGACATATGGGTGGTCCTGAGCTACAATTAAAAGTTTAATAATCACAAAATAACAAGTTGAATTTTTTTCTACTTTGAAAAGAAGGAAACTAGATTTTCCAAGCTAATATTTTCCTAAAATCGCCCCTTGACAGTTTTAGATAGTTTCTTTATGAGAAATTGTCACAGAAAACCTTTTCTCGTATTCATTCGTAACTGATTAATATCCAGTGGATTTGAACCGGTTCTCATCCATTCGAAAAAATGATGTTTAGCATCGTATTATATCCAGTTTTTACGAATATAAAAATGTACAATCATAAGATTAAAAGCAGTTGTTTTGACTATGCCTTGTTTTAATCTTATAATATTATATTTTATATCTGTGGAAAGCTGTTTATAATACGAGAAATAATTAATATCATATAAATATCTTGCTGTTTCAAAGCGAATTAAAATTAATGTTACATTATGCTATACTAAAATAACATCCTTGATTATTTTTTAAAACAGTTGTATCATCTATAAATCATAACTATAACTAGTACAATTGATTTTTTAAAGAAAATATAAGCTTTCATATTCTGGTTTCCTTTTTCCTTTAGTACACACAAATCCAACTTGTATTAATCATACTTTGATTATTATGAAATAAATAAAGAGTTTCTAAATTGTACCTAAATAACTATTATAGTAATCAATATGCAAAGTTTAAAAATGGTAAGACAATTATAACATTTTTTACCTTTGTAAGCATTCAACTTTTGGTCTGGTTTCCTCGTGTGCTATCAACTTTACACTTACACTAAATAAGTCAATCAATCAGTCATTTAATACCTTTATTTGCGACAACATTTATTACACATAAACTGCCAATTTTCAACTTTTACAAAATGACCTACTTTATTGCATAAAGATCCATGTCAGATCTTAGTAGGAAATAAGCCTCTATGTGAGCTCAAGTTTTCCAATTATGGGGTTTTTAAAAATCAAAATAATTCTTAATAAACTCTCATTGATCATAAAGATAAGACCTTTTATTCTACTATTTACAGAACAAATTCAGTTTAAAATTTTTAATAGCATAGCTACTTTATTATTTACCAAGTTTGTATGTCCTTTCTTCTGTCTGTGTCACCTTCCGTTTTTGTATATTGATGGAAAATTTTCAAAAATATTCAACCAACCCAATAAAATAATTTCAAACAATAGAGTTAGAAGCAAAGATATGTACAAAAAACAATCACCTTGATTTTCTTTAAAGACCCAAAATATTGAAAAATGTTTTTTTATTCACTTAGCATTAATGGCATTATTTTCAAACATAAAAAACCGTGTAAAGGTGTAAGCTGGCAAGTCTTAGAACCAATGAACCAATGTCTTATAGTTTCTTTAATCCATGGGGGTACTACCATTTAACTTTTGTACCATCCAAAATTTTAATTACCTATCACAATTAGCATATCCAATAGGTTCTCTACATACCCAGCTAGCATCAGGATAGGTTATACATATCTAGATAGATAGATAGATGGGTGGATAGATAGATAAATAGAGAGATAGAATGATATAAAGATAGATATAGATGGATTATTATATATATATATATATATAGATAGATAGATAGATAGATAGATAGATAGATAGATAGATAGATAGATAGATAGATAGATAGATAGATAGAGATAGATAGATAGATAGATAGATAGATAGATAGATAGATAGATAGATAGATAGATAGATAGATAGATACCTTAGTAGTAACTAATCCTTCATAGCCCTGACACCTCTGTCTTTTCTCAGTAACCGCCACTGTTTGAGCTATTGTTGTACAACTAACTAAAACGTTGTAATAGTTATTCATCGTATCGTATTATAGACACCTTTCTGGGGATAAATAAAAAAGTAAATAAGGGGGGGGGGGTAAAGTTTTAAAACTAAAAATTTTTTTTTTTTGGAGGGGGGTAATCTTTATTTTATAGAGGCATTTTTTTTTATTTGTGGGGGGGGGGGGGTAATCACCCCTTTACCCCACCCCTTAGACGTCTATGTTTGAGTCCACAATGAAAAAAACTTTTATTTCATGTATACACTAAAGAAACATTAGGTTTATCTGTATGTTTTTATGTCCAGTAAGTTCAGTGAAGATTAGTATTAGTCCAGGATAGGTTTTAGGCCATTATTACCCATCTCCTTAAAATTTAGTTTTAGAAATAAAAAAAAAATATTTTTTTTCTTTTTTCTATAGGTTATTTATCTTGGAAAAGAAACAGATGAATGAATACCTCCCAGGAAAGCTTTTTTTTAAAGGTGAGCCATATCGGTCCATAGAGTAGTGAAATCCTATGGTTCAGAAAGACGGACATCCTTTTACTTTTATTTCGCTACTAATAAAAATTTACATAGTTAACTGCGTGAAAATCTATAAACAAGTAGCGAAGCATAAAAACTCATGGATGGGAATATGTACAAGCAGATTCAAAGTTTATTTATTAAAATCAGGAATAGATTTATTAGAGAAAATAAACACTTATTTTGTATAATGATGACGGTCAAAGTAAATTACATAAAAGATGCTCATAACAATGGGAAAAATTATTTTGATACTGATATCCCAAAAAAGTTTTTAAAATTGGACCAAAAACCTGATAAAAGGCAACCTGACCGCCATAAACACCAAAGATATGGAGAAAAATGTGAAAAATACAAAAATAGCCTAGAACCTGCTAAAAAGCGGTCCGACCGCCATTAATGTTTTATAGTTGATTTTGCTCCTTAAAAATGGGAATGTTGTCAAAATATTTCAGCCTTTTATCTTTTATAGGAGCCGAGAAAATCACGTTTCCCCCAAAACGTTTCAGACATACGGACGGACATACGGACGGACATTTTAAATTATAGAGTAGCTTCGCTACTAAAAATGACATCATGCAATACATATGAAGATTATAGGCAAATACACAGACTAATGGCAGGCCAGTATATATTTAATGGTAAGCCAGTATGACGTCTTTTTGTAGAGGCAATATAAAAAGCTTCATTATGATTTTAAAAAAAAATACCTATTGGATTGTCATAACATTTTTGTTCACAGGTTTCACACTCATCTGAACACTCCTAGATTAGCAGGGATTGTAAGGAATAAGACAATGGACGATAAATTAATGTAAATCTTCAATGACAATAAACAAAACTACCCCCTTCGTTAGATTAAAATTATTAGTTAAAAAGTTTCAACACTACCAGTTTGAAACCAATCAATTAAAATTTGATAATAGTTATTTCTCGCATCGTATTATAAACAGCTTTCCGCGGATATAGAATGTACAATTATAAGATAAAAACCAGTTTTTTTAGCCCCGAGATACCGAAGGCACGGGCTGAAAAACTGGTTTCAATCTTATGATTGTATATTTTTATATTCATAGGAAGCTGGATTAATACGATGCTAGACATAGTTTTTTCGTATGTATGAGAACCGGTTCCTATCCACCGGATTCGAATGAATACGAGAAAAGTTTTTTTTGTCTCATTTCCTATTTCTTTTATTCCTGATATTTGATATTCTGCAGCTATTCAATTTTGAATTATTATTATTATTTGTATAATTAAAATACTAAAATGATTTTGATTTGATAATTCAAAAGTTAATAGGAGCTTTGCAAATTACCATTTTTAGAGCAGGATTTTCTTTAGCTCTTTATGTGTTTAACAAGGATGACAACATATATAAAAGCGAATGTATGAAACGGTATGACAGACAAACATTAACTCTTGTAGAGTAACATAACTGAATATACAAAATAAGAATATTATAAGTTTTGACAAAATTATACGTAAATTTATTGCAAAATTTCTTAAATACAGAATTCTGTTTAGGGACATACTGACCCTTTTAGGACTTAATTATAGAGATGCTTCGCTCAAAATATTGTACCTTATTGTAATTGGAATCAGTAATCCAAAAATAAGATCAAACGGATGATTTTATCACATAAAAAATTGTTGTTAAAGAAGATAAAAAAAATTAAAATGGACGTACGGACATTCTTCGCTTTCTAAATCGTGCTTAACTACTACAGGAATCCCCTTGCAAAGTTTGAAATTGATAGGACAATTATAACATGTCTAAATTAACGAAAAAGACTATCCGTTCCGGATGTACTGGCTGACGGACTGACCAACCCTAATTATAGAAAAGCTTCGCTTTTAAAAAGGGGGAATGGAGATGTATGTCATTTAAAGTTTAAAAGGGGTACTAACACACCCCTTCTTACAATTCATGTTGCAAGGATACTCTACAAAAAGTTGTTAAAACTTAAAATTTTGCGATTTTCTACTCAATTATACAACATCTATTCATTTAATTAGTTGATTTATCTATTTTTAAGAACGTTGTCATCATTGTTAAAGAATAGGAACTTTTGAAACAGGAGAATAGCTATTCTATAATTGTAGCCAAAAAGATTACCTGTTCGTTGGATCTTGAACACAGTATTGTTTGTTTCGTCGTTGACTAAAAATATTATGAAAGTGACTTTGTAAATTAAACTTTGATCTATTTCAATATCTATCTATCTAAACAATATTTAGAAAACATACACCAGTTTTAAAGTAAGAGATGTTGTGATGAATTTTTAGAAGGAGAATCGCCTGATATTCCTACTTTCCATTTTGCTTAAAATCCAACTTGTTATTAAAGGAAGAAATACACTACTCTAACTATTGAAAGCCCAATACCTAAAAAGACATTTTAAATGTTTATAACTTTCTTTTTATCAAAGATAGAGACTTTAAATTTTAGGTATTGGGTCTACTTGTGGCAGTTTTTCGGCAGTTAAAGCGATGTATTTCTTGCAGGCTTTCTTTAATAGACTATCTATCTATGATACCATAGATCTGAATGTCTGAGTACAATACTATCTATCTATCTGTCTATGGATACCAGAGATCTAAATGTCTAAGTACAATATTATCTATCTATCTATCTATCTAAGATACCAGATATCTGAATGTCTGAGTACAATATTATCTATCTATCTAAGATACCAGAGATCTGAATGTCTGAGTACAATACTATCTATCTATCTATATAAGATACCAGAGATTTGAATGTCTGAGTACAATACTATCTATCTATCTAAGATACCAGAGATCTAAATGTCTGAGTACAATACTATCTATCTATCTAAGATACTAGAGATCTGAATGTCTGAGAACAATACTATCTATCTATCTAAGATACCAGAGATCTGAATGTCTGAGTACAATACTATCTATTTATCTATCAATCTAAGATACCAGAGATTTGAATGTCTGAGTACAATAATATCTATCTATCTATCTAAGATACCAGATATCTGAATGTCTGAGTACAATACTATCGATCTATCTATCTATCTATCTGAGATACCAGAGATCTGAATGTCTGAGTACAATACTATCTATCTATCTAAGATACCAGAGATCTGAATGTCTGAGTACAATACTATCTATCTATCTATCTAAGAAACCCGATATCTGAATGTCTGAGTACAATACTATCTATCTATCTATCTAAGATACCAGAGATCTGAATGTCTGAGTACAATACTCCGCCCTCTCTGAACAATTCTCCGTCACATTCACAACTCTTAGCTTGAAACTTGGCCTACAAACAAAGAAAAAAATATCTTTATAAAATAGTAACAGGATGTTTGTCTGTGTGTCTGTATGTACCGAAGGATCTTTGTGACCACTGTACCGGCAGTGTAGCTTCTCACAGGCCTTGTGAAGGTTCATAACGATTTTAGGGGAGGGTAAAACCCCTGCCCCAAGGGAAATCACCCCTAATAGAACATCTCCCCTCCATATTTTTGTTGTTGAAATTTAATCTCTCAATACTAAAATAGCAGGCCTATTAATTCTACGAAAAATCACGAAACCTTGTGGAGTAAGGTTGGAGTATATCTTGTTTTTTAATGTAACTGAAGAGGGGTGGGTAAGAAGGGGGGGAGGAAAAGGGGAAGATGGTCGTGGGAAAATTTTCCTTTAGAATTGTTTGTCAGAATCACTCTGCTAAAATAGGAAATAGGGGGGGGGGGGGATGAACTCACCCTGCCATTCACAAAAAATATATTATGTTTGAATAATGAAAATCTTACTTGCAACCATTTTGAACTGTAATATTCCTACAAATCTGTTCTGGTTCCACAAATTCTTTCCTTTCAAGGGTGCATGATAAGCCCTGAATTAATCAATTATTAAAGGCAAAAGTTTTCTAAAATAAGGATAGGTCCATCCGTAACGGATAGCTCTTATTCTTAATTTAGGAATGCTAGAGTTGTCCTGTCGATTACAAACTTGCCATAGACATTATGTAATAGTTAGGTACTATTTACATAGCGTAGCAACTCTAAATTCGTTATTTAGGAAGTCCATTTAATCATGCTGATTTTTTACGTTTTTTTAATAAAAACTTTTTGTATGATAGAATTATCCTATTTCTGATATTTATAATAATGATTTCTAGAATAACAAGGTACAATTCTGATTTTCATGTATTCTAATAAAGTGTTACCACCAGCTGGCTAAAATAACGATACCTCCCATCTTTACTGCCAATCCTACTGCACAAACCAACTTACCAATAAATGAGGTTCATATTAGCAACCTAAATTGACAACAAATTTCCCCCTGTCAATATATCCACGTATTATACATATATCCATATAGATTATAAGGTGTGACTTCTAGATTTTCATTCATTTGAAAATTCTTTACATTATAAATGCAAGGAGGGAGAAGACATTTGACTGTAAATTTCACTTGTACAAAAGATTTTATAACCGATATCTTATTCATTGGCATGGAAAATTTGGACACTCACGGAAAATGTTCCTGGAATTGATTGCTTCCAAAAATCTTGTAACTTTAAAGGCTGATAGCTGCAAAACGGCTGAACGTACATGCTAAGCCTGTCCATCGTTATAAGCGGCATGTTAAAGCCTATTGATAATCAGGAGTAGCCAAGATCCAATGGTGCACAGGGAAAGCTTGACTGAAGAAAATACACTAGATAATTGTGCACTTTTAAATCATTTTTTTTTGTTGGCCTTCTCTTATTAATTAAAATTTTGTGATAACATCCAGCCGTTCGGCCTACAGCAGCCTTTAAAGTCCATCGGTTATTCTTAAAGATAATCAATTTCAGAAACATTTTAGTATAATGTTTATATTTCTGTACTTTGATATTTTTGGATGTCGTCTTACATAGTCTTCTCCTTTTTTTCAGAAATTGGATGTAATCCTTATGTTTAAAGTAAAAGGATATCTGTCTGTCTATGTGTAGCAAAATATTTCGAAAACTGTTGAACCGATTGATTTCTCCTTTACAGTTTAGCTTCTCATAGGTACTAGGAAGGTTTATAAATATATATATTTTTAAGGGGGGGGGGGGGGGGCGGGGGAAAGTTACCATCGCCTCCAAAAAAAGAATTCGCCCTAGAAAAAATTACCCCTCTACTCAATTTTTTTTTTATAGTTTTGCTTTTTAAGCTAAAATTAGAAATGGGAGTTGAGGGTTCCTCCTCCACCTCTAGGGGCCGCTATGAGCGTAGCCGCAATCTATAATACAAAGTAGAACAATGTCTGTCTGTTTGTTTGTAGCGAAGGATCTCGCTAACCGCTGAACCGATCGGGTTCTCCTTTACAGGGTAGCTTCTCATAGGTCCCGGGAAGGTATATAACTATTTTCTTGGGGGGGGGGGGACACCCCCCACCCCCCTTAAAAAATGAAAAATCCCTCCCCAAATTTTTTTTCCTTTTTCACTTTAAAACTAAAATAAAAATAGTGGGGTGGACTACCCCCCCCCCCCAAAGTAAGAATTTTTTTACATTTTTACTTTAAATCTGAAATAAGAAAAAATTGGCTTTATCAAACCTCTTGGGGCCCAAGCCTCTAGAGGCCAGGGGCGAAGCCGCTAGTTTAATTATATAATAGTACAAACTATGAATATTCTAATAAATTTTTTATTAGCTATGACTAATTTAGTGAATCAATGCCGAATTAAAACGAGTTGAATTAAACAAAGATTTAGAAGAAATGACAAATTATGACGACTTTTCATAATTTTGTTTTTTATATAAAAACTAAAAAAAGTTTGGTTTTGGGTAATTTTTTAATGTGTTGACTTATTTCGGGAGGGTGGTGCTTACCTACCCCCCTTCCCTTTTGGTACAGACTGAGAGAAAATAAACACTATAAACTCTTGTATAAATGTGAGTAATACATCTTAATGTTAATTTAATGACGTAACGAACATTATGTAACGATTTTTAAAAAAGCTTTTAATTCAATACAAAATTTAAAATAAAAACAATTATTGCATTTGTTTTCCATATCAAAAAGGCATTTGTTTATCATTTATAAGATTCTATGAATACTTTGTACATTCCAGTAAACTAGATATCGGTTAGACATGTCAGCAATGTTAAACTTTACAGAGCACCCAGGGGTAGCTATTCTAACAATCAATTCTACAAAAAAATCACGAAACCTTTTAAATTAAGTTGGAAATATATTTTTTTTTCTTCATGTAATTGAAGAGGGGTGGGTAAGAAGGGGGGGGGGAAGGGGAAGGGGGTTGTGGAGAAATTTTCCTTTAGAATTTTTTGTCCGAATCACATTCAATTTTCCCTGCAGAGCACCAGCTGTTCTGATAATTACAGATTTGGACTCTGATTAGCAATAGTACCTAGTGTTTTTTTAGCTACATTATCTTATTTGTTGAATCAAAGACTTTGGAAATTTTTATTGAATTTTGTTCGGTTGTTTCCGAAATAGTAGTGTTCAAAATTTTAGATTCTCATTCAAGGATTATTTTTATCCTAAAATTTAAAAGTCATGACCTGATATCTTACATGTTGGGTCCGTAACCATTTGTCCTACATATCCTAAAATTTGTTTGCTGAGGTTCTTATTAGTGAGGCTTATTGGGTGGCTTAGGGCTCCTGTAAGCCGCGCTGCTGATTGTTAGGCTTCTGTTAGCTGTGCTGTTGTAAGTGGCTGTAACTGCCGATTCCTGAGATAAATAGGTACCTACCCTTGGATATGAGACGTCTATTCTGTCAATACCAACACTCTCAGCTATCTCTATGTTAATTTTATCCTCCTGTTATAAAGAAATGAATCTTCAAAATTTATAAGTGTTAAAGGTGGGGGGTACGGCTTTGAAACCGATTATTATCTGCTAAATTAGAACCGGTTTTAAGCCTTACTAAAATTGCATCGAATTATAGCCAGTTTTCATCAGGGATAAGGGATAGGAAACCTGGCCATTAATTAGGTCCCGGCCTAGATTCTAAAGGGATATTGCAACTATTACAAATTCCTATCAAACTGGCGGACGCTCCCAAGTAGCTATCGCTCTAAACCAATAAGAATCGGCCTGTTTTGTATCAACCAATCACCAATTGGCGGAAATTTTAGAAGCAGACAATTCTAAAAAAAATTATGATTTGTCTGCTACTAAAAAATAAATATAAATGGTGTTAGATCACATTAGCTTAATTATTGAATCTGCTTAGAGTTAAACATTAAAAAAGGGCCATATAGAAAAAACAAAAATAACAGGATTATTTTTTGGAAAGAAGGTAGCTACGAATTTTCATTTGGTAGTTTATAAATTAGATGTTGTATTTTGAATTTTAAAAATTTAATACGGAATTGATACAACACCTTAACCCTAATATTTGTACAATACAACACAGTACAAATCTATCATTATATAATAGTATCCAAAGAACTTGATAGAATGTTACCCAAGTGCATATTAATTTATTTATTTTTAATTTTAATTAGCAATAAAATTTTCAAATAAAATTTTTACTCATTAATAAAAATGCAAATAATACAAACTAAAATCTGTCTGAGGAAAACCCAACAATTACCAAAGTAAAAGATAAAAAAATTTTGGGAGAGAAAAAACTTCATTTTAACAAAAGCCATTAATATTTAGGTTTATAAAAAGTCATGTTTTTTACTTTAAACTAGCTACCTGAATTTGATTCTATACTTTATCTACACACACACACCCAGCTTTTTCATTAGCGTTTATAACGAACCACTGCGCCATCCCAAAACTGGTTTATTAGGCCTAGGCTTGAAATAGGCCTGAAATAATATTTTCCTACGTTTCCCATCCCTTATCCCTGGTTTTCATAAATAAATATTAAAGAACAAGTAAAAAATGAATCACCTAGAAAATATGTACACTAAAAACCTATTTTCTTAGTTTTAAATAGTAATTGTTAAAACCCCTTAAACAGAATAGTAGAACATCGTATCCCCCCCCCCCTTATTTTAGATTGGAAAACATATGGTCTAAACAACGAGCTTTAACAATGTGGAGATATAACAACCCGTATTTAACCTAATCGTATCTTCATATTGAATGGGCTTCTGTCCATGTTATATAAGATGAAAAAAATGAAATTAAATACAAAAGATTTTAAATTGCCAAAGTGGGGAGATTTTTTGATATGTAAGATCCTGAAAATAGTTTTAATGATTTAAGATACATTTCCATTGCCTTGGTTAATTCATGTTTCTCGTCGAATTTTATCCGAAAAGACTCTGATTTCACGAACTAAAAAAGTTAGAATTTTTATACACATTAAAAGTCTGTATGTGCTGATAATGAATATAAAATATGTGGACATGTGACAGGGGATTTTTTTGTGGTCAAAATTGTAATAAACCTTCCAGGACCCATTAGAAGATACATTGTAAAGGAGAACCATATTGGTTCAACGGATAGTGAGATTCTTAGGTGCATAAAAACCCAAATAAAATGAACAAATGTATATTTAAAGATTTAAGATTAAAGGCTAGCAAGATCACAGCCATTATTTTTTAATTGACAGACAGATATTCTTACTTTTACATAAGGATATCATACATATATGGTGCAGAAAACCCCATATGAAATTAACTAATATTAAATTTACCTTTATATTCAAGGACAACAAGATCACAGCCAATATTTTCCATCGTTTAGATGTCATTTTTGTTCACATTATTTTTCTGAATTTATTTTTTATCCATTGATAGACAGGGGGACACATGGACTGACTGACATTTCTAATTATATAGTTGCTTTTTTTTCTAAAAAATATGTACACAATGCCTAGAAGAGACTCTATTTTTAGTTGACACATAAATTACTTCATACGGGCGAGGCTGCTGACACTTTAATGACAGGTTCTCAACAACCCAGGATAACAAAGAGGAGTCAAACCTCTCCTTTTCTGTCCAAACACCCGGGGTATTAGATTAAGTACATACCTAACAGACCATCAACTCTTTGATTACACGACCTTTGTCAGGATGTCCTTACTGTGCGTAGTAATGAGATATATCTGTTTTGTGCCAAGGCATTTCCACTACTCTGTTTATTAATGTCGCGCATCTGACATAGCAAAAGTGGAACCATTTTTAACATCTCTAGATATGACTAGCGGATGCGCTACTAATAAGCCACGGTTGCAGGTTTAGCTAACATAATTGTCCTTGTTTAAAATCCGAATTAAGTAATCTAAATTTAATTTGAAATATTAAAAAAATCCACGAAGTTTTTGAAGCATGACCAAAATAAGAAAACATCATAAAAATCTAAATAAAACTGTCAACAATAGATAATCGATATATTTTTACTTGGATGTTGCTTTTCATGTACTTTGATAAAGTAAGGCTAGCAGCTGGCTAAAATAAAGATAACCCAATTCAATCCCCCTAACCCCATCTCCTCCCCTTCTACTGGATGAACGAACTGACTAATAAATGTGGTCCAATATAGAAAAGTATTTTAATATTACTGCCAAAAATTTGTAACATAGAAAATTTAAATAATACAACATTCTCGGGGTACTGGGTGATTATCATTTCACCTTAGTTTGACAAGGATGGCAACATTCATACAAGCGATGCTCATTAAAGTAAACTTAAACTTATTTGCATGTAGACCAACAACACGCCCTCGTTTAATCTAAATTTTGATACAATTTTTTTTTCTACTGACTCTTATCCCTGCTGGACACCTCAAACCGTTACTTAACCTAAACTAACCCAACTTGAAATACATTTTTTTCTCACTGTTCAAAAATATCATGTTTGTCGAATAAATATTAAATGAAATATATCTTTTCTTGGTGATCCTTGTAAAATAAAAATTAAATAAAATACATAAAATCATTAGTGAAAAAGTTTAGGCACAAATAGGTTTCCTTCTAAATATGTTTCCTTCTAGGTTTTTCAGCCAACTAATAGGAGATATAAAACTTTGGGTACCGTTGTAATTTTCAGTCCAAAGGTCACTTCCTAATCCTATCTAGGATGTTTTATATAAGAAATTATAATATGATTAAGAATTTATGAATTACAACCAGATGTACACAGTTGCATAACAAGCTTAGAAAACAAGGATGGCAACATCCATAAAAGCTAAGAAATTAATCGGTAGAACAAACGAACTTTATATGCAGAATACTAAAGGTATACACAAAATTGCTGCAAAATTGTATAAATACAGAATTCTGTTAATGGACACACTTACATTTTTATTTTAGGAATTAATTATTGAGATGCTTCGCTTATACCTTGTTGTTTTAGGAATCAATGTACCAAAGTTAGATGAATAAAATGATTATAACATACTAAAAGCTAATGTCAAAAAAGTAAAAAAAGTTTTAAATGAACGTTGAGACACTCTCGTAACCATTCTGGAGTTGCTACACTTCCTTAATTGTACTTATCTATTACAGGAATCATCATCCAAAAATTGAACATGCCTAAATTAACGAAAAGAACGAACAGTTATGCTGGTACGTACATACCCTAATTATAGAAAAGAAATGCTTATAAAAAAATATTAAAATTTTAATTTGTTTAGACTATTCATCAAATGAAAATACATGATGTAATTCTAAAATGATGTTTACAATCTAATGGTTTATTAGCGGATACCCCTCTAGCCTCTAGGGGATCTGAAATCGAAGAGTCCGAAAGGAGACTAGAAAAATACCTTAAAACTGAAAATTTAATGGTTTAAAACCATCACAGGAGCTATATAAAGCTTACCAAAGAAAGATAACTCAATCAGTTCGGTAGTTTATTGAGATCTTAAGCTTCAGACAAAAAACGTTAATACTATATATAATATCAGCGGCTACGCCCCTAGAGGCCTCTAAGAACTATGTAAAGAGGAACCATATCAGTACATAGATAGACAAACATCATGTTACTAATAATACAAGGATTATAGTATCTGTATTGTTATCACTAAGAAATCGCAAAAAAATCACATAAAGCACTTTTTAATTAATGAACAATGAATCCAAAATTTGGCATCGCCTACAAGAATTTGCATGACGCAACACTGCAAAATGTTATTTTACTATTTGCAAACCTCCAGCGTTGCATATATATCATTAACTGCAGTGTCTCTACAGCCAAAATTTTTTTCGCAATTCCCGCGTTTTTGCAAAAATTTTAGATGAGCAAAATTTATGATGAATTAGTTAAAAAATATACTAAAAGCTACGGCGCGCAGTCTTTTTTTTTTCTATACAATTTTAACTAGGTTAGATTAGGTTAGGTGAAGTAAGAAAGTTAGGATGCAGAGAAAACCACAGAGCCCTCTTCTCGTAGAAGCCTTGTACAAAATGGTTTGGGGGGAATGCTCCACCACGCTTATTTTTTAAAGCCTTCAAACTTTGACACTATTCATTTTATCCACCTAAAAAAAAAACCTGGACGTCATCGGAACAATGATTGTACTCCAATCCCCCTTTCCTTTAGAAAAAAAGCCAAAAACTTTCCCTAGGCCATAACTAAACCTCTCTGAATTTCTTAAAACGGTATGTCAATCCGTGTACGAGATCTTGTGGGACAAGCACATACTGTTCAGAATGTGAATTTGCTAACCTTCAAATTCTTCACGTTTTTACAGAAACACCTTGTCGTCTTACGCTAGAAAAATTATACAAACCAAAAGTAAGGTGGCACAATGGGATATTTTTGTAATTTAAAAAAACTAGGATAACAAATTAAAATACCTGAGACTGTAGCGTAACCACTCATTGTGTGACAAAGACACAAAGGTAGTTCCTATTGCTGCTATGTCAGGTGCGTGACATAAATAGTTTGAGAAGGGAAAATTACAGCCCAAAACAGTTAGGACTTCCAGACAAATGTCAAAAGGTGGGTTGATGGAAGATCTTTTGACCTTAGTTAACAGGTTAACCGAGGCTGACTCCATAAAACAAGCTTCAAAGAAACAAAATTACCCCTTTCAGAGGTTAAAATTATTAAACATAGAATTGATATACAACAATATACATTCCCAATGATGATAAAAAAAGTTAGTTGGTTGAAAAGATTGAACTCTGCTAGCTTGGACCAACCAATCAAGATTTTGTCAAAGTATCAAGAGGTTGTCTTTAGTGAACCTAAAAAAGTAAAAAACAAAAAAAGTTAGATAATTTTCAAAACAGATATGTTTTTCCATGATTGTAAGGAGAGTGAAGAAAGGTTATATTACACATAGGCAAATTTGGAGAATATAAAGCGGAAAAAGGAAGGCGCATTTTTCGGGGTGTGTATGTGTGTGTGTGTGTGCGGGTTTGTGAATGGGTGTGTGTGTGTTGTGTGTTTTATCCCTAGAAGCGACGTCAAAACATGATAATTTAGACTGGTAAACATTTTCTAGTATGGTTTCCATACCATTCAATAGAACTAGTTCTCAGCCATACTGAAAAATCAGGCATAGCATCGTATAATAGACAATTTACCGTAAATAATAAAATATAAAATCAAAACAAGTTTTGTTAGTATGAGACTTCGGCCTCTCGGTCTAACAAAACTGGTTTTACTATCCGCGGAAAGCTATCTATAATACGATGCAATAAATCCTTATAATAATGTAACAGGATATGTGTCTGTCTGTCTGTCTGTACTAAAGGATCTCGCTAACCGCTGAACCGGTCGGGTTCTCCTTAACAGGGTAGAGTCTCATAGGTCCTGGGAAGGTTTATAACAATTTGGGGGGGCGGGGGAGGTACCACCACCCTCCCAAGAGAAGTATCGTAGAGACTTGAACCAAAAAATAACAAACATTTAAAGTGCCACTAGAGGCCTCTAGGGGCGTAGCCGCTAGTATTTATTATTTTATCCATTAAAGGAATTTATTATGCCCCAAGATTTTATTTAGGTTAATTATTGAAAATCCATAATTAAAAATATATTTTGAAATTAAAGTAATGTTTAAAAGAAATGACCAATGAAAACTTTTTTGATCACAAATTTTTCCTGATATATTTATTATTTATCCTATTCGCCAGATTTTTAATATTGATTCCTATGGACAAGAAGGTACAATATTGATGGCGAAGCATCTTATTAAAAAATACACTATTCTAAGACATAAAGATATATTTTGATTTCAGCAATCATTTTCAATTCATTTTGTCTAAAAAATATAAATATGAGACATTAGATAACAATAAGCATCTCTATAATCAAGTTACAAAAATGTAAGTATGTCCTTAAACAGAATCCTGTATTTAATCAAATTTGCAGCAAGTTTATATGCAATTTTGTTTACACCTTTAAATTAAGTTTTGATTCTCTTAAGTGTTAGGGTTCATTTGGCCTTCCGTCTGACATTAAGAACTCGATTTTAATTTTTACTACTTTTTAAAATGGTTTTAAAATGAAAATAAAAATGAACCAGTCTATAATGCCACTCCCCTAAAGAAAGTTGTGCGATAATGGATTTATTATTACTTGGACCTTAAACCAGATAATGATGTACTCTAATCAAGTGAAACTTGTAGATGGCTAAAATAACAATTCATCAATTTTACCCTATTCCCTCTCCTCTTACTGTATGAACAAACGGACCAATAAATGATGTCCATGTTAGCAACCAAAATTGATGACAATATTTCCCCTGTCATAATATTCACACGTATTCTATATCCATTTATGCGACTATGTGCAATATTTTTGCAATATTACCAAATTTTTGTACATGTCAGGATGTCTATTTGTTTGTTTGTGTGTACCAAAGGATCTCGCTAACCGCTGAACCGGTCGGGCTCTCCTTAACAGAGTAGCTTCTCATAGGTCCCGGGAAGGTTTATATAGGTTATTTAAAGTGCCACTAGAGGCCTCTAGAGACGTAGCCCCTAGTTTTAAATAGTGAAATTAGCCAGTGATTTAAAGGGATAAGACATTGGTTGATATAATGATGTACATTCCAATGAGGATACACAAAATTACCCTCTCTGTAGATAAAAATTAATGGTTGAAATGATTGAACACTCAACTTAATAAAACAACCAATAAAATTCATTAAAAGTCCGGACAAAGTTGTTAATCCAACGAATAAGAAAACCTTATCAAAAGGCCTATCCAAATAGTCAAAGGATTCATTATAAAAAATGCCCAAGCTGTGTTTATTTACAAAATATAAGCAAAATATACTAGGGGGGGGGGGGGGAAGGGGACATTTGCATGTAAAATTACACTAATACTAATTTCATTACTACGTTATCCTATTCGTTTACTCAAAACGTTGGGTACTTTTCTTGAATTTTGATCTGTTGCTTCCAAACCAGCAGTGTGCGCGCAAAATTTCAACCAATTCTTCAAATCAATGGACAATAAATATTAATGATCTAGCTGTAATAGTAGCTGAGTTAATCTCATGTTTTCCACAGTTTTACAGACTGACCAACAGAGGAACAGACATGCATACTAAATTATAGAGTAGCTTCTCTACTAAAAAAAGAGAAAGAAGGACATAAGAATGAAATATATTAGGAATGATAAAAATCACGAAATCTTTGTAATAATATCAAGATGTATTTTGTTGCTTTTACAATGAATGGAAGATGAAGTTGACAAGGAAAGTAAGGGCCTATTTTTAATAGAGGCTGGGTAAATTTAATTTTCCCAATGGCGTTACAGATACACAAAGTGATTTACACAGTGGCTTCGCCACTAAAAACAGATTCACTTTGTCTGTCAGAAACTGTCCGTACTCCGTAAAATGTGATTATCTTTTGCTATTGTAGATAAACAGCTGAAATTTTGGTAAAGATTCCTATGATATATGCACATATTTTGTCCGTCTGTATGTCTGACTTCCATGCTTCAAAAGACATTAACAGTATTATTTTGAGGTTTGGTTATTTTCTTTCAGTTTTTGCATATCCCTCTTTCTTTTCTTTGTTATGACAACTGTACATCTGCATTATAACTCACTCTGGCCGTTTGTCATTCTTTGAGTTTTTGCGCTTCGCTACTTATGGATATTGTCATCCTTTTCTAATTATGTTTTCCCTTTATTATTTCTTAAACATCTCATTGTTTTATGACATTTATGACATTAATGAAAATGGTAGTGCGGTGGGGCGCTTGTCAAAAGTTACGGTATGGAGATCGCTCTTCTTTAAGTACTACTTAAATCCTACTTTTACTGCAATACACATAGACATTCTCAGCGTCGGCTCATCAGTGAAGAATGCTTTTCCTTTTATTCCCACAAGTATAATACAAATTTGGTTGAACCCGTGGCAGTTTAAGCCAGGAGAAGAACTTAATAGTTCAAGAGTCAATGAATAACTGAGAGATTTTAAGAAGTGCAAGTTATAACAACAACTATTTACCAGGATCTAAGTCCTTGTCTGTTTAATAAGGTGTTTGTATGTTAAACTTGTGACGTAAATGTAGCTATGGCTATAGGTATACTTAGTATTACATAATGGTTACATGATTACTTCAACAATAGATATAATGTTTTATATAAGCATATAACAATATTCAATCACATATAGATTACCATGATTAGGCTAGTATTACCCATATATGGTATTATATTGGTAATAATAGACTTGAAAATGCATAAAAATACATTAAAACTGCCTAAGGGCTGACCAGAGTATCTGTGTTTTGTGCCTGAAGTGCGCGCGATAATTACTATGACCTGTCAATCATTATTTAGATCAAAGTTTTATATTGTGTTAAATTTATAGAGAGTATAAATAAAGTGAACTAGATGCGAAGCATTTCTATAAGAATCTTGTCTGTACGTTCAAAGAATTTTGAAATTTGGATGTCGCATCTCCAAAATTATTTTACTTTTCTTTTTAAAACTAAAAGTGCCCCTAGAGGCTTCTAGGGCCGTAGCCGCTAGTAATCAATAATCTATCTTGATTTATTTATCTTTCCCTGTATGACTCACTCTCTCTATTTCCATTTATCACCTCTTTTTTTTTTTAAAGCGAAGCTTTTCTATAATTAGGGTCGGTCCGTCCGTCCGTCCGTCCGAGATAGATAGCTTTTATTCGTTTATTTAGGCATGTTAGAATTGTCCTATCGATTTCAAACTTTGCATGATGATTCCTATAGTAGTTGGGTACGATTTAGAAAGCGTAGCAACTCTATAATCATTACCAGAATGTCCGTACGTCCATTTTAAACATGTTGATTTTTCTACATTTTTAACAACAAATTTTCAAGTGTTTTAATTATCCGTTTGATCTGATTTTTGGTATATTGATTCCTGGGAAAACAAAGAACAATATTATAAGCGAAGCAACTCTAAAATCAAGTCCAAAAATGTAAGTATGTCCATAAACATTATCCTGTTTTTAAGCAGTTTTTCAACAAATTTACCTACAATTTTGATTCGACATTTATACATTTATGTTCTGATTTTTCAGTTTAGATACTATACAAGTGTTAATGTCCGTTTGTCCTACCGTTTCAGTGCTTCGCTTTTATGGATGTTGTCATGATTGTCTTAAAAATATCTATGAACATAAATATAAGAAGAAGATAATTTGCGAAAATATTTTGCTAAATTTGAAAATAAGTTTCCCCACAAACCCGCAAGATTATCGAGTATATAACTTTTTCAACTGTTTTAGGGAAAATTACGAGATTATTATAAGATTTCTCAACTAAAAACAGTATCATTTGAATGATAAAATAGTTAGTTATCTTATCGTATTATAGACAGCTTTCTAAGGATAATAAAATTAAAAATTATAACATTTTCAAAGGGCTAACAAAACTGGTATTAATTTCATGGTTTTTTTTTAGTTATTATCCGTAGGAAATTGTCTACAATATAATACAACACATGATTTTTAAGTATAGCTGAGAACAGTTTCTAAATCAGTGGATATTAATAGGTTTTGAAGCCATACTGGAAAGCTGTTTCAAATATTAGAATACATAGGTTTTCTTTTGGACTTTAGGCACTAGAAATAACACTTTTTTGTTGGTTTCCAAAAAAAATATTGTTAAAGATTATCAGTAATGTCAGAACACCTTTTCAAATTTGAAAGGATAAAATGACTGGACATTTTAGCTCTTAAAAGATAAATTTTACCAAGGATCATCTGCTGATTTTCAACCGCTTTCTAGCCGCTTACCTTGTCAGCTGTTGTTTAATTTGAAAGTGGACATTAAACTGTTTTTAACCTATTTTTGAATGGGGGGTCAAAAATATACTAGGACACCTATAGAATCAGACTGCAGAGCCCAAATTTGAATTAAGTCCCCAATAAACTTTTTTGGGGGATTTAAAAATTAATTTTTAGTGTTGCTGTAATCATATTGACCGGAGCAAAAGCTCTTTTTTTACTTCGGGTAATATTGTGGCTTACAGAACATTTTTATATAATTCACTTTATATTGATACAATAAAAAAAACATTACTCTGTTCATTGGAAATAATTTTTTTTTTCCAAAACAATTAATTTCATTGAAAAATCTAACATTTACAATAAAACAAATAATTCTGAAATCTAACCAATAAGAAGTCTAATTCTAAGTCAATTCCTAACAATTCAAAAAAAGAGTGTTTTCACAAAGTGACTTATTTCCAATGTAGTTAAATAATTTTTATTTAATTAAAATGAAAAGAATGAAAACCATACACATAAAAGATACATTCTTTTTAAAATTATTTTTAAAAATAAGTTCGAATAATCTTATTTTATAACTCATTTGTATATGTGACAAAAATAAATTTGTTGTATTGCATAAACATTTGTTGTCATTTAACCCTTTACAGCCATTTTTTATGTTTTTAAAATAAGTGAGAGAACACAAACATGTTAATGTTAATTCGTTGATATATTATAAAGAATTAACTTTTCAGTGAATTTTTATAGTAAAATCATAAGGCCTAATTTTACTCTATACCAGAATACAATATTTATGAAGCAAAACACTCTAAAAGCTACGAATTTTAAACAAATAAAAAAAAACCTTTTGCTTCGGTCAAAATGATCACGGCAACAGTAAAAATTTATATTTAAATCCCCCCAAAAAAGTTTATTGGGGATTTTATTCAAATTTAGGCTCTGCAGTCTGATTCTACTGGTGTCATAGTATATTTTTAAAAATAGGTTAAAAACAGTTTAATACTCTAATTTATACTTAACACTCTAACACCATGCGTATTTTTTAAAAAAAGCAATAAAATGCTGTTTACTTACCATGTTTGCTCTATACCATTTCATAACTTTACCCATTGCATAAATTATGTACAAACATCTTAAAATAGTTTATAGGAGCTCACAGTCATGTTGAATATTCATTGTTGAATGGTTATTTTATAGATGTTAAATTCTACCAACAACATGTCAAAAACACCAAACATGAACTGGAGGAAACACCTTAGGTTAGTTTTGCTGGCACAAGCGTCAAGGTGCTTACAGAACTGCCAAACTACAACTGGTTCAATTTCATAATTGACATTGGAAGTTTATTTGGAACCTGGGCTGATCTGTCTGCCATCTCACTCGTTAACTTTGACCTGTATCATGAAATCTCCTTTAAAAGCTTTATCAAAGGAAACTAATTGCACCTGAATTACTTGATTTCAACAATGTAAAGACTGTGTGTATTTGAATTGAATTTCTTCATAATCATTTATTATCATCATTTTTCAAAATCAATATATAGCTGAGTAAGAACTATATTACGAATGACAAACTCATGACTTAAAACATTTAAAAAAAGAATAATTGTAATATATATCATAATGTATATTTAATGAATTCACTATAAGAATATATATATAATCATATTTATTCAAACATTAGGTTAATAAAAAGTCAAATAAATAGGGTTACAGGCATACTCTACATAAAATTTAAAATTAGAAAACACTGGTATTCAATTTCAGTCTACTGTTATCAAAAATATCAACACACCTAAAAAAGAATATAGCTATAACACTGTGTATCATATTGATACTCTTCAGTTACAATAACATTCTATGTTATATTATACCGTGTAAAAATTTCTTTGCTCGTGTAATGTAAAGCATATGACAAAAGACAGCTTTGAATAGTTGAATTTCTTTGGATAAAGCTAGCTTAAGGAAAATTATATATAAAATCGTCGCTGGTATTATTAAAAAGAATGATCTATAACAAACATGAATAGAGGTGATTTCCTTTTTAAGTTTGACAAATTTTTGAGTCAGATGAATCATATATCTAGATGTATCATGTCTATTTTTTAACAATGTGATTTTGGTAGAAAAAACATATACAAAGTAAAAAACTTAATAGTATTGTATAATTTAAATTACTTGTTTGAAAACCAGAATGACAACATCCATAAGAAGCGAAGCACAAAAAAATGATAGGCAAGAAGATTTAAAGAGCATTTGTTTAAACAAGAATATTTGAGAGAGAAAAAATCACGAAATCTTTCCTGCATGTTTTCTATTTTATAGTTAGGGTCTGTCCTTCTGTGCTAATTAGATCGGGTATAACCCCTCTCGTGGCAACGCCTCTTAAGGGGCGTTTTGTCGTATTTCACAGTAGTTTTCCCCCTATTCCTAGCCACTTCGGGGGCTCTTACTCTATTGGGCCAATTGTCTAACCATGCGGTGCAATCACCCAACCTAACTTAACCTAACCTAAAATAAACTATCAAAAGCTACTGTGAAAATATGACGAAACACCCCTTAAGAGTCGTTGTCACGAAAGGGACTATACCGTTATACCCATCAGATCTGGTAGAAGTACGTATGTCCAGTGTAAACATGATTATTGTTAGCTTTTTTAAACTCAATATTTTTTTGTACATATTATATAATCATCCTATGAGAATTAACCTCATCTTTGGAATAGGGATTCCTAGAACCATTAGGTACAATGTAAGAGCGAAGTACTATTGTTTTCAGACTACCTATAGGCTATTTTGCTAGAGGAAGGGTGGGGGGGAGGGAAGGGTTGGCGTTGGACCATTTACTCCCATCTCTATCAATATCCTTTTATTTTTCATTCTTTTATTGAAAAATTAGGAGTGAAGTGATATTTTTATATGAAACGATACATGGTTTTCCAGAACCGGTTTTTATTAAGTGTAAACGATTCTATTTAAAAAGATACATTCAACTAACTACCAACCCCATTTTTGAGCCTTAAAAATGAAGGGAAGATTTAGGTGAAAACCTAGCGGTTCTTAAAAATAATAATTCAATAAATGTGATACTACATTGTAGACTAGTCTAGGTTTTAATCTTATTGTCCTACTATTGAAATTAACAACAGAAACACGCGCTTTACACAGAAGGGAAAATTTTGGAGAAATCTTAAATCTTTAAAATCACACACCCTCACACACACTCACACACACAGACACATTCATATATATAAAATGGAACTACAAAATCTTTAAATTAAAGTAACAGGATGTCTGTTTGTTTATTTGTTTGTACCAAAGGATCTCGCTACCCACTGAACCGATCGGGTTCTCATTCACAGGGTAGCTTCTCATAGGTCCGGGGAGGGTTAATAACTATTCTGGGGGAGGGTACCACCACCCTCCTAAGAGAAATCGAGTTTTTTTTGAGTGGTGACTTGAACTCAACATAGACAATTATCAAATTAGATATTTAAATAAAAAAAACATTTAAAGTGCCACTAGAGGCCTCTAATTTATTTAGTAATGTTTGATTTTTAAGAACTGTGAAACAACCGAAACAAATATTATTCATGTTAAAGATACTTTTACAATTAACATTTAAAGAAGGTGTATCAACTTTTTTTTTATAGCTAGCCGGTTCTTTTAGTAAGTAGTAGATGTAAAATTTTTCATAGAATTCAGATATGCAATCGGTTTTTTTGTAGACCTCTTATTTTTTAAGTAATTTAAGTTTTTTAAAAAAATAATTAAGTCGGTTTTAAGGTACTAAAACGCAACAAAATAAAAGAAGAAAATGGCCAGTAAGAACAAAAATAGTAAGATCTTTAATTTGACACCTTACTTTTAAAATTCTGTTGAGTAATTATTGAAAAAATCTATTTTTTTAACCTCGGTTTAATAAAAACTTTAGACCTAAATATTTTCTCAAACAGACATAAAAAACATGGGTTCATATATACCTTTAGAATCAGAAAAATATTACAAATCCATTGTAAGCAAAATTGAAAAAAAGTTAAAAAATTAAAAAATTAAAAAATGGCCAATTGTATTTTTTGTTCTGGCAACACTATCGTCTTCCCTTTTTTACCCCCTCTTTACCCCCTCTTTACCCCCTCTATACCCCCTTCCCATTTTTATACTCAATTCAAAAGTTAAGACGTTGCCTGTACAATATAATATGATATTTTCATATAATTCCTTTTATTGTAGTTTATATACTATATTGTAAACTTTTTTTTTCAATTTTGCTTACAATGGATTCGTAATATTTTTCTGATTCTAAAGGTATATATGAACCCATATTTTTTTACTTGTGAAATGATAAAATTGAGTTCGATTTTTTCAATAATTACCTGACAGAATTGAAAAAGTAAGGTGTCAAATTAAAGATCTTACTATTTTTGTTCATAATGGCCATTTTCTTTCTTTTTTTTGTTGCATTTTAGTACCTTAAAATCGACTTAATTTAAAAAAAAAAAAACTTAAATTACTTAAAAAATAAGAGGTCTACAAAAAAACCGATTGCATATCTGAATTCTATGAAAAATTTTACATCTACTACTTACTAAAAGGACCGGCTAGCTATAAAAAAAAAGTTGATACAACTTCTTTTGCTAAATTTACATTTTTAGATTTTTTGGAGCACCTTTCACATATATAACCACAATCTTATGGCCGATTTCTTAGGTTATTCAATAAAGCTATATAACAATAGAATATTAAGCTGTACAAGCCTGTTATTATGATGTAATAATACTTTTATTACAAAACTTTAGAAACAGCCGTAACAGGTTTTTAAAAAAGTTTCACATATTTGTCTGCTTATATTATACTCTTCATTTATATCCTTACCTTCGTCTTAGAAGGATAATAGTTATTTATCACATCGTATTTAAACAGCTTTCCGCGGATATTGAAAGTAAAAATGATAAAATTTAAACTAGTTTTGTTATGCCGGAGAGGCCAATTGTGTGGGCTAACGAAACTGGTATTAATTGTATGACTTTTATTTTGATATTCGTGGAAAATTGTCTGTAATACGGTACTATACATTATTTTACAGTATGGTCGAGAACCGGTTCTAATCCAGCGGATATTAATCGGTTTCGAAGTCATACTGGACTATATGTAAATGATAATAATTGTAATGGTGAAAATCATTGAGAACAAGTACAATTATGTTAACAAGTTGCGCAGTAATTAAAAATATGTTAATGTGAATATATATAACATCACATCATAATAAAGTTATAAAGTGTAACTTTTACGTTTTTGGGCCCTGCGGGGATTTTTTTCATCCGAATACCAGAGAAAAATTACTTTAATATTCGGTTTTAATGTCATATTTAAAAAAAGGCCTCTAGGTGTACTTTAGGTGGTGATGAACTTAGTTTTGGTGTCAAAAAGAAAAAGTAAAATCCCCCCTATTTTTTTTATTTCTTGGGGGTAGTGGTACCCTTCCCAAAATATTTATAAACCTTCCTGGGACCTATGAGAAGCTACCATGTAAAGGAAAACCACTTTCAGAGTGAATATTTTAGCGGCTTTTTAAAAAGTTTAGCTGCTACACAGCCATGTTTCATTGGCGGATTTTTGTGATCTGCTGTTTGCCAGCCTTGGTGATTTGCCAACTGGTGGATTTAGACGGTTTAGGACAATTAAAAGTATGGTAGTATTTTTAATAGCGAAGCTACTCTATAATTCGAAATGTCTGTCCGTCCGTCTGAGACAAAAAGGGGGAAACGTTATTTTCTCGGCTCCCATAAAAGACAGAGGGCTGAAATTTCAAGGGACTAAATATGTTAACATTCTTCATATTTTCACCAAGTTTTATTAAGATTCGTCAATTAGTTGGGGTGCTAGATCGATTCCTACATTTTAAAGTTTTTATGACTTTCTCAACTTCTACTCAAGATAGAAGGCTGATGTTTTCATGGATTGAATACTTTCAGGGATTGAATACTTTCAGGGATTGAATACTTTTATTAAGTTTGATCGAGATTTGCTTATTGGTTGGGGTGCTAGTTCGATTCCTAGATTTTTAAGATTTCATGATTTTCTTCACTCCTATTCAAGATAGACGGCTGATATTTTTAATGATCTAATAAGTTCGCAATTTACATATCCCCACAAAGTTTCATTAATCGATTTGCCTTTTGGATGAGGTGCTAGATCTATTCCTAGATTTTACGTTATAAATCTTATAGTTCATTTTTTTCTGGATATCCATCCATAATATTTGAGCTTCGCTGTTTATGGATGTAATCATCATTGTTTTCATTGTATGTGTTATAGACAATTTTCCATCGATAGTAGGAATAGTAGAATATTGCATTTTGTTGGCTTAGACAAAGCCCCGGGATAACAAAACAGTGATCTTATTTTTCGTGGAAAAATACCCACCAAATATGACAGTATGACAGACGATCAAACAATTATAAAGTGACAGCAAAGTTTAAAATTGATAGGACAATTCTAACATTTTCAAATTGGTTATTAAAGAAACTAATCTACTCTTTTATTTTCAGGGTAAAGAGGAGGTATCCCGTGGGGATGTAAAGTATATGAGCTTCTTGGGGATTCCCTACGCCCAGCCCCCTGTGGGTGAAAATCGCTTTAGAAAACCTGTACCTGCTAAAGGTTAGACTGTGTTCTCCAAAAATATATTTTTCTTATTTTTTGTATTTCTGAAATTGTTTTTATCCCCTGCGGCTGGTCCTAACCCTGTGGGGGTATATTCCTACTTAAATAACATGAACTAAAATATGCATAAAAAATACCTTCCATAAAAAAAATAATTTATGGTCCACATGCAACATGAGGGTATATTTTTATAATCCTAAAAGTAATTGGCCCTTAGTTTGTCTGACAGAATATTTGCATGTCTTTTATGTGTTGACTTTTAACTCTCCAATCAATTTTTATACCAATTACCTTCCTATCTCCTTTGTATTTAGTAGTTGTTTGTGTATCAATGTTTCTTCTTTTCATCTATGCCATTCCTTGCTGATTAGTATCTTTTTAAAAGGACGTGAAAGAATCCACCAATTGTGCGTGGAACTGCCCATTTTTATTATATGACTAGACTATGTTTATATATTGATATTAAAACGACAATCTATCTATCTGCTAATATATCTATCTATCTAATTACGCATGGAGCTGCTCAAAATATCAATTCTTACCTAACCTCTATCTATTTATCTAGGATGGAAGGGTGTTAAAGAAGCAACCATTTACGCAAGGAGCTTCTCATAATATCCATTCTTACCTAACCTCTATCTATCTAAGATGGGAGGGTGTAAAAGAGGCAACCAATTAGGCGTGAAACTGTTCATAATATCCATTCTTACCTAACCTCTATCTATCTATCTAGGATGGGAGGGTGTAAAAGAGGCAACCAATTACACATGGAGCTGTTCATAATATCAATTCTTACCTAACCTCTATCTATCTATCTAGGATGGGAGGGTGTGAAAGAAGCAACCAATTAAGCGTGGAGCTGTTCATAATATCAATTCTTACCTAACCTCTATCTATCTATCTGGGATGGGAGGGTGTAAAAGAGGCAACCAATTACGCGTGGAGCTGTTCATAATATCCATTCTTACCTAACCTCTATCTATCTATCTATCTAGGATGGGAGGATGTAAAAGAGGCAACCAATTACGCGTCGAGCTGTCCCCAGTACCCGTTCTTTGTGAAAGACAAGTTGATTGGAAATGAAGATTGTCTTTATCTGAATGTTCATACCAGAGCTTTAGATGGTGAGAAATTACTTATTTTTTGTTACACATTCATAAACAAGGGGAAACAGAAAAATAGCCTTAAACCATCCTAACCCGTCCCAGAACCTTTATTGGAGAAAAAATTCGGTTAAATGGTTAGAAATTTTTTGGAAGTATAGATTAGTCACATGGACACAGGGATATCAAAGCATATTTTTGCGGGGTTTTTAAAGTTGAGGGGGGTAAATACCCATTTCCCCTCAAAGGGAGGGAGGGGACAGAAAGGTTGCTTATAACTATTCTTACAAGAGTATTAAAACGTCAAGGAACCTAAAATGAAAAATAGAAGCACAATAATCTTATTTTTTGTTCTTAGGAAAGAAACCTGTAATTGTTTACATCCATGGCGGTGCCTTCATTGCTGGCAGTGGTCATACTGATGCTAAATACATGCTCGAAGAGGGATGGATACTTGAAAGTTGAACAAAAAAAATTGGGGTATAGTGTAAAAATAGACCTTAGGTGGTAGCGCAGTGATAAATGGCAGGTGTCTCCATTTAGACAAGAACAAACATTTGCATCTCTATTCTGAAACTAAACAATACTTGTTATCGGTATAAGTTAAGCCCAGAAACACATAAGCTTATTCTGTAATGAAAACAACTAATAAATAAACATATCAAATAAGATCAACATAAATATATTTTTGGCAGCTTTTAACATTAATAAATAACAGCTTGGCATAGCTTAATTAACAATGAAGAAGTCTCCTTCCCACTCTACTTCTTCAACATGATCAGCAGGACTTGTATCTCCTGACTGCTTGGCATGGATCTTATTTGACAGCTTGGCATGGTTATCAGCTTGGCATCATTATGTTCCTGAATGTAACATAAGTTATTTGTAACATTCATTACAATTTGGAGTTTCTTGTTTTGTTGACTAATACTCCTTTTCTCCTTGCACACCCTTGTTCCGGATGTTGCTGACAACCTTGACTCTGGTTGAAAGGACGCTCACTCTCGTACAGACTGCGTAGAAACTCATAATCTGTCATCAATCTAGCATGATCATTTGACAACGTGTTTAGCTTGACTTCTAGTGCTCTAACCTGCTCGTCAGCCTTGTTCTTCTCATGAGTCCTTAGTTCAGCCTGATTTCTCCACCATTTTGTGGCAGCTTTCTCCTTGTATACTTGTGCCTCCTTGTTGTCTACCTGTTGCTCGTAAGCTTTGATTCTTTCTTGACAAATAGCAACCTGCCTCTCTAATGTATCAATCTTGTCCACAGCACCAACAAGCTGGTCTTCATTACAATCTCTTTCCTCTTTTTCTTGTTGGGATTCTTGAACATCTTGAACATCCACCGGCTCTTGTTGCTGGTCATCACATGGTTGTGGCTCATTCTCCTCTTGTGGCTCCACCTGTCTGACGTTCACAGGCTCTGGAGAGTTGACAATGACAAAATCTCTGTCATCAGACCATTCTTGTCCCCACTGAGGTACAGGATCAGATCTTTTCAGCCATTCTTTGTGGGCTGCCAACGCCCCCTCTCTCTCGTCGAATCTCCTCATTGGTCCATGAATCTGGTAGATTTTCCAGTCCTGCCACCCTGGAGTTCTCTGCTCGGAGCATTTAAGTCTTGCATCTTTGGCTGGCTTCTTCTTGGACTTGATTATGAGCTTGTCCATCATGATCTGTCTCATAAACTGATTATCTGAAAATCCAGGAGTTACAGATAAACATAATGGCACCATCAACCTTGGTTCCTTGCTTCTTGGACTGTTGACGCTGTTAAGGTCGCAAAAAGCCTTGTCAAAAACAGTGATGAGAGTTTTTGCAATATTTCTGCAAGCTTCGTAGCTAGGTGTCATTCCTAGGTACACTCCCAGTTGGTTTTCACTCCACATGGAGGCTTTGATACGCAGGGATTTGTTGGTGTCGGATAGCTGCGCCATAATAGCCCTGTGAATATTCACGCGGGTGACGCCCATCTGGTCGTTCAATGTGTGAACAAACCTATTAAATTCTGCAACCTGGTTCCACACAGTGGCGTGATTGGGAACAAAGTAAGCTGTACTGAAGCTAAGCTTGTTAGCTCTTTGAGCTTCAACCTCTTGTTTAATCTCATTGAGATAACCTTTAAGTGTTTCCATATTACTCCCGCCGACGAATTTCTGATAGGACATAATCACCAGGTTCTTGCTGGTCTCCTGGTCGCGGATGGCATCAATGATGATCTCTGTCATCTCCTTGGCTGACTTATCGGCAAGGGAAATCCACCGCTTACCTATCCTCTCCTCGTCCCACAGCTCCTCGTACATCTTGAAGCTTGCGAAGACTACGTCGACGTCCTTGCGGTTAAATCTGGCCGCGTTAGGCATGTTTAATTCTGAAAAGAAAATTGCACTTGGTATCGTTTTTGATTTATATATAATAAAATCAACAATAATGTCAGCTTGATATCTTTTGCCATATTAAAAAAAAAATATAGGCCAATATTGTTTTTAAAATCGAAGTAAAAAGAAAATATGTGTAAAAAAAAACTGAACTTGATATGTTTGTCAAATTAGAATTGACCAAAAATGATTTAAATAACTTGTTTAAAATACGTTTTAATTAGATAATTCTTGAAAATGTATCGGATTTTGGTATCGTTTGCTTTTTGTTTTAAGCCAACAAAAGTTTTAATAATAATACTGTTTGGTATATTTGCCGTAAAAGAACGATAAAAAAATAATGGATTTTTAACACAATTTTTATGAAATTTGTACTATACGAAGATTTCTTATCACATTTTTGTTACTATTCTCATACTTTCATATAATAAATGCTGGGATTAAGTTGCTTTTTAACTTAAAAATTGAAAAATGAGGAATTTTGAGCTGTCCCGGCTCGATTCTGAAATTCGCGCATGGTCAAAGAATGCCGCGTTTCTTGTTTTACTTTCTGTTGTATGATGTTGCCAACTTTGACGCATTTTGTATACCACGAAGTGTCTGTTGTCTTGTTATTTTCCCAGCGTACATTGTGTAGCCTCGTAAATTTCTTAATTGTATTAAAAAACGTATTTTACACGATTTTTATTATAATTTGTTCAAATTTGGGTTTTTGGGTAATTTTTGTAATTTTTATGTTGGATTTTCTGTCTTTTTGGTATTTTTATTGAATTTTCTTGGTATTTTTGTGGATTTTTATTTGAATTTTTGTGTTTTTGTAATATTTTACAAATATACAATTTCTTGGTATCGATGTTAACCTTGTTAGGTTAATCCAGGTTATAGATTCTCAGTCTCTAATTAATCTTAGGGTGTCATATCTCATTTTTCCAGATTCTAACACCTCCATCAGGGGAATCTTGTTAACCCCTCGTTTTGTTAATTGATCCGCCAACATATGTTCTCCTTTGACCCATCTTATCTCCTTCACTCTTTCTGTCTCTATCATTTCTTTGATGACTGCAATATCACCACGTAACTGCCTTTCGGACACTTCTGATTCTGAGTATACTGCCGTTCTTGCAGAATAGTTGTCTGTAATGGCCTTTACTTCCAGATTGATCTTTCCATTATACAGTTCTGATAACATCATCTTCAATGCAATAGCCGCATCCAGACCATTATATAATGCTTGAGTCTCTGCTCCCAGAGTACTAAGCACTTTCCTCTTTAGCTTCCCGCTCTTCCATTCCAGGGGTGCCACTTTTCCATTCTTCATGTTAACTAAAAAGATCACATATCCACCACAACTATCTGTATTTTCATTCAAGTTCCTGAACGCCGCATCCGTATACACAATGACTTCACAATCTTCCAAGTTGTCTAGATTTGACACCATTATTGACATCTCCAATTTCTTAAGTCTCTCAGCTACGTTTTTAGCTCTTATCAGGTCCTCCACTACTCCTCCTTTGAATTTCATTGACAGATCTATCATCTCAAATGCAAGGTCCGGTCTTGTTGCTCTTGCAGTCCAATTTACTACTCCAGTCAACTGCCTCAAGAGAGTTAGCTCCTCATGTGTCATCTCTCTCTTTCTATTCTTCAATTGTTGAAGATCCACCACTGGGATCTTGACGTTCTTGACATACTTATCTTGATCAATTCTGATACCCTGTTCTGTTTGTTTCATAAAGAATCCTGTATACATGAATTCACGGGTTTCAGACTTTCCAACCTTGAAGCACGCTAATACCTGAGGCATGATAACTTTGTTAAAATAGTCATTACCGGCGTGGAGAAAATCATCCACATGTAATGCAACAATACCTATTAGAATACCGTCTTTGATTAGATAAAACACTCCTGAATCATACACACTTGTTTTGAATCCAAGTTTCTTTAGTTTTTCAACAACCTTTAGATACCACTTTCTGCTTGCATCCTTCAGACCGTACAGGCACTTATTCAATAACCATAACTTGTTTGTCATGTTTGCTTCCTTCGGTGGTTTCACATAAACCTCCCTATCCATCTGACTTCCTTGAAGGAATGCTGATGTTATATCAGTAGTACTAATGTCCCAACCTTCTGTTGCAGCAATTGACAAGATTAATTTCATCGAATGCTTTTGTACAGTAGGGCTATCCGTTGGAAATTCTCCATCTTCTTGGAATCCTCTTGCTGTAAGTCTGGCTCTTTTCTCCGTTCCTTTCTCTGTCAGCACCCAGGTGGTTGTTATCCTGTCTTGCCCTTCGTCATCTACTATGTTGTAAGTGTTAAACGCTTGTAACTTGCTCAGTTCTTCCATTTTAGCCGTCATACATTCAGGTGAATCTCTCTGTTCCTTGGGTACCATGACAGCTAGTACACTTTCTGCTACTAACAATACAATTTCTTCCTCTTCATTCTCCATTCTTACTTTTCTTTTATCAATATCCTCTATTTTTAGTGTTTTACCTGTGTCAAGACGTATGTTTAACATAACTTCTTCATCATCCACATGTTGTTCATCCTCTGTGTTTTCGTATCTTATATCTCTCTTTGAGACTTCATCATGAAATACATTTCCATTATCAAGCTGTATATTGTACCATCCGGCATGTTTTCCTCCTACTTTTCCTCCATGTCCCAGAATGATACCTTTTTCCCATTTACCATTTTCCAGAATTTCAATTCTGTCGTTTCTTTTCAGTATAGCCGCCGCATTTCTGATTGTTCCATCATCATTTATTTCTGGTAACGGTTTTTGGCTTACCTTTTTCCTTTTTCTTCCTTTGTTCGTGTTGCTGTCTGCTTGATTTTCATTATCTCCTGCGTTTTCACCTTGAGGTTCAGTTTCTACTTGCTCAGTAGTTTGAGGTACATCTGTGTTATCTCTGTCCTCTTGTTCTTGAGTTATTGGAGCTTCCAACTCTTCCTCATTTCTAATCTGAATCTCTTCGGTGTTACTTTCCCTGTTCTCTTTTTCATTCATTGTAAGACTGTTCAAGTCTGGAACACAGTTGTCAGTGTAACTGCTTGTCTGCCTTCTCGTTTGTATCGGTTCTGTTCTTGATTCTGTGTTGTTTTCATTCTCATTGTTCTCGTGTTTCTCTTTCTCAACAATATCTTTTGCTAGTTCTTCACCTGCCTTGATGATTCTATTGGCGCTCACTCTATAGTAGATTGAGCCAATCCTAATGAAAATCACCTTACTGTCTTGAAATACTACCTTGGCGGGCCCTCTCCAAGTATCTTCTCCTTCCTTCTTGAAGTAGACAATGTCTCCCTTTTCATAGATAGTGTCATTGATTCTTATCTTGGCTCTCAAAGCTCTCTTTATGCGTTCGCATCTCTCTGACTTGGTATATGCTACTCTGGATGCATGTATGGCATTAAGAGTATCCATCATTTCTTTGCTTTTCTGTGGTTCCTCCCAAGCTGGAGGTGGATCTTCAAGAATATTTGGAAGTTTGATGTTTCTCCCAAACACTATCTGATATGGTGAAAACCCCCTCACGCTTGACATTGAATTTACAGCTGTTACCGCCCATGACAGTGCTACTTCCAGACTCATTGCTGGGAACTCTCTTTTTACTGCAACTGTCACTGAATCAGTTGTGCCATGATTTTTCTCCATCATGCCATTTTGCCAGGGGGAATTGGCCCCCGTGGACAACAACTGCACATTCAATAGGCTGGCAGCCTCACGCAGTTCCTCATTGTTAAATTCACCGCCATTATCTGTCAAGATCTTGTCAACTCTTCCAAATATTGGAAGCCATTTGGTGGTGAATGCTTTGACTATTTCTGAAGCTTCTTTGCTTTTGATTATCGTGGCAACTTGGTATCTGCTGAAAGTATCAATCATATATAGGATGTATATATTTTTGTCTTTATCCCATACTTTCAAGTCCATGGCTAGAACTTGACCAAAGTCATTTGACAGAGGTGGAGCTACAGCCGGTCTATCTGGCGATCTTTTTCTAAGAATGCAGCCTTCGCACCTATTCATTATTTTGTCAATCATTTTTGAATACTTGTCCTGCCACTTACCTGCTTCTTTCAAGATAGTCACAAACTGCAGTTTGGAACGATGTCCGAATTGGCGATGGATTTTCTCTAGTGCTTTGATCTGTGTTTTATCATCGTCTCCATCTAGTTCAGCAATGCATGCTTCTTCTAGCTCTTCGTTATTCATCAACAAGTCTACTACATAATGCCCAGCATTAGTTGTTGTAAGAATCAATGGCTTGCCGTTGATGTATCCTTTGTCATTCTTGATATCAAGAGACATTCCTAGTTTCTTCATCTCTCCCTTTGATAGCAGTAGGGGAATATCTGAAGATATAACATCTATGGGTATAATATTTTCTTCTCCTCCTATTTTAACTGGTATTTTATATTTAGCAATAGATTTGAGTCTTCCTTGATTCCCAAATAAGAAGTGTTTGTTGCTTTTATTTGGTCCAATCAGTTTTCCTTTCATATCATCTGGCAACGCCTCCAAATAAACCTTCATCCATTTTTCTCCACAGATGGAGCTAGTGCAGCAGGTGTCCAGAGCTGCTTTGTTTAGAGCCTCTGCTGTGAAGCTACTTAAATCCTCCTTGTTATCTGAGCAATAAACTGAACAGAATGCTTCTCCTCCTTCTTCTTGTTCTGATTCTGAAGCTGAGATCTCTAGCAGTACTTTTTCATCCTTATCTGTTTCTTTGTTTGTTATGTACACTTCTTTGTATCTCTTATCTTTTCTGTTCTCCATTGCATCTGGACAATTGGCTATTAAATGCGTGTTTGCTTTACAGCATGAACATCTAAGTGGCCTTCCATCTGGACCGGGGGGGTTTTTGGGTTTTGTTCTATAAAATTGCCTCCCATTGCTCTCTTGTTGCGAATTGTTAGCTTTATATCCCCCACTTTTATTTTGGTATCGGTTTTTTGAATTTTGGTATCGTTTATTATGATTTGGTGGCGGTTTCCAGCCTTTGGCAATATACGCTTCATCGGTAGAGTTGTTACGAATGTCGTCGTCCGTTTTGGAATTATTTTGGGATAATAATACATTATTTTCATTATTTGATGTATTTTTATCGCCGTTTTGTCCGAGAATTTCGCGCATTTTTGCCTTAACCGTTTCATATCTTTTTCCATCATCTTTAGTAACGTTGCAGACTGATTTAATTAACATTCTTTCATAACCATTCAAATCTGCTGTACCTATCAAATCCATTGCTAGACACATATCCATTGTTGCACCCGTAGGGCGAATTTTTAATTGTTCAACTTTTTTCATGAGTTTATCAAACTCTATAATATAGTCGTTCAACGACTGTCCTTTCTTTCTATGGATTGTTTTCAAATTATCATGTGTGTCATACACATCCTGCTCAGAATCTACCCAAAATCTGCCCTTTAAAAATTCAATTATCTTGGACACACCTTTATCGTCCTCGATTAACTTTTCCGGCGGACATTCTTTAAACACGTCTTCCCGCAGGGTTGCTCCATAACGTTCGCTCGATCTAGGTAGTTCTTGCGCTAAAATGAACCCTTGTTCCTTGCTTGGTATGTTTGTGGTTTTAGACCACGCTGTAACGACGGACGCCCAAGTTGCGAACTGTTCATATTCTTCAATATTAGGGACAGGCATACCCTTCCCATAGTACCATTTCTCCTTTTCCCCTTTTCCTTCCGACATTTTTGTTTCTGGGCTTATATCCTGATTTTTAGTTTTTAAACCCTCTAATTCTGACACCTCAGTTTTGTTATCTTTCAAACCCCCACTTGGCGGCTTGATATCGGGACTATTCCCCTTTGAACCACAGTTCCCTTCCAGTTTGATATCGGTGCACCGCTCTGCTTGATATCGTTATTGTTGCTCTACCGTAGACGCTTTTCGAATAGAGTTTTAATTAATTAATCACTTCAGAGAATATGAGAGAGATGTTTTTCTTACAAAATATTAAGACAATGCCGTAGTCGTTTTTATTACTTTGCTACCATTGTAAAAATAGACCTTAGGTGGTAGCGCAGTGATAAATGGCAGGTGTCTCCATTTAGACAAGAACAAACATTTGCATCTCTATTCTGAAACTAAACAATACTTGTTATCGGTATAAGTTAAGCCCAGAAACACATAAGCTTATTCTGTAATGAAAACAACTAATAAATAAACATATCAAATAAGATCAACATAAATATATTTTTGGCAGCTTTTAACATTAATAAATAACAGCTTGGCATAGCTTAATTAACAATGAAGAAGTCTCCTTCCCACTCTACTTCTTCAACATGATCAGCAGGACTTGTATCTCCTGACTGCTTGGCATGGATCTTATTTGACAGCTTGGCATGGTTATCAGCTTGGCATCATTATGTTCCTGAATGTAACATAAGTTATTTGTAACATATAGTTCCTTTCGTGGCAACGCTCCTTAAGGGGCGATTCTTCGTTTTTTTTTCATAGTAGCTTTTCTCCTATTTCTAGCCCCTGTAGGGGGCTCTAACCCTGCGGGGCCAATTGCCTAACCCTGATGGGCAATCACCTAACTCATTATAGACTAACCTTACCTAAAATAACCTATCAAAATTTAATTTAAAAATACGACGAATAGCCCCTTAAGCGGCGTTGCCATTAAAGGGACTATTCCCAAAAATTGTTAGCAGTGAATGTACTCTATAAGTGCCCGTGCCTCTTTGTTTTCTTTGTATTTTTGTCTGTTTCTTTGACTTTAAAGCTCTCTAATCTATTGCTCTCTTTCTCTCTTTTATCCTTATTTTACATTTTTTATGTGCTTTTGTGATCAATGTTTGACAATTTTTAAGTATCCTTCCCCAGGATATCGTGTTTGTGTCCCTGCAATACAGGCTCGGAGTTTTTGGCTTCCTTACTACAGAGGACTTGGCTGCTCCAGGTATAATAGGAAAAAAAATACATGTTGACACCTAAGTTTTGAATTTTAGATTTTACTGTATTTTTTAAATAAAAACTGGAACATATTTTTGTTGTTCTATTAATTGCATTAAAAAACGAAGAACATAAGCCATTAATCATTAAATTTTGATAACTATAAGTGGGGTAAAATGGCTTTCAAAAAAAAACACACTGTATAACTTTGGGAAGTTACTTTGTACTTTGTATTCCATTCCTTTCAGACAATGGTTATGCAATCAAGGTTCTGAACATTTTATAATTATTTTTATAATTTGCACAGCATAATACAGGCATATTAGCTTATTTAAGACTAGAGGCCTCTAGTGGTACTTTAAATGTTTTTTTTTTTAAATTATAAAACATAACATGTCTATGTTGCGTTTAGGTCTTTACGTGACATGTGTCGCGTTCAAGTCTCTACATAGAAAAAAAAATTGATTTTTTGTGATTTCTCTTGGGAAGGTGGTGTCCTCCCCCAAAATAGTTATAAACCTTCCTGGGACTTATGAGAAGCTACCCTGTTAATGAGAACCCGATTGGTTCAGCGGTTAGCGAGATCATTCGGTACAGACAAACCGACAGACACACAGACAAATAGACATCCTGTTACTTTGAACCCTTACAGTTGATCATTTCAAGTTAATCAATGTAATCTACATATTTAGGAAACTGGGGTCTGCATGACCAGCAGCTAGCCTTGAAATGGGTTAAACAAAACATAAAGAAATTTGGCGGGAATCCCGAGATGATTACACTTATTGGAATGTCCGCTGGTGGCGCTAGTGTACACTATCATCTGCTCTCACCACAGAGTGATGGACTTTTCCACAGGCAAAAATTCTAGTTTTTAATTTATTTTATTAAATTTCCTATCCCTTATTCTTGTTTTTTTCTTCCTTTTTGCCTATTGAACTTTCGAAAAGCTTTGCTATTATCTAATTAGGACCTAATAGAATATTAAAACTATAATTACTTTGTTTCCAGGGCACTAGCAATGTCGGGGTCAGCCCTCTGTTGGTGGGCAAATTTACCTAACCAGAGAGATACAGCAGTACAGCTTGCTAATAAGGTAAATAGTCGCGCGAAGCGGGTATAATTTTTCAAACCCTCTCTAAATTCAAGGGGTGTGTGACTTTAAACTTTACACCTCCTCCAATAGTTGTTTTAAGGGGTTGTTTAAGGGGGTAATCCCAGGAGGATGGTTGGTTTTACAACCCATAATTTTTCTTTGCACACCACTAAATTGAATAATAGGCAGGGCTAAATATATAGACATACTAAATGTATAGTTAGATATGTATAATGTATAGAGATAGATACAAATTTTGTGATATTTGTACACTTTTATATGATGTTTAAATTTCTTTTATAGGTTGGATGTCCATCTGATGAATCCTCAGACTTGGTGGAGTGTTTACGAGGACTTCCTATGGAAGATATTATGGTTGCACAGGAATGGAAAACATTAATTGTCCTATCTATTTCAAACCTTGCATAGGATTCCTGTAACAATAAAGAATGATTCGTATTATCTCTGCAACCACTACTAGGATTTCCGTATGTTAATTTTTCAACAATTTAATTATTAAATTATTGTTCTCTTCAATTTATTTAAAAAAATGATTTATCAAAAATATAATAACGTAAGTTCTTTGATGCTCTTATATGAAGATTAAATTCTTCTATTTGATAGTTCCACAAGCGGCTACGACCTTAGTATCTAGGAACCGGTATTCGAAGAGGGAAAGAGGGGCTAGAAAAATGAAATAAAAACCATCTTAAATCTGGTAATATGATCTGTCTAAAACCATTACAGGATCTATGTGAAGCTTACCTAAAATGAAAACCAAATCGATTCAGTAATTATCAAAATTTTAAGCTTCAGACAAAACCCTTACTACTTCATACAATAGGATTAGAGTTCTGTACAAAAAAAATCAGTTAAATGTTTGTCATCTTCCAGGAACAGCTGTACGCTTGGAGGCAAGGACAAACAGAAGTGGAACCTATGAACATTTGGTCACCTAGGTGGGTTTGCTAGATAGATAGATAGATGGTGGATTTAAAGATAGATAAATATATTTTGGATAGATGGTGGATAGATAGATAGATAGATAGATGGTGGTTAGATAGATAGATGGTGTATAGATAGATCGATGGTGGATATATAGATAGATGGTGGATAGATAGATAGATGGTGGTTTGATATATAGATGGTGTATAGATAGATAGATGGTGTATAGATAGATAGATGGTGGATAGATAGATAGATGGTGGATAGATAGATAGATGGTGGATAGATAGATAGATGGTGGATAGGTAGATAGATGGTGGATAGGTAGATAGATGGTGGATAGATGAATAAATAGATGGATAATTGGATGGATATGTGGATGGATAAATGGATAGATAGACATATAGACAGACAGGTGGATAATTAGACAGACATGCGGTCAGGAAAAGCTTTAAACCTGGAGGACAGGGCAAAAATAGGTGAACAAGGTAGATAGACAATCAGACTGATAGTTTAGAATGCCGAATTTTTAAGATAGAAAGAGAGATAGGTAAATTAAACTTTTACTGTACAGTTTTAACTTTCAAGAACATTGCTTAATACAATTAATTCAATTCTAATTGGGTACGTGTTTCATTTTGATGATTCTCCTTAAGCTAAAGTAGCAGGTCAAATACTACTTAATGGGCGTTGCTTGTGATAAAATATTAATTGGCGTGGCTTAAATCAAATACTATTGTTAGGCATTTAATAATTGATTTGTTACAGGCCAGACATTGAAGCAGGAAACGAAGGAATTTTGCCTGTTGATCCAACTATAGCTATGTCGGCCGGTCAAATTCAACCTGTTCCATTTCTGGTGGGCGTGGCCGAGAGTGAAGGCGCCTGGAGAGCTGCAGGAATAAATAGCATACAACCAGAATAGAAAATAGTGTTATTCGATTAATTAAATGCAAACGAATATTAAAAATTAAGTAGGTTATACTTAATTTTTAATATTCTCCTACATTATACAATATGCATAGTCTTTTTTAAAAAGTATTGCTTAATTTAACCCACTTACCCTTGACAGCAAAATTTTGTTTATTTAATTTATTTGTAGACTTGATGAGTTTAATTAATAAATTGAAGTTAAAAGATTTTTATGAATAGAGGCCAAAGATTTTTTCGAAGAGAAAAACACTCTTGGATTCCACTTTTGTATATTTATGCTATTTTAATTAAAAGGTTATCTATACAAAGACGAAAATATGGGTGAATTATTAAAGGAATTAAATTGATCTTTTAAGTGCTATAGATAACTTCTTGTTAGAGTTCAAACAGCTATTTATATATCAATGAACTCGCAAAGGTAATTTATATCAATAATAATAATAATGATAATTTATATATTTGCTGTTTTTTTCTTGTGATGCATTTGAGCACTTTTAGTTCAATTTGATATATGCAGGATTTCAGCAATGTCGGTCCTTTGGCCCTTGGTCTCCATGGACAGGTAAGTTTGACCACCACCATAGCCATATCATTTTCAAAACAAATTGCGATAGGATCAGTTGTAAAAAAACCTATTTCTAACAGCACCTTTGAACCACGTATTATTGAAACTAAATTAATTATTGATACTTATGTGATCGAATAAGATGTAACAATATCTTATTTACCCACAATTGCGAAGGAGTAAGTTATAACCATGCAGTTTTCAAACATAAATGCGATGGGATCAGAATTTTGAAAAGGCAAAGACGACTTTTCTAATCCAGGTGAGAGAGGATGAGATGGAGGAGATGTTGAATAAAATAAAGCGTTATTATTTGTCTGCTCTGGTCCAAGAAGAGGATCTTGAAAAACGTTTGAGGAAAACCGTTTCAGGTGAATATAACTTGTTAAAGAACGGGGGAACTAACGAGTAGAAGTTATTAATATAGATGATGGTGTTCTTCCACAAAATAGTTATAACCCTCTCATGATCTGTAAGAAGCTTTACTGTAAAGAAGAACCTTATAGGTTCTGCCGTTAGCGGGATCTTAAGCTAAATATAGCTAAACATCTTATTACTTATAAAATTAAATTTCTTAATCCCAGTTTTCTATAAAGAAATTGTTTTAATAATTATATTTCAAAAACTGCTAAGTAGAAATTAACAATTCCCATAAAAAAGTATACATTTTTATTCATTCTGTATTATAATCTGGTTTTACCATTACAAATTTCACTTACAGACATCTTATACCATGGCAGTTTTATTTCAACAATTTAAATGTCGTCTTGTAGAAAATAAATCCTCCAAAATAACTTTAATTTCAGGTTTGATCTTCATGTTGGGTGATACAATGTTCAACTATCCTATTGATAGAATGGTCAAACTTCATGGAAACAAGGCATTCAATATTCTTAATCCCTTTTTTTACATCCAAAAACCGGTTTCATATTCTGTTAGCTAGGGCAGGGGCGTCCAAGCTTTTTTATTGGGGGGGGGGGGGGAGTAAAATTTCGAGATGAAGGGTAATAGAAATCTGAAAATAGAAATGACGCAAATGAGTACAAATGATACGCCAATTTTGATCACTATTCTCACGTTTATCTAAAAATGCAACATATAATAATAGCTATTAAAGGGACTGTGAACGTAAATTTTTCTCATCTTAATATCAAATCTTAACATTATCTCATTCATAATATCTCACAGATAGAGCAAAACGCGCTTTTGTTTGCTTAAAAAACGGCTTTTTCCGACGATTTTTATAAGGTACGGGGAAAGGAAGAAATTTTCCGTATTATATAAAATGTGCATTAAATTGCTTTTTTCTCCCATTATAGCTAAAATTAAACTTTTTCACATAGTTCTAGATTTTTCCTAACAGTTAAGCTGACTTTTAACATAATCCTTGCTTTAATCCAATGTATAGTTACTTAGAAATTGATAAAATAAGCAATATTTTTTTATTGAAAACCAAATACAATAACAAAGCCAGAAACGGGTTTTTTATTAGTATCCAATTAACTTTAAATGGCCCATCTCTCGCCCACCTTTAATTACAAATTTGTAAATAATAAAGACGCAATATTTCTTTATAAACAGTCTGATAAAAGTGTAAACTAATTCTCCAAAGTGGGTTATTTATTGTTCAACACAATAAAAAAGGATATTATTATTTTATATAACCTATGAGATTCAACCCTTTGTAGACAGTGAGGTATTTTTTTTGTCAATAATACGAATTTAAAATATGTCTTTATTACCTAATTACTACGTTATAAAAAAACGAATTAGCAATTTTATAGCATAAAATAAATCCTTAACAGTAAGTAAATTGTTTCAACTATATATGACAAGTTAAATATCCCTACAAACATTATAAGAAACAAAAACGTTCAGATTTTCCCTGTTTTTTCCATTTTCCCTCTCAAAATACCATAAAATCAAGGCATTATTTCTGGATATTTTTGTGAATAGGACATTTTTGGTTGATCAGTGTAGTGAAATGTGCTTAGTAAATGTTAAAGGGCGAATATAGGTTGGATATGATATGAGCTTATATGAAAGGTGCCATTACATACTTTTAGAATATCTATGCCAAATTTTAAAATTCAAAAAAATCCTTTAGTAGAATTTTCAATTTTCTGGTTTGCTTCAACATATAAGAAATGAGATTGCCAACAAAATCGTTTATTTTAGCCCTTTACAAGACCTTTTTTTGACTATTTTTCTTATGTTCATTTACTTAATACATTTGCATGCATCTTTTAAGATCATAAAAATATTAATTCGGTTAATTTTATATGTAAATAATCAAATAACAAAAAATCGTCAAGAGGTGTGACGTCATAGACACGTCACACATTCCACCGCGTAAAAACTTGGATAAATATTCATTACTAAACGTATTTTTAATGCAATTATTTACCCCTGTGCGTATATGTCAGCTGATTTCAATAACAAACAAACCATAGCGACTCTCTGTAACGTAGTATTTTATAACAACTGGTTGCGGCAGGATATTCAACAGTTATTTTGAAAATTATTTATTCTTTATTATTGTATATTGTATTGTAAATATACTGCTGTTATGCTTTCATTATTTCGTTTGGAATAGTAGCTTTGTTTTTATTAACTTCATATTTCTATTTACCTCATTTTGAAGTTGCAATTAATTTTACGGGTATTGTGGTGTAAGGAGCTTTACCACTTCAACATCCCCTTTTTCTTATTTGATTAACCTCTCCCTGTCTAATTTATCTAATTTCTTGCTACTCCTCTTAAACACCCCCCCCCCCCCCAATACCTTAGATATTTGTATCGTCGTTCTTGCACTTTTGATAATTTTGTTCTAATCTTATGCTTATACTTTTTAAAAGCGAAGCTTTTTTATAATTAGGGTCAGTCCGTCGTCCATACGTCCGTACGTCCGTTACAGACAGATGGCTCTTTTCGTTAATTTAGGCATGTTAAAATTGTCATATCAATTTCAAACTTTACCTGGAGATTCCTATAGTATTAAGGTACGATTTAGAAAGCATAGCAACTCTATACGCATTACCAGAATGTCCGTACGTCCATTTTAAACATGTAGATTTTTTTTACTTTTTTAACAACAAATTTTTATGTGATCTAATCATCCGATTGATCTGATTTTTGGTATATTGATTCCTGGGACAACAAAATATAATGTTATAAGCGAAGCAACTCTATAATCAAGTCCTAAAATGTAAGTATGTCCATAATCATTCACCTCTATCAAGCAGTTTTTCAACAAATTTACTTACAATTTTCGAATCTAATACATTTATATTTATTGATTATTTAGTTCTGACACTATACAGGTGTAAATGTCCGTTTGTCCTACCGTTTCAGTGCTTCTCTTTTATGGATGTTGTCATCCTTGTTTCAGTATATTTTCCCAACTTAATATTTTTTCTAGCATTTTCATCCTCTTGTCAGTAAAACACCCACTGCTCGATTTTGGTTTAAAATGAACGACAAATGCTGTGCACGCCACTGAAAAGATGTTTACTTTAAATATTATTCAGATATTGAAGTTGGCTTAGACCTCAAGTGTTTAAAAGTTAATTAAAGAATATTTTTTTTTAATTTCAGGTGAAAATGTTTCAAGTTGTTGAAGTCTAAAAAACCTTAAAAATAAAGTTCAACAATTTACATATAAATACAGGTAATAATAAGGGAGGATTTTTTTAGTAGCGAAGCTACTCTAAAATTCACTATGTTCGTCTGAGACGTAATGGGGTAAATTTGATTTTCTCGGCTGCTAATGAAGATATACAGCTATTCCTATGTATGACAAAGGCACATCTAGTCATTTTTTTGCCTTTCTGTCTATTGGTCATGAATTATAAGGTTTTTTAAAGGTCTTGTGATTGATAGACAGCTGAAATTTTCAGTGAAGATTTATGACATGCAATTATAGTCTTTTCACAGACATAAACCTTATTTTTTAAAGATTTCATGATATTCTTTTGATTTTAATATATACTGTCCCTTTTTTTCTTGCTATGGCATAATTTTGGTGAACTTATTTTGTTATTAGTTGAAATCTTTTAATATGTTTGTCCTTCTCTACTTATGGATGTTTTCATACTTGTTTATTTTACTATTTCATTTAAAGATTTAGTTTCCATATTACAATACGTGCTTAACTTTTAAGTTTCACCGGTTGAAAATATACCCTGGAAACAGTTTATTGTAATAAAAAAATAATTTTTTTTAAAGGTTACATGTCGATGCTGATGTATTTAAATACCACCTTTGCAAATTACCAAGAATATTAACTTGGAATAATATAATCTCAGGTATACTTCTTACTTTTAATAAGAGATGAATAAATGTCTCTGACTTTGACTGGCAGGATACCAATAACTAGCAAAACTGTGTAAATACACAAAAGGATTATGTTATAGGACATATTTGAATTTTAGGACTTGATTGAAGAGATGCTTTGCTTTAAATATAGTACCTTTTTGTTCTAGCAATCATTGCTCTAAAATTAACCTAGGATTTTTTGTTATCAATATTAGATTTGCTATGTTTTAAAAAAGTTTAAAATCAATAGCACAATGTTAACCATCCTAAATTAGCAAAAATAGCTAGGTGTTACGTCCAAATGTACAATCAGATCATGAGTATAGTAAAGCCTCACTATAGAAAATCGTTACTTTCACTTCAATTTATGGAAGAAGGAAAAAAATATTTTTGCTTGTAATTTCAAGAATTAGAGATAATTTTGAAAATTAATTGGTGCTAATTTGACTCTTTAGTATGTGTGGGAGAGGTTGGACATATAGGAAGGTTAATCCACCCCTCTGACAATAAACTAACACCACCATGTTGCCTGTATTATACTTCACTCAATTTTGGTTTAAGGCGGGTATCAAGCCCTATAAAAAAACGTGCATTTTTTTATTATGAAGAATTTTATATTTTTCAGGAATACCATGAAGACAGACTATTTCTTGCAACTGTGTCACTGAAAGTTGAACTATAATTGGTAAAGAAGTTTACGAGATCCTAGCAGACAAACATACAGACACAGATCCTGTTACTTTTGTATAAAGATAAAAATAGTAAAATTAGGGTAGAAATTCTCACTCCACAGGTTTTTTTAAAAACAAAGCTTTTCTATAATTAGGGTCGGTCTGTCCGTCCGTGACGGATAGCTTTTTCGTTAATTTAGGCAAGTTATAATTGTCCTATCGATTTAAAATTTTGTATGGTTGATCCCTTTAGCAGTTAGGTAGAATTTAAAAAGCGTAGCAACTCTTTAATCGTTACCAGAATGTCCATAAGTCCATTTTCAACATTTTTTCACTTTTTTAACAAAAAAATTTTATTTGACCTAATTAGTAATTATCCAATTGATCTGACTTTTGGTTTACTGATTCCTTGGACAATAAAGTACAATATTATAAGCGAAGCAACTCTATAATCAAGTCCTTAAAATGTAAGTATGTCCTCAAACATTATCCTGCATCAAGCAATTTTTCAACAAAGGGGGGGAGGGAATGTGGTGACTCGTCACACGACATACCAGCAATTTTATTTTGGGTGCTAAGTTCCCTTAGTTTTAGAGATATTTGGGTAAAATCTTTTTGGTTGTGTCACTTATTACCCCAAGTTATGGTATCTTTAAAAAAAACGGCGGTCTGACCACCACTCCTGCCTTTCGCCGCCATTTTCCGCCACCACCCAAAAATTTTTTTTATTGCATTTCTCGCCAAATTAGGCAATTTGGAATCAATGTTATTTTTTTGGCGGTGGATAACGGTGGGATACCAAAACTTGGGGTAATTAGTGACACAACCAAAAAAATTTTACCCAATTCTCTAAACTAAGGGAGTAGCACCCAAAATAAAATTGCTGGTTTGTCGTGTGATGAGTCATCCCCCCCCCCCCCCTTTACTTATAATTTTGCTTCGACTCTTATCCATTTATATTCTAATTATTCAGTACTGACTCTCTACATGAGTCAATGACCTTTTGTACTACGGTTTCAGAGCTTAGCTTTTATGGATGTTGTCATCCTTGTTCTTTCTATATTGAGAATTTTGCCACCACCCAACAACAGATTGCTGGGTTCTAGAATAAATATTCTCCGCAAATTTTTGTTTCCTTCAAAAATGATTTATGGTGATTGACAAACCTGACCCTCCCCTTCTTTAAATGTGATGAATATGCATCTAGGGGCGAAGCAATTTGCCTTTTACATTGTTATTCTTTTATAATATTTTTGTCAAATTAAAACTTTAGTACATATGATATTTGTTATTGTTATGTTATGGTATTAAATTAACTAATAAATGCTAAACATTTTAAAACTTTTGTAGTTGGTGTGTCTTATTTTACTTAAAGGGGGAAGGTGTTCTTCGTAATAGCGTAGCTACTCTAAAATTTGAAATGTCAGTCTGTCCATATGAAAGTTTTTTTAGAAAACGTGATTTTTCGGCTCCTGCTTAAAGATAGATTGCTGAAAATTCTCATTCCTGTTAACATTCCCATCATAAAGGAACATAACTAACTAATACATCCATTACGGTCGGACTGCTTTTTTATTTGTTGTGTCTCCCAGCTGATACAGTACAGCAGTGAGAACTATTTTAACATCTTTAATTCGATATTCAAACCTATCACCTTATTAAAAATTATCATTTTTGATATCTTAAATAAGGGGGGGGGGGGAAGTTTTGACACATTTGCGTAAACCTGGCACCTAGGCTTTATCTTTGAACTGAGAGGATAGGTTATTAGTGATAAAATCATTCTTATATGATGAATTTCACGAAGTTTTAAGATTTTTTGGATAGGCCTCCAGGTTCCGGAGCTCTAGACCTCCAGGTGGTCTCTGTACAGGTAAAAAAGAAAAAAAAATTTTTTTTTTAAGTTATAGGTCAACTTATAAAACAAAATATGCATCTTTTTTAATATTATTCACATATTAGAAGAAAAAAGATGCATATTTTGTTTTATAAGTTGATTTGTATCTTAAAAATTTTTTTTTTTTTTTCATTTTTACCTGTACAGAGACCACCTGGAGGCCTGGAGCTCCAAAAAATCTTAAAACTTCGTGAAATTCATCATATAAGAATGATTTTATCATTAATACTCTATCCTCTCAGTCCAAAGATAAAGCCTAGGTGCCAGGTTTACGGAAATGTGTCAAAACTCCCCCCCCCCCCCCCCCCTTGAACATGCTTGTTCATATCAATCAACCGAAAAATTTACATTTTTCTCCTTAAATTGGCCATGGGTGTTTGTTATGCTTGATTTCGCCAAAGATTGTTGTGAAAGAAAACGAATATAAGGGAAGGGAGAGTTTCAGAGGTAAAACTTAATCCTTATAATAAAGTAACAGGATGTTTGTATGTTATTAGATGTTTGTACCGAAGGTTCTCGCTAACCGCTGAACCGATCGGGTTCTCCTTAACAGGGTAGATTCTCATATGTCCGGGGAAGGTTTATAACTATTTTCGGGGAGGGTACCACCACCCTCTCTAGAGAAATTAAATTTTTTTTTTAAATTTCTCGATTTTAGAAAGAGAGTTCAACGAAAAATAAACGTGAAACGCAAAATAGCCATATTTTAAATATAAAAAAAAAACATTTAAAGTGCCGCTAGTTTTAGATAAAGCACAACTTTTTCTTTACATGTTTGTTTCTCATTCCTATACATGCACCTACAGGTCTACACAATAATAAAGCCTCTTAATTTAAATATCTGAAACTATAAAAAGAAATAAAGAATAAAGCTTATATTAAAGGGGTAGTTCCATGAAGTGCAATGAAGTGTGAAACATTGTGAAAATCAATGCTTAGAGTATTTAATAAAAGATTACTTAAGAACATCAATCACACTAATTAAATGCAAAGCTACTCCATATTACTTTTACTGATTTTCATTTTCTTTGTCCATATGTTTTGTTTTAAAATGATATATTTCAACTTAAAAATATCATACATATTAAAATAAAAATCATGATCATTCTACATAAACATAAAATTACTGTGCATTAATAGCTATTTAATACAACACCAAATATTAAAAAGCTAAGGGGTTATCTTTGTCCATATGTCTGTCCAAGATTTTCAATAATAAAGCTTTTCTCTTTTAGAATGTGAATCTCATTTGTGTACAGTCCCCTTTTCTATCAAAGTAATTTGTTACAGATTGACCAACCGGCTTAAAAATAGATGAGCCTCAATTAGGAAAAAAACATTAATGTTATGTTGCTTGAAAATGATAAATACGTTATATACCTAAAAACTACATTTTATTATTAATTGTGAGACCAACTTTACTTGGTCATGTGATAAAATTGGTTTCACCCAAGAATCTCTGTAAATTTAAATCAGACCTTTTGGTTATTACAAACAGACCCTCTTTTTTACTAATTAGAGAAGGTGGTCAAGACATAATTTAAGGGAAAGGAACACTTTTTATCATAGTGTGGTTGTTTCTCATTCCGATACATTCTGGACTGGTTTTTAGAATAATGATCAAGGTATAATGCTGTAAACAAAGTTTCTGTATAATCAAAACACGCAACTGTTGCGTAACATGTGTTGCATTCGCTTGTTGTCAGGAAGGTGATAGGTTTGAATCTCAGCCGGACACCATGTCATAACTAAAGACGTAAAAATGGTTCCTACTGCTGCTATGTCAGGTGTGCAACATAAATAGTTAGAGAATGGGGAATGTCTTGCCCAAAACAGGCGCAACTCATTACCATGCACTAAATACTTCTCAAAGGTCGTGCAATCAAAGGGTTGTTTGGCCTAACCATGCACTTCAGTAGCAAGATTTGGTTCAGAGATACTGGTTTCTGTCTAATATCAGTGAAACTAAAAGAAAAGGTGGACTTTCATACCATTAGTAATAGAGTAGACACATATAAATAGAGCAAGCTTAGTATTATATTATTATTTTATTGCAAATACATATTTATAATTGTTTAATGCAGATTGAATATGATGATGTATGAAGAGACTAGAGATGGCAAGGATTGGCTAACGTAACGTCACAGCTTGTCTTCGCAACATCTCAATCTAAACAAAATAAATGTAATGGAATTGGTGCAGTTCATGGTAAAATAGTCCTGGGATCGATTATATCAACAGAAAAATATTTATATATTATTTTCAAAGCTACTCGCTGATTCTTAGAGGCCTTAAATAACTAATAACTATGGGCGGGCCTTTGGAACAATGCATTGAAAATGCAAAAGATTTTATGTTTTTTTCTTTATATTACTATCCACGGAAAGCTGTCTTTTAACCCTACAAAAGTCGGACCTCTTACCCCTGTTTGGTTAAGAATTTTGGACCGGATTCGGATTCTTGTAAGAATCTGTCCAAAAATAGAACAGATTCCCCGCGGATTCCGGATTCTTATTTTTTGACGGTTTCCAGATTCCAGATTCTAGCAATATTTTAATAGTTATTTCTTTCAGCGTATTATAAACGGCTTTCCGCTGATATAGAATGCACCTCGGGGCTAAAAAAAAACTTGTTTTAATCTTATAATTGTACATTTTTATATTCGTAGAAAGCTGGATATAATACGATGCTAGACATAGTTTTTTTCGTATGGATGAGAACCGGTTCCTATCCACCGGATTCGAATGAATACGAGAAAAGACTTTAAAAAAAAATTAAGGGATTAAATTATACCGGGTACTGGGTAGAATCTAAAGCTGCGTTTTTTCATTGTCTCATCCACTGTACATACCTTGACAAGGATGACATGGATCCATGGTAACCATTCTTCTCAATTTCCAGCACCTTCATGGCGAGCTTCAGCACAGACTTGTCTTTCCAATGAACCTCCAACTCTTACATCATTACAATCTTCCTAATAATAAGGGTGATTAGGTCCATAAGAAGCGCAGCAATAATAAGGATGAAATTTTATAGCAGATGTACAGTAGTCATAGAAAATAAAGACATTTTAAAAATTTTGGTATTCCCCCTCCCCCACCCACTCCACCCCGAGAACGATAATTTAAAAAAAAATAGGTTAGGTTATAGGGTAGGAGGCTACATAAAATAGTTTTTAATCTTTAATAATTGTACCTTTTAAAATTCGTACCAAGCTGTTTATAATACGATGCTATAAACAACTATTATCCCATCTTATTATAAACAGCTTTCTGCAGATATACAAATGAAAAATCATTTGGTTAAAACAAGTTACGTTAGCCCAGAGGGGCCAATGATCTTTATTTTAATATTCGTGGAAAGTTTTTTGGATGATATCGTTTCGAAGCCATACTGGAAATTATATAAATTAGCGAAGCACAAAATTATAAAATTACTACAGAAGTTTAACTCTCATCCCCCGAATTTAAAATTAAAAATGGTTGGTAATGCCCCCCCCCCCCCCACCTATTTTTTTTATATTTTTGCTTATAAATAAAAACCGCTAAAAATCGCACGTACCTTTGTAGTTTTTTCTTAATTTTTCCTTACAGTTGTCGCACTAAATATTTTGCTAGCACTTACGTAAACAATAAAATTCTAATTCGGCTTTCAGAGTCAGACACATATAAACACAAACACACACATCATACATTTTGCGTTGAACTTGGAAGGAAAGGAATTCATTGATTTAAAAATGTAAATAAAAAACATATGTTAATTGTTTTTGTCTGCTGAAAATTACCAATGACGTAATTCTTTAAAATGCGTATTTGAAGACATTAAATCTTAAATTTTCTCCTGTCAAGACTTTTTTTTAAAAATCAGTATTATTTTTGAATATTCTTGTTGGGGAATATTGTCTAGAAAGAAATTGAACACAACCCATCGCCAAATCCTTTTGTCTTTATTGGGACGAGAATTAAACAATAGTATTTAGATACAACATTCGCAGCATCCTGGTGTGATGCAATGGTGTTTGGATTTCTTAGGGAACCACAATGGTTACGCGAAATGACGTGATTATATCCACGAATCGGCCCGGTTTTTGGCTATATACGGACTTATACAGTTAAATATGTCAATATCTTTAAGTTATTTGTAATCTATATAATTGCATGATTGAAATAAGCTCATATCATATCGAACCTATATTCGCCCTTTAAGATTTGATAATCAGATGAGAAATTTTTACGTTCACACTCCCTTTAAAACAATTTTCAAGCATAACTTTTGTCTTATTAGGATAACAATTAAATAAGAAAAATATTTTTACCATATGCAATTCGTGATCAAACACCTAATTGAAAAAAAATGCAAGACAGCTTTTATTTTAAGAAAGACTAGGGGCAACGAACGCCCCCTAGAAGCCTCTAGGTGTTCTTAAGGTGGGAGGGGGATAAGTCAATCGCCCTTCTACTTTTTAATTTGAGTTTTAATAAGAAATATTTTTATAAAAATGGGGGGGGGGGGTATTTAAATTTGGAGGGTGGAGATACGCTCTACCAAAGTAGTTAAAAATCTTCCCTGTACCTAAAAAATAGGCTTAATTGCAAAGGAAAACCAAACAGATGTCATTTTTTAAAAAACTTTATAAAAAAAATTGGCGCATTTGTATAAACACCCATGAGTTGTCACGAATTACGCATTTTTAGGAAAAGAAAAAAAGAGGACGAGGGGAACAGGTTTGAAGACATCCTAGAATATATAGTTATGATACGGATCTGCTGCTATCAATTTCGAAAATATTTTTTTTTTTGGGGGGGGGGGGGAGTGTAATCTTTATTTAATAGAGGCATTTTTTTTTTGGGGGGGGGGGGGTAAAAATTTAAAATCCAAAATTTTGGGGGTGCCTACGGCACACCCAAATTCATGAAGACCTAACTTACTATTTGCCTTGCAGTTTCTAGAATACACTAGACATAATATTCTTTTTATACTTGATAATCTCAATTAGAGTGCCGTCTGTTAGATCTTAAAGAACAGACTCTGTGAGCACATTATTTCATCAACCTAACTTAAAGGGGTAGTTTCACGAAATGCATTGGAACTTAATTTAGTGAACCACATATTTTTTCCTGGGTAATTGGTCTAACTACATTTATATGGCATATATTTGAAAGAATTTCAATTTTCTACCACGTAGTTTTAAAATATTAAGACTTGAAAACTACGCGGTAGAAAATTGAAATTCTTTCAAATTTAAGCCATATAGGTAAATATAGTTAAACCCATTAGCTAGCAAAAAATATGCGGTTCACTAAATTAAGTTCAAATGCATTTCGTGAAACCAACCCATTTAGTTTTTTTTTAATATTTTAAATTTTTTTTATTTTTATCACAAAAATTGTTAAATAACCAGTATAACCTTTTCTGAGATGCTATTGGAAAGTTAAATATAAAAACAAACTTAATTATAGGCATTTATCCTGTTATTTATATCCATACTAGCGGCTTCGCCCCTACCCTCTAGGGGTTTTGCCCCAAGAGGTAATTAAAAAAAAATTGGAGATGCAACCATTAATTTTAAACTGATTTTTAAAAAAAATTGGGAGAGGAGGATTTTTTTTCTCGAGGGGGTGGGTTATCCCACGCCCCAAGAAAATAGCCTAAAACCTTTACAGGACCAGTAGGTATATTCCCTGAAGAGTAGAGTCTGATTGGTTCAGTGGATCTTACCGAGATCTTAAGGAACAGAAAGACGGACGGACAAACTGACACCCTGTTACTTATTATAAGGATGAATATATGAATACTGAATGACTGAAGGAGTATGCCCCCGTATGGCTGTATCAGTTCAACTACAAGCACAACCACAGCCTCGCGGCCTTTGACCTCAACAACCCGGGCAAAGCTCTGAAGGAACACACTGTGATGATTTTGATACTAGTACTTAACTTTAAATAAGGAAATGTAAGTCCATCTGTCTTACGATGACGTTATAATTAACTAACACACGCCCCTTTTTTGTTAATCTATCTAAAAAAAAGTGGGGTTTCAGTGTTCAACACGCACTTTAAGGGAAAACACAAGTTATTTTTTAAGAAGTTTGTTAAATGAAGGTTTATACTTAATTTTCTGTATTTAATTGTGTTGCGGTTTTCTTTACTTTTGAGCACCATGAACCTCCCTTTATTTTTCAAATAAACTAAAAATAAGGTGGGGGGGGGGGGGTATTTTTTTACGATTAACACCTGCGAGAAGCCTTAATTCTGCAGGGCTATCCAGTGCTCTATATAACCTAACCTAACCTGACCTAAAAAATGAAATAAACATAAGACTTAATCTCCTCTTATTTTCAATTTTGGGGCTTTACAGGGTACTTTTTCTATCTAAAGACGTTTATGCGTATGAAGATAATAATCAATAAAATGGCATGAATCATAGTGTGTGATGTAATTAAAGTTTGAAGAACAGTTGGAGCAACTAAGACGACCTACCCATGCACATGAACTGTCAATGCTATTCCCAATGTTTGAAGGAAAATATCCAGTTTATTATTAGTATTGCTTCTCTATAATAGAGGCCTCGAGGGGCACTTGATTTGTTTGGGAGGGGGTGGGATGTGGAGATAGGGGGGGGGGGGTTATATTGGGAAAGTTGACCCTTCTCCCGTTCTCAATTTTAGACTTAAAAAGAAAAAGTAAAAAAATATTTTTAGGCGGGGATAATTTATTTATATTGGTGATTTATCTTGGAGGTTGGGTCCCTCAAAATAGCAGTAAACCTTCCTAAGACCCATGAGATGCTACATTGTAAAGAAGAACTATATTGGTTCAGCAATAGCAAGTTCTTTCGGTAATGACAGACCGACATACACACATTGAATCGTGCTACTTTTCTACTGCCCTTAGAGGCCTCTAGTGGCACTTTAAATGTTTTTTTTGTTCAAGTTTCTACGATACATCTTTATGTTGCGTTCAAGTCACCACAATACCTCTTTATGTTACGTTCAAGTCTCTCAAATATTTTTAAAAATTTCGATTTTTTTTGTAATTTCTCTTGGGAGGGTGGTGGTATCCTCCCACAAAATAGTTATAAACCTTCCCGGGACCTATAAGAAGCTACCCTGTGAAGGAGAACCCGATCGGTTCAGCGGTTAGCGAGATCCTTCGGTACAGATACACAGAAACAGACACACGGACAGACAAACACACATCCTGTTACTTTATTATAATTATAAACGAATGTTTATGGCTACAGATGTGATGGGACCCCTGTCAACTGAAGAAACAAAAATGTCCAAAAAATTTGTCAAATTTGTGGTCGACTTTGCTGTTCAAGGAAAACCAACACAGGTTTTTAGTTATTTATTATTTTTTTAGGAGCAAAGCTACTCTATAATTCACTCTGTCAGTTTTTCCGTAAAACTATTGGGAAATACAATTTTCTCGGCAGCTATTAAAGATAGGCGTCTGAAAGTTTTGGTGAAGATTCCCTGAATCAATGAGCATCATGTGAATTGTCCGCCAGTCTATCAGTCATGCAATAAAAAGATATATAAAATATTTTTTACTAATTTTTTTCTCTATAAATTATTTGTCTGTTTGTCCTTCCATTTAATTATAGGGCTTCGCTACTTATGGATGTCACCATACTTGATTTATTAAATGAAGCTATTCATACAATTGTTAATATGTTGTATTCATTAAGATCAAGTAAAATGATCAAGTAAAAGCACAGCGATTTACAAGTGGACATAAAGTCTTGACGGGGTGGAAAGGACAGTTCTATATCTTGTTTTAGGGGGACTTTGAGTGTTGACGCCCCCTTTATCACCCTGCCGCAATAAACTTGAAGAAATATTCGCAATATTCTTTAAAATTGTGAGCAAGCTTCCAATTAAATGCGCCTATTGTTCTTAATGTTGACCAAACGCATATTTAAAAACAGTTTGTCCTAAAAGACACTATTGGCTGGAATCTTGCTCACAACTTTTTGGAATTTTGTGAAAGCTACTATTGTATAACTTATTAAAAAATAGAAAGTTAATAATCAGATCATATATTTATGATTTTTAAAAGCGAAGCTTTTCTATAATTAGGGTCGGTCCGTCAGTACTTCCATCTGGAACGGATTACATTTTTCGTTAATTTAGACATGTTAGAATTGTCCTATTGATTTCAAACTTTGTAAGGCGATTTCTGTAGTAGTTATGTACGATTTAGAAATCGTAGCAACTCTATAATCGTTATCAGAGTGTTCGTACGTCCATTTTAGACATGTTGATTTTGAACTTTTTTAACAACAAATTTTTATGTGATAAAATTATCAGATTTTTCTGTTTTTTGGAATTATGATTCCTAGGACAATTAAGTACAATGTTAGAGGCGAAGCATATTTATAATCAAGTCCTAAAAGTGTTAGCATGTCCTTAAACATTATCCTGTATTTTGACCAAATTTACTAACAATTTTGTTTCTACTTATGTTCATTAGGCTATAAAAGTTTTCCGGAATTTTAATAAATATAATAGATTTGAAATCTGCATAAAATTTTAAGGATTTTTTATAAAATTCGTTTTTTACATAATTCATTATTTAAAAGCGCAAATCCAATTTTAGTTAATAAATTTTGACCAATAGGATAGGTGGATTGGAAACTACCTGCGCTCTAATTGGTTGAATGATGTACGTCACTTAAGCTTCTCCAATCAGAGCGCAGATAGTTTTCAATCCACCAATCACAGATGTCAAAATTATTTAACTTAATTTGTATTTGCGCTTATAGATAAAGAATTATACAAAAAACGAATTTTATAAAAATTCCTTAAAATTTTATGCAGATTTCAAATCTATTATATTTATTAAAATTCCGGAAAACTTTTATAGCCTAATGTTCATTTATATTCTGATTTTTCAGTTCTGACACGTGTTAATGTCCGTTTGTCCTACTGTTTAGAGCTTCGCTTTTATGGATGTTGTCATCCTTTTTAATGTGAAAGATTGTACTTTATCTCATTGACCTATAGATTAAGACAGAGAATGAGACAGAAGGTAAATCAATTATGAACGCAGGCGTACAGACGAACGGACAAAGTAAAATATAAAGTAATCGTTGACGTATTTTTTTCAGGATGGAAGATATGAAATGAAGGAATGGAAAAACGTTGCTGATGGACAACTTACCTACTTTATTTTTGGCAGGTATATAATATATATTTTTGGATTTTAGCAGTGAAGCTACTCTATAATTCCAAACATTTTCTCAATTGTAATTAAAGATAGACTGCTAAAATTTTCTGTGTCTTTCCATTCAAATGACTCTCCACTTTTGATTTTACTTTTAAAGGAAAATAAAAAAAATATTGGGTGAATTTTTTGGGACGATTTATCTTGGGAGGGTGTAGGTACCTATTCCTAAATTTTCATGTACCTATAAGAAGCTTCACTGTAAAGTAGAACCAGAGACAAAGGAGAACTATATTTGAGTAAGAAAATTTTATAGTCGGGGTTGAGGAGATGTTTTTCTTTAGCGATTATGCTCAGTGGGGGGGGGGGGGGGGGTTAGAAAGTAAACCCCCCGAAAATAGTTTAAAACCTTCTTTGGACCCATAAGAAGCTAAGCTATAAAGGAGAACTATATCGGTTCAGCAATAGTGAAAACTCTACAGAAAGAAAAACATTCTTTTACTTTTATAAAATGATTTATCTATCCAGATATTCAGCGTCCCAGATGGGTATGCCCTTCCAGCAGCGTATGAAGTGGTGGTCCCAGCAACCTGTATTTATCTATCTATTTACCTATCCAGGTATTTAGCGTCCCAGATGGGTATGCCCTTCCAGCAGCGTATGAAGTGGTGGTCCCAACAACCTGTATTTATTTATCTATCTATCTATCCAGGTATTCAGCGTCCCAAATGGGTATGCCCTTCCAGCAGCGAATGAAGTGGTGGTCCCAGCAACCTGTATACTGGAACAAATCTGCTTCAAAAAAAGTTGAACAAACAGGTACATACCAGAGATCTAAAGAGATAAGACAATGGCGGATAAATTGGTGTACATGGTATTACACAAAATTATTTCTTTAGTAGATTGAAATTTAAAAAAACCTCTTTGATAAGATATAGCCACGATAAAAAAAACCTTTTCTGGAAAATTTTTACAAGAAACAAACATTAGAGGGAGTAGATGTTACCCAGGAGGCTAGAACATATGAAAGTCTTTCCTTAAAACTTTGTATTTGTATAGGCTGTGATGAATCTGGTGAGGGTACCTGTCCAGGAGTCACTGCAGATGAAGGCTCCAGGTATAAACAATCTATCAAAGATATTTTACTTTCCCTCTTAAAATGTGTGCTCTTAGGGGTGTATGGCAACCCCAAAATAAAATAGGGTTGTTGCCAATGGACAATCCTGTGTTTGTATAATTAGGGTCACTCCGTCCGTCTGAAACGGATAGTTTTTTTCGTTAAGTTAAGTTCAATTTTCACCCCCTTTGAGTTACCGCATGATCATGACAAGAAAGGCGAAGATTATTTAATTAAAATTTTGAACATCTTTGCTTTAATAAAGTTCTTCAAAAAACCTCTCTATATATGATTTATCTATGGCTGAATTTCCGTGACCTTAGCAAATCAACTGATAACAATGGCCATTAATTGACTCACTTCAGGAGGGGTTTTATGAAGAACTTTATAAAAGCAAAGTTGTTCAAAATTTTAAATAAAAAATCTTTACTTTACTTGTCATGATTATGGGGTAACTCCTAGGGGATAAAAATTGAACTTGAAATTTTCAAATCTAATTTTCTCAAAAACGGCTGCATTTTAGATTTGATTGAAAAGTAAAATAAAGTTACCTAACCTAAGGTAATGAAATGCAATATGTCCCAATTTAGGTTCTTACACAAAAGTCAAAGCATTGTCGAACGCACTGTGCTGTGGTCTCAGAAAAAAATATCCAAAATCGACCGACCCTACTGTACATATCCTGATTTTTAATCATTTTTTCCCTCTAGATATGCTGAGAACATTGAAGAACTGTCTGAAGAAGAAATGGAAGAAATGGACGTTGAAAAGATTGTTAAAGATCTCAAGGATGAACTGTAGAAGAGATTTGCTCACAAAATAATGGACTGTTCTGTTTTTGAAAAATAAAGGGGATAGTTTTATAAAAAGATCTATTTAAAAATGTTATGTAATACTAAAAATATTTTAAACTGTATTTGTTGAAAATACCCGTTTTCATTTATAAGAATGATTAACTTTTCATTAAAACCAAACTTCTTTGGGTAGCTAAAATATATTTGAAAGTAATTTGGGGTGGATTTAAACCATCACTAACCTTTCCAAATTACTCGTGTGATGATGGAAACTTGTATCTTTATTAGACAAACATCAAAATCATATTTTTTAGCAAAAAATGAGGCAAATTTAGCAAAAATCCACGTGCTATTTCATTACATTTCAATTAAAATAGGAATGGAATGAAAATTCACCTACCGTAATTCAATTATTTGCAATGCAAAATGCTTGACATTATGGAGCCATTTTACCATATTATTTTTTAAGTTTTATTAATTGTGATATGAATTATGTATTTACAGAGTTGTTATGTTAAAGTTTCTTGTTTTAAATAAACAATATAAAAATTTATATTTTGATTCCTTCGCCGTTCTATTTAACAACCTTTGTTTCTAACTCATTTTAATTTCGCATGGTCTAGAAATGACAAAATTATTTGTAGATATATAATTTATATTTATTAAATTTTCTAATTCTAGGCTATATGAGCAAAAATAGCAGAGCAAAGTGGACCTGCTTTTTTTAACTCAAAAAAGACATGCATGTTTATAATAAAAATGTTAATTTCATGTTGAAAATCTATTAAATTTTGTCTTACCCTTGTAAGCAGGAATAACAAGGATGCCAACATTCATAAGCGATTAGATTATAAATAATAACAAAATACAAAGTAGTACGATGTCTATTTATCTTTCTGTTCGAATCCTAAGATCTCAGTAACCACTGAACCGACTAAGCTCTATACTTCAGGGAATAGATACTGGTACTGTGGTGGTTTTAAGCTTAATTTCTTCGGGGATGGAACAACCCCAACCCCTCTACAAAGAAGAAAATGTCGACCACTCGCCAAAAAAGCCCCTAGAGGATATGGACAAAGCCACTAGTTTTTAAGAAAAAACTTTTCCTAAAAACGACATGTTTACAAATGTGTGTATGTAATCGGCATTTCAACCCAAATATTTTGTGAAAAGTGTCAGATGAATTTTACACTTTCATCACAACTAGCAGCTTTTTAGAAGCGAGGCTTTTTATAATTATGGCACGTATGTCTGTAACAAATAGTTTTTTTTCCTCGATAATTTAAACATCTTGTAATTGTCCTATCGATTTCAAATTTTGCATGATTATTAGCAATAAGGTACGATTTAGGAAGCATAGCAACTCTATATAATTGTTATCAGAATGTCCGTAAATCCATGATGATTTTTAACAATTTCAACATCAACAATCATATTCATCTGATTATTCAAATAATGATTTCTAGAACAATAAGGTACAATATTATAAGCAAAGCATTTCTAAATGAAAGTATGTGCTTATCCAGTACTCTGAATTAACACAATTTATATACAATTTTGGTTAGATTTACAATTAATGTTTTGCTTATTAAGTGCTGTAATTATTGTTCATGTAACCTAACTTCTGAATTTGGAGCTTTTAAAGATGTTGTCCCAATGTTAGTTCCACTGCTACTCGACAATTACATGTCTCATTTTTTTGTAAAGACATCTGTTACCATATTTAAAAATTGATGGGATATTTCTATCCACTTTTATATAGAAATAAAAAATGTAAAAAATTTCTAAAATCTATATTTAAACAAGAAAAAAATACAGACATAGTGAGGAAGGATAAGCGTTATAGAAAACACTTTGCATTTTCTACAAATCTTGCTATAATAAACCACTAAAAAAATTGTTGGGGTATAGTCCCTTTCGTTCAACGCCTATTAGGGGGGGTTTTGTCGTATTTTCACTGTGACTTTTCTTCTCTTTCTATTCCCTGCGGGGCCAATTACCTCACCCTGCGCGGCAATCACCTAACCTAAAATAGCATGTCATACAACTGTGAAAATACGAGGAAACGCCCCTTAAGACGACTTTTCAAGGAAGGGACTATACCCATTATTGCATTACATGAGCATTACAGACCAACTTACCAACTGTTTAATAAAAGCACTGAAATTGAATCTAAAACTAAAAAAAGTTCCGTAAATTGAAAAACTTTTCATTTTTCTTTGATTCTTTAATTCCAAAGCTACGTTGAGTAAAGTAGACAAATTGTACATTGCGCATTTTGGAATTAGAAATATCAATGTACCCTAATAGAAGTGTAAGGATTACCATCGTTTTCCTATCTTATGGTCAAGATTTACTAAATATTTATCAAATAGTTTTTGAAAGATCAAAAATACTAATGTAATTTATTTATTTAATATAATATCAAAATTTAATCTTACTCCCCATATTTTTTTATAACCAACAAATAGCAGAACAAGGGCATTTTGTTATATTTTCATAGTAGCTTTTCTTCTATTTCTAGCCCTTTCAGGGGCTCAAACCCTGCAGGGCCAGTGCCTAACCCTGCAGATTAATCACGTAACCTAAAATAATCTATCAAAGGTACTGTGAAAATACAATGAAATACCCCTTAAGAGGTATTGTCACGAAAAGGACTATACCCCAATATTCCCCTCCATTTCTAAATTATAGAGAATGGTAAATTCAGGGATAAGGGATAGGAAACCTGGCCATAAATTAGGTCTCGGCCTGGTTTTGAAAGGGATCATGCAACTTTTACCATTTGCCTAATTTAATGACCTTACTGGCGGACGGCTCATATTGGCTACCGCTCTAAACCAATAGTGTTCTGTGATTTGGGCTTGTTTTGTATCAACCAATCACCAATTGGCGGAAATTTTAGAAGCAGACAATTCTAGAAAAAATAATGATTTGTCTGCTACGAAAAAATAAATACAAATGGTGTTAGATCACATTAGTTTAATTATTAAATCTGTTTAGAGTTAAACATTAAAAAAGGGCCATATAGAAAAAACAAAAATAACGGGATTATTTTTTTGGAAAAAAGGTAGCTACGAATTTTCATTTGGTAGTTTATAAATTAGATGTTGTATTTTGAATTTTAGAAATTTAATACGGAATTGATACAACACTTTAACCCTAATATTTGTACAATACAACACAGTACAGATCTATCATTACATAATAGTATCCAAAGAACTTGATAGAATGTTACCCAATTGAATATTTATTTATTTTGAATTTTAATTAGCAATGAAATTTTCAAATAAAATTTTTACTCATTAATAAAAATGCAAATAATACAAACTAAAATCTGTCTGAGGGAAACCCAACGATAGCTTTCTGACAGTTCAAGTTACCAAAGTAAAAGATTTTGGGAGAGAAAAAACTTCATTTTAACAAAAGCCATTAATATATAGGTTTATAAAAAGTTATGTTTTTTACTTTAAACTAGCTACCTGAATTTGATTCTATACTTTATCTACACACACACACACAGCTTTTTCATTAGCGTTTAGGACGAACCACTGCGCCATCCCAAAACTGGTTTATTAGGCCTAGGCTTGAAATAGGCCTGAAATAATATTTTCCTATGTTTCCCATCCCTTATCCCTGGGTAAATTGTACTTAAATTCATAACATATACAATAATTAACTATCTAACAGGATATTTATTATACAATATGTTTTACTTGCAATATACTGTAAAAGCTTACTGAAGCTAAGATACAATCATTATTAAATTATGTATACAAACTTATACAACTCAATGAACAAAAACTTCTTTCATGGGGGCAGATTATGCTGACCTAAGAAAAATGCTAAAATTTAACAATGTCCTTGGTTTGACTGTTGAACCAACAGTTTGTTATTACTTTAATTTAAAAAAAATTTGTCGTAAATTGGACCATTAAACAAATATTGAGCTACTATATCATTCCATTGAAATATCCAATCTTGAATTAAAATCTTGAATTTTATCACTAAAACCAAACAAAATACAATCATGTTATTCATAAATTTAAAAAGCTATTTGGCGATGATATTAAAATATTTGTTGAATTTATTATTCTAGGGGGTCCTTGTTACATGCATGCTGGAAATTGTCCAAATTTGAACCATAAACAAAATTTTATCATCCCTTTGAAAGGACTGAACTTGAATATATTACATAAACTTTCTGAGACAGCACAAACTGAATATTACTCTATACCATAAGTTTACCAAACCCCCTCTAAATATAGTTTGATGTTTTTAGTAATAATTATTTTGTTTGCATTATCATATTTTTGTAAAAACTTGGTTAAAGCTTCCTGTTTGATTGATTTTAAAATAGGGTGAAGGCAGGAGGAAGGGGGGGGGGGGTAAATATTGACTGATCTCGTAAGTGATTTCTTTATAACTTATTTAAAAGAACTGTACCCACAACAGAGCAGTGTTTCTAAGAGTAATTGAAAACAAAAATATATTGGCCGTGTACCCATAACCTAGATAACCTAGGTAATTCTGGTTAGGTGTAGAATGTTTGATTCCTAAACACTTTGCAGTAATCTTCATCAGAACTTTAATAGATGAGGAAAAAACACAACAGATATATCTTTAGCCACTTTAATAGAAACCTTGAGGAATTTTTGGTGTCAAGGGTTCTTTATAGTTAACTTTGTCTATCAGGAGTTCTATCAGGTCTATTGGTCCATCTGTCAGTCAGTTCCACTATGTGAGATATGTAGTTTTATCAGCTTCTATTTAAGATAGATATTAAAACTTATAAACAAAATTTTTATAATTTTTTTCCAAGAAAATTATTCTTGAAGTATAACACAATAGGTTTTTTTAATCACTATATTTGTGTTTTCATCCTTGATTTTTTATACTTTAAGTAACTTAATTTTTTTATGGTACTTTTGATTAGGGGATTTTTTTCCCCGGCTTTTTTTGAAATTCAACTAGTGCAGTTGCAATAATTATGCCTTTTGGTGAAAAAACACTTGTGTAAAAATTTTAATCATTTTGGACAAGTATTATGCCCAGTAATTTCACTTTGAAATTTTAACGCCCCCCTTATGGGGGTCAAAAATATCTTGTTCCTAGCCTGAGAAAATTTCAAAAAACGCTTTTTTTGCAAATTGACCAATTTTTAGAGGTTTTTTGAATTTTTTTCAGGGTAGGAATGAGATATTTTGAAAATTTCAAAAATTCCTGATTCTAATCCTCAAGATCTTTTCAGGGAGTACCATGAAGCCATAGTTCTGATGCAATGAATTTTTGACCCCCATAAGGGGGGCATCAAAATTTCAAAGTGAAATTACTGGGCATAATACTTGTCTAAAATGGTTAAAATTTTAACACAAGTATTTTTTCATTAAAAGGCATAATAATTAAAACTGTAATAGTTGAATTTCAAAAAAAGCCCGGGAAAAAAATCCTCTACTTCTGATAGCCCTTTTTAAAAGAAAAATTAAACATTAACCACAAACTTAAAATTTTAAGTAAATGAATTTATTGTGCTCTTGCCTTTGATTCCTAAAAATGCATAGTAGATTGTATTGTCAAAATTTGTATTATGTCCTAAACATAAACATCCCAATCATGACATTTGTCTTGAAGTCTTTGGTAATAAGTAGCAGTTGTTTTAAGCAAAGCCATTTATACTAATCTGTGTCGATGTCACACTTCAGACATAGTAGCTGTAGGTACAATTTTGAATGACTATAGGTATGACTTGGTGTGAGCCAAAATTTGTAACCCACTACCTCCCAAACAATAAGCAGATGCAGATTAATAAGCACTAAAAAACATTAAACTGACAAAGTTCATTTTACAACTTTAATGAAATAACTTTGGTTTTAAATAAGTTTTACTGTTAAAATCCTTATAGTCAAAGAACACGCACACATGACTTGGGTATCTTTCGTTGTATTCTTCTGTATGTTAGTGCAGTTACTCTATAAATTGGGAACATCCATCCGTCAGCCAATGCATGCAAAACAATGTACATACAGAAAATTTAGTTCAGTAAATTAACTATTCAGTAAATTAACATAGCCATCACTTATTGGTCATTTCGTTTATCAGTAAGTAGGGAGAGGATTAGGTAAAAGTGTTGGTTTAGGGGGATCGTCATTTTGGCCAGCTACAAGTTTCACTTTTTAGAGTGCATTAAGATCCAAGTATTAATAAATCCATTGATTTAAATCACGACAACAACAAAGATTTGGAATTATTTTTATTAGCGCAAGCAACTCTTTAGCTAGAGTCTATCCGTCAGTTCAAGACCGTAAACAAGGTTTGATTTTTCTAGTTTAGATTCCCCTAACTATGACGGACTGGCTGCCAGACTGCTCCTTGACTGCTTTTTAGCTGCTTTAATATTTTCATATATAAATATATTGTGTAGCAGATCGGACGTAATAGATAGCTTTTTAAAAACTATTAAAGCCCGCCTCGAGCGGTGTGGCGGCACTTCACGTTGGAATGGTAACGTTGTGGCTGAAGCGATCCAAGAGCGAAGCAACTCGTTCCCTTCGTTTGTACGTCTCCGCTAAGTTAAATAACGAATATTACACGCAAGTACCCACAGGGGATTTATATGTTTCTGGATAATTAATTGCAGCTATGATTAGCTGCCCACAAATTGGAGTTGATACTCTACTAACAACTGTTTGTGCGGAACTGATGTATTTTCAATAGACAAGTATAGTTTACACAAAATTAATGAATACATATTATATCAATATACATATAGGAAAATTACAGAGAGTATTGAAGTATTGAGGGGGCGTTTCTGATCATACAGGGATGGCAAGGGATACACGTAGGTCTGCGTAGGATAGATCAGCAGGCCGGAGTGTATGTTGAGTTTCCCGTTTAGTCACGTTCAGTTGTGCAGGGGAAATCTCCGTGATGCATTGAGGATGCCAAATCCCTGGATAACTGGAGCTCTCTTCTACAAAAGTACATAAGTTAAATATCGCCTAAAACCTACACGCGTAGATGATAGAAAGGTCAAATATACATATAAATGCGGAGCATTATATGTATATTGGTTGTCGAGATGGAGCGTGTACGGCGTGCAACTACCTGGAGATCAACACCATCAGATCCTGCCAGCAAAGTCCATCAGCTTACTCCTCACACAGAGGGACATGTATTCTGCCATGAATTTTTATGCTAATTGACCAGCCAATGTCGGCTGGACTGGTCAAACTCCTACTACTTAAGGCCGGCATAGAACCTAACCCTGGACCTATCTACATCTGTCCAGTATGTAACGTCGAGCTTCGAAGAAATTCAAGATCCGTCCAGTGCTGCAAATGTTTAGAATGGATACATTTTCGTTCTCAAAACAACTGCAGCAACCTTAAATCTACAACCAAAAAAGACTATGACAAGAACACCTATGTCTGTCCTTCCTGCCTCAATGACCCTTTAACACTTCCCAACAACATTCCTACTACAACTACACAACCTTCAACAATTCATCAACCTTCAACAAATCCTCAACCTTCCACTCCTCGACAACCTAAACCTACTCTCAACAATGACAACATAGACTATAAACTGAACATACTACAGTGGAATTGCAATGGTATAAAAACCAAGACATCAGACCTTATCTCATTCATCAATGAACATCAGATTAAAGTAGTGGTTCTACAAGAAACCAAACTTTCTTCAAAATCTGCTCCTCCTGACATTCCTAACTTTACCATGATTCGGAAAGATAGGAAAAACAATGGTGGCGGTGTCGCCATCTTTGTTCATAAATCCATCTTGTTTGCACAAGCACCTGATCTTCTTAATGACGGCCACACAGAATCCAATGGAATCTCAATTGGTAACATTAAAATCAGGAATGTATATATACCACCAATAAACAGCTGTGCCCCAGGATTTGAGCCAGACATCAAAGCCATTTTATCTGAACCAGACTCTCTCATTCTGGGTGATTTCAATGCCCACAATCCTTTGTGGTATTCCAGCATTCAGGATGCGAGAGGAGATAAATTAGCTGAAGAAATTAGTGAATCAGATTTTGGAGTTCTCAACGAGAATGTACCAACCAGACTTCCATCTTTTGGCCAACCCACATCTCCAGATGTTTCACTAGCATCAACATCTCTACTACCATACATAGAATGGGAAACTAAAACTGCATTAAGTTCTGATCACTTACCCATCATCATCAAAATCAACACCTCCATCCAGACTATCAAAAGTGATTACAGAAAATTTATAAACTTCAAGAAAGCTGACTGGGACAAATTTACCAACATTACTGAAGAAAGATTCAGTAGACTCCCAGAGCCTGATAATATACACAATGCAGAGAAAAAGTTCAGAAAAATTCTTAACAAGGCCTCCAAGAAAACTATCCCTGGAGGTCGAATCAAGGACATTATACCTGAAATTCCCACTGCAACAACTAACAAAATGAAAGAAAGAGATAATCTTCGAGAAACAAATCCAGACTCTCCAGACATACAAACTCTTAATAGAGAGATCTTGCAAGAGGTTAATTTACATCGTAAAAATAAATGGAGAGAAAAGATAAATGAGATTACCAGCAGCTGCTCCTCTAAACTGTTTAAGCTTATCAAAAACTTGAATGGAAAAGGATGTAGCAGTAATAATCAGGCTATTAAATTCAAAGGTCGATATCTTACTTCATCTTTAGATATTGCTAATGGATTCAATAAGCAATATTCCTCTGTAGTCAGACACATCAGTTCTAAATCATCCAGATGTGTTACAAGGAATATTAAGAAAAATAGCCTTGAAGATCCACCCTCTTTCACCACACAACAGACAGCTGAAGCCATCAAAGCCAGCAAAGCTTCTAAAGCAGCAGGACCTGACAACATCTCCAACCTGCACCTTAAACATCTTGGCCCAATTGGCGTGAGCTACCTAACAAAGATTTTTAATCTTTCATTAGCTCTCAGCATTATACCTGACATTTGGAAAAACTCGGTCATTATCCCTCTCCTGAAACCTGGTAAAGACCCTCAAGATTCCAACTCCTATCGTCCTGTCTCTTTGCTCTGCCCTGCCATCAAAATCCTGGAGCGATTAATTCTTCCTGCACTTTCTGAATCCCTTGAAATACCTGTTTTTCAACATGGTTTTCGTAAAAATCACTCCACAGTTTCAGCCCTGAACGATTTTAATGACCAAGTTGCTTCCGGTTTCAGCAAGAAACGACCACCAGACAGAACAGTTTTGCTGCAAATTGATTTAAGCAAAGCTTTCGACATGGTGTCTCATGATAAACTCTTGAAAGACCTCGGACAATCTTCCCTTCCAAATCCTCTGAAACGTTGGTTTAACTGTTATCTGAAAGGAAGACAATCTCGTGTCAACTTCAGAAACACTACATCCAAATGTAGAAATATTAGAGCTGGAGTTCCCCAAGGAGCTGTAACATCACCAATCCTGTTCAACTATTACCTGAGGAATCTCCCAAACCCACCCAAGAATGTCCAAGTGGTCCAGTATGCAGACGACATCTCTATTTATTCTACTGGTTTGGACATAAATGCTCTTACTGAAGCCATCAATAAGTTTGTCCCTAAGGTCATTGAGTTTCTCAATGAAAGAGAGCTGATAGTGTCACCAGAAAAGTCAACAGTAACTCTGTTCACTCCAGATACCAAGGAATACAAGATCCACCCAAAAGTTCTGATTAACAACATCCAGGTCAAACTTGAACATGAACCTAAACTTCTTGGTGTCACATATGACACTATGTTAACCTTCTCCAAGCACATAAGAAACGTCACAAGCACAGCTGATACCAAAATCAATATGCTGAAGTCTCTCTGTGGCACTGACTGGGGCCAAGATAAAGAGACAATGACAATGACTTACAAAGCCATTGCCAGAAGTGCTATGGAGTATGCCTGCCCTATTTGGAGCCCCATCATCTCTGACTCCAACTGGGAAAAACTACAGGTATCTCAAAATAAGGCTCTCAAAGTTTCTACTGGCACACTGAAAATTACCCCTTATCAACACATACATCAAGAAACCAAAGTGTTACCTATTAGGGAGCACTGCATGATGAAAACTAAGCAATATCTGCTTACCTGTCATCTCCCAGAACACCCAGGCAACAAACACGTTGATAAACCTTTACCTGCCAGAAAACACCTGAAACCAACCATTCAAAACTTCAGAAATAGCATACAACAACATCTTCCAATTAATGCTGAAAACAGAAAAGCCAAACTGAAAGCTATTCACACATCTGAAGTTAGAAACACTCTAGAGAATCTTCCCCCAAATGACGTTTTGGGTTGCAAACCCCCTGAAATCAACAAAGAAGAACTTTCTCTTCCCAGACATGTTAGGACCCAGCTCTCGCAACTTAGATCTGGTTTTAGTCGCAAACTAAACTCCTACCTAACAAGACTTGACAATACAGTTGAAGATAAGTGCCCCAACTGTAGCTACGTTCCTCACGACACTGCACACCTTTTTAACTGCCCCGACGACCCCACAACCCTGACAGTTGTATCCCTATGGACAAAGCCTAAACAGGCTGCTCAATTTCTGAAGCTCGACGAAGGATCTTCCTGATAAGTTTCAATATAAGACGCAAAATACATGTTGTTGGCAGATGCATGTGACAAATCTGTGGAGGCTAATCAATCAATCAAAATGTATATTGATTTCTTGGAAAAATATGGCCTCATATGAGATATCACAAGATTTTAACAGAATATAATAAGTACAAATGTTTCATAATTAAAACTCGGGATCCGTCATTTGTGGGCTTAAAAATTCAAATAAAAGAAAAATCAATAGAGAAAAATTAACGCTTTAAAATGGTACTAATTTCATAAAAATCTGTCCACTCGTTTAGGATCACGAAAATGCCATTCTGCTTATTTTACAAGTATCTCAAGTAAGACCCACTACATTTTCTCCCCTTTTTATCTGGCGAACAGACGTGCCAGATAACATAACGCTCAAATTGGCAAAGACAATAGACTGGTCGGCCAATATTACCTATTGCGATGTCATGGTATTAAGGTTGATAGCCTAGATGTTTTAGTCGCAGTGTTGTACGATGGCAAGGATGCAGGGTCTAACATGATGGGCTGTATCTCTGTCATCTGGATCTTCGGAGTTGATGTCGTTGGTAATAGCGACGTTGTCTCTGCTGTTGTCGTAGGTTCTCGCCTCTCAGGTCGGGTATCGGCCTTCTTCTTTCTCATAAGCTTCTGGTAGGAATGCTTGTTATAAAGATAAAGGTGAGCAATTAAGGCGATGGCGGCTCCAGGTCCTACACGTAGAAATGTGAGGATAATGCATATCAGATCAGTAATAAATTTCAGCCCTAGGATGACCAGGCATGCGAATGCCATTAGGTCGCCATATTCATGGAGCCAGCTCTTGACGCTGCTCCACAAATCAAGTTTGCGTTCCATGTCCGGCACTAGGTTCTCAAGGGTGTACAGGGGTAGGTTGTTGGTGGAAAGCTGGTTACAATTTCCATCTCCGATGCAGAGTCCGTAGGTTATCTCCTTCAGGCTTGCCTCGGTGTAGGAGGGGAAGGTGAGGGTGTGTAACCATTCAGCTCTCTCTCTTTCCGTGTAGATTCCTCCGTGGCTGAAATCCGTCCAGTTAACTAGAGGGGTGTCGATGGTCATCTCCATGGGGGCCTGAGTCTTGATGATGGCGGGAGTCAGCTGAATCCAGCCTTCTTTAGACTTGACAGTTAGGGGGAAAGTTGCTGAACACGTTACCCTTGTAGAATGCAACTTATAATGTTTAGTTGCAGCATCTGCATAACCATCAGGATCTAAAGGTATATCTTGATAGCAATTGATGTCGTCCTTGATCTTCTGAGTCCTCTTGGTGCACTGGAAGGTCATCAACAGGTCTCCCTTCAAGAGTCCGTAAGTCTGCTCATGTAGCAGCACTGGTTGGTCTGACTTTCCATGATAATGGGTTTCGCATATGGTCTTCCGTAGTGTTACATCTAGTTGGCTGAAGGTCTGGCGCATACTGTAGGCTAAATAATTTAAATGTACTGCAGCTTGAAGATTTACATCTATTTGTCCGGGGTTGATGGTGGCGAGTCTGCTGAGTTCGCTGGTCTTGCCCAGGTAGATGCCGTCGTGGTCCGTGGTGATGACATTAAAGGGGCAATGCATTAATTTCATTGCGCCTGTAGTGTTGAGTAAAACTTGCTGCTGGTGGTCCACTAGGTAGGTGTCCATGGTGGTGAGGGGGTTGATGGTGTTGACCATCTGTAGAGTGCAGGAGCTGTCGTTGATATTCCAGACGAATGTCGCGGCGCCAGTGATGCACTCCCCTTTATGATATGGACATGGTAGAGATAGATGATCCGTTTCACTCTCTACCTTGTTGTTGCTAACCAGAAAAGTTTCTTCTTTAAGTAGAATCTGGTACTCAGCTAACTTCAGGGTGTTGTAGTGGATGGTGTCGCCCATGCGGATGGTCTGTCCAATGCAGGTGATCTTGTCGTCTTCCATCTTCAGGGATCCGGCCAGGGTTGCCGAAACGTAGGTTGGGCGGTTAAGTTTCACTTTGATAGGGTCACCGTAGCCAGAAATTTGATATTCCTGCACCAGTGACATGCGGCGGCAATTTTCTGCAGTAATTTCTTCGTGCCTCATAGTTTGGGGTACCTGTTGTAACTTGAGGTGGCCCCAAACTCCGCACTTGAAATGGTACAAGGATACCCTCACTTCGCAGGAGTATCCGTGTACCTTCGTCAGTGTTGGCCTCTGTAGAATTGTGTAGCGCTCCTTCACTGGAACTTCTTGTGTAGGTTCCTCTGCTCTGCATATTGTTTCCTTGTTGAATTTCTTGATGGTGGAAGGGTTTGTGCAATCTACTATATCTATTGAATATGCCTCACTGGTTGGTGCTACCGAAGCCGTTAGCACCGCAATCAGTGGTAGGAAGATTATCGACATGATAAAATTCCACCTCGCGAGTCTCTAGGATCACCGCTTGACACACTCGTTGATTCTTGTTGAACTCCACTGCTTCGGTACTCAAGTTCCAGAAGACTGCTTGTATCTCGCCGGTGTAGTCGCTGTCCACTAATCCTGCCAGTAAAATTACTCCCTCCCGTTCTATGCTTGAACGGCCAAAGAGTTTCAGAAAATATCCGGGGGGTACACGGGTGTGTAGCTTGAGAGGGACGCAAGTCTGTTGCCCAGGGGGAAGGATTGTGTGGGCGGGGCAGTATATGTCATGGCCCGCACTCTCTTTCGTACCCTTGTACGGCAGCTTTGCTCCGCGTTTGACGGGGATTCTGATCGTCCGCGCAAGTGTAGCCACTGCAGGCGGGTCCATATCCTCGTCCGAGCTGTCTAACACCTCTTTGCTCTCCTCCACTTGCTGTTGCCAAAGTGTCCCACTCCTCTGCTTCTTTCCTCCGGATTTAACCCTCTCCCCTTTTTCGGGTGAGTCCGTGGACGGCTCTTCATTGTCGCTTAGAGCGCGCTTCTCTACCCGGGGTGCGGAAGGGTATGTGTACGTAGCTCGCTCGCGCTCTCTATCTCGGCGCGGTGTCTGCGGGGGCGAGCTTCTTCTCGGGCTTCTCTCTCTATCGGGGGTTCGCTTGGCATCTCTCCGTTGAGTGCCCGAACCGGACGGTTCGCAAGATTGATCTCTCTCCCTCCCTCTCTTCTCACTCTGCTCTCTGCGCGGTGTGCGCTGCATCGCTGGTGATCTGGGCGGTGGTGTATCCGGTAGGGGAAGGTTGAGGGGGTCAATGTTGGGCGGTGGTGGTGGTGTTCCTCCCGGTCTATTGGGGGGTCCTCCCTCATCATCGCTGTCATCCCCATTTGAGAAATCAACTCTTGGATTAGGCGGCTTCGCCTGCCTTTCTGGATTCAAGGGAATTTGCTCCCCTGCCTCATCTCCGTCTTCTTCAAATGGTTCTGGGGGAGAAGTTGGGTCTCCATCTGTCATTGCTGGGGGGTAATATGGTTTTAACCGACCAACATGCACAACCAAGTCCTCCTTTTCTCCCGCTGGTATTGTCTGAATCTTGTATAAAACGTCGGCACACTTCTCGGTAATTAAGTATGGTCCACTCCAATGTTTGGTCATCTTCTTCTTTGCTTTACCATGGTTGGGTGCCAAATAAAAGACTTTGTCGCCTACTCGAAATTCGCGACTGCCGTGATACTGCAAAGCATTTCTTCGAATGGTGCTTGCTTGACTCTTCGCCATGGCTTCATACATGGTCGTGTATCTGTCCAATAAATTTCTCACGGCTGTGGGAATATCCTTGTCATCGTCAGGGTTTGGTAACCGCAAAATCAAATCCGCGGGTAGAGTAGCCTCTCTACCCTGGAAGGCAAGAAAGGGGGTCACGCCGGTGCTGCTGTGGATCCTCGTGTTGTACGCCAGGACAACTCCAGGTAAGTATTCTGGCCATAGAGTTTCCCGTCCTTGGATCACGGTTCTCAGCGTCTCTTCCATGGTCCGGTGCCACCTCTCTATAAGGTTGCTCTGGGGGTTCGCCACGGGGCCTAGCTCGTGCTTAACACCGAGCTTCTGCAAGAGTTTCTTCATGATGGTGTTGCAGAACTCTTTTCCCTGGTCACTGTGGAATGCCTGCGGGCATCCAAAGGTACAGATGAACTTGTCCATAATCGTCGTGGCGACCTCGTCGGCGGTCTTCTGTCTCAAGGGGTACGCCTGAACGAAGCGTGACCATCCGTCCTGTAGTGTCAGGATAAAATTGTATCCTTCTGTAGTTGTGTCGAACTTGCCCACCACATCCATATAAACTGTCTGGAGCGGGTACCCGTTTTGGATGGGTACGTGCGCTCCTATCTTGATGTTGGCCTTGATGTTCTTCTGGACGCAGTCATGACAGACGGCGATCCTCAGGCGGATGTCTGCTTGATGTCCCACATAATAAAAATTCCTCAAAAACTTCGATATGGTGGAGTGCATGCCAAAATGCGCTCCGGTGGTAGTTCTGTGGCAGTGAGTGAACACCTCTTCTCTCAGGGACAAAGGGACCATGATTCTGCGTCTCTTCCCGGTGAAGGTGTTGATCTCCTGCTCAATGACTCCATCTTCTGCAATGCGCAGAGTGTCGAAAATCTCAGCCAGCCGGTGCACGTCCCTACTCTCTCCACGCAGGGTTGCCTTGTCTGGTGCACGCCGGTCAACGCCAATCCATCTACGAACCTTTTCCAAAATAGGGTCGTCTAACTGATGCCGGTACACTCTATCTCTGTACCGTTCTCGGCGGTCAGGAAGCTCGTCAGCAGGATCATCCACAGCTCCGACGTACTCTTCCTGCTCAGCCTCTTCCTCGGCTGTGGGGTCTGGCATGTCAGCATCGGTACGCCGGCTTAACGCGTCGGCGTTGGTATTGAGTCTCCCCGGCCGATGAACCACACGGAATTCGTAACCAGCCAGCTCCTCAGTCCACCTGGCCATCATGCCAGTGTTCTTCTTCAGTGACTTCAACTGCTTGAGGGCGCTGTTATCCGTATTAATTTGGAACGGCTTGAAGCTCAGGATTGTTCGAAACTTTCTGATGCCATAAATAACGGCGGAGGCTTCTCCTTTCCATGAGGGATATCGCTGCTCCGCGCCAGTCGTCTTACGTCCCATGGCGGCGATCAACCTCTCGGCGCCATTCTGAACCTGACTCAGGATCGCACTGATTGCTCTTCCGGAGTAGTCGGTGGTCAGTTGAAATGGGGTATCCGCTTCAAAATCAGGCACAGCGCGGATGGGGGCATTCTGGAACTTGTCCTTCAACTGCTGGAACTGCTCATCCATCCCTGGGGTCCACTCTAGCTTCGTGGCTTTCTTCTGTGCATTCATCTCACACGTCAAGTCGGCGTACTCCGGTATGAAGGTCCGGTAGTACCCGTAAAAACCAAGGACACTATTCAACTCGGCGACGGTTGAGGGCGGCGGCCAGTTCTTGATACGCTCCACATACTCTGGCACCATACCGATACCCTCGTGACTTAGCATGTGGCCAAGATACTGGATCTTCTTCTGGAACAGCTTGCTCTTCTTAGCCTTCAGCTTGATTCCAGCCTTGCGGTGGGCCTCAAAAACCTGTCGCATCTGTGGTACATGATCCGCAACTCTCAGGTTGTATGCTATTACATCATCGAGGTAGCATTGCGCTACCTCGCTCCCCAGCGGGTTCATTGCGGTGCTGATGAATCTGCTGTACACCGCTGGTGCTGTGCTGATGCCGAAGGGCATGCGGCGGAATTGCCACAAACCCGTTGGCGTGGCAAAAGCCGTCAGCTCCCTGGATGCTGGATCGATGGAGATGTTGAAGTAGGCGGCTGTGGCATCTAACGTTGAATAAACACGATGTCCTCCTGCGCGGTCCAATAGCGTCTGTATCCTCGGCAGCGGGTAGCTATCTTGCTCTAAACAACTGTTTAACCTGCGGAAGTCCACTGCCCATCTGATCTTTCCATCCTTCTTGCGCACGGGAACAAGGGGGCTCGCCCATGGCGATGAACTCGGCTCAATCACTCCTTGGTTGAGCCAGTCGGCCATCTGTGCCTCCAGATCCTTCAACATCTTAGGGTTCAGTTCCCTGTATCTCTGCCTGATGGGCTCCGTCCCTGGCTTGAGTTTCAACTTCATGGTTACCAGGTCTGTGTGCCCAGGGGCCTCTCGACTGAATATGTCTCTGTATTCATAAATGAGCTCCTTGACTTGCTTCTTGACATCGGGGTGCTCGTTCAGTAGCTCGTTGTCCTCCATCTCCAGGTCCTCCCAGACTTCCTTGAACGTGGGGTTCTCCATCTGCTCCTTCGTCATGGGCTTGGTGGCGTCGCTCGTCTTGTTCTCGGACATTGACTGAATAACTTCGTGGGGCTCTCTCAACACCAAGCTCTCGGTGTTGATCACCATACTGCTGTCCTCACAAATCTCGGCGGTGAACACACACCCGGCCGATGCAATGCACGGCGCCTCCTGCAGGTTGACGACAGGGATGCGGACTATCCCATTCTGCTGGGCTCTGTATACTCCTTCCAACACACGCACTGGACTATCATCTAAAACGGTCTCTTCTACCATGACAATCGCTTGCGGTCGGAGTTCTCGGCTAGGAAGAAAATTCACGACAGACACTGACTCTGGCGCGAGAATCCTAGTCGCTTGGACGGACAAACGGACAGGACGCGGCCGCTTACCTACTGCGACGGTTTTCAAACGAACGGCCGGCCCTTGGGAATTACGAAGCGGTCCCTTGACATTACGTGTCCAAACGTTTTTGCGCTCAAAATCTGCTTTTGCTTTGTGCTTAAAAGAAAGTTGCGCAACATATGATTCGACGGAATCCGGTTTAAGGGCTAAAAACTCACGTGAATGGTGCACATTACCATTCGCAAAATTATCTTCTGCTTTACATAAATCTTTAAAAGTGGGAGTACAAACATTTACAGCATTACTATAGCTACTTATTTCTGCATTCAACTCCTCGAAGGCTCGAAATGAAACACTTATCTGAGGGTTGGGGGGCGAGCGCTCCCCCGGCGGTTTTCCAGACCGCTCTTCGTCTTCTGAGGTACTTGGAACCTCGTAGTCGATGGACTGCACAAGCGGGACTCTCGTCTGCTTCACGACCAACGCCGCCTGCACCGGTGATGAGTAATCTAGAACTCCACGAATCTCCTCGACCCACTTGCACCCAAGATTGATGGGGGTGCGAAGCTCAGGTATAACCAAGGCCTCTCGAATGTAGCTAGGACAGTCATCTCCCAAGATGACGCTGATGTTGTACACACGGCCGATGACGTCCATATCGCCGCCATTCGCCGCTGTTCCCACTGATAACTCGCAAGGAACGATCGGCAACTGTAGTTTCCGGGCTAACTCCTCATTTACGGCGACTCCTTCGTGCAACTTGTTACCGGTATCGATGAGACCATAGGTCCGCACAGTCGGTCCATTCGCACGCAGGCTGATCTTAACCATGGCCCGGGCGCCTCTCCGTCCTTGCATCTGATTGAGGGTGGTAGGGTCTACAGTTGCTGAGGGACTCCGACCTACCGACGGGAGCCCTCTCTCACATTTTTTGAAGTCTTGCTTCTGTGGCCAACTGCTTCCAGACAGTTGACATCTCCGTAGAACTGTGCCTGGTCATCATCTCCTACGCCACTGTCCGCGTCTCCAGGTTCGTTGGTACGCATCTCTCGCACGGCGTGCCGGCCACGATCTTGATATTGTCGGCCGCGTCCGCCGCTGTTGGCGTTCTTCTCCTGGTTCCTCTTGCGCACGTTCGCCAGCTTGTCCTCAGGAATAGTACACGTCTTCTGCCAATGGCCAGGCGTGCCACACCTCCGACAGTTGCCTTTCGGTTTGTCTTTGGTGGCACCGCCCGTACCCTTACTCGCTTGCTGTTTCTTCTTAGGGCAATTACGCGAATAATGGCCTGTCTGGTTACAATTGTAGCACTTGACGCTACTAGTTCCATCTCCGACAGCGTTGACCTCCATATCCTCGGTGCCGTCGTTGCGATAGATGACACGGTTGGACGTGGCGAGGCCATCCATGGAGGTATCCTCAGCATCTCCATGGTGAATAAGTTGGCGCTGTGTGGCAATCTCGTTCATAATAACGTTCCGTAGGACACCCATGCTGGTAATACTAGGTAGCTGACAGAAAACTCTTTTTCGTACCTCTCGATGGCGTAAACCAAGGGTTACCTCTTTCCGGAATTGGCCTGGATCACGGTTGTCTGGGGAGTAGGCCTTCAACCACATCTGCTCTTTCTTGGCAAGATACGTCTGCGGAATCTCGTTCTTGCCCTGCGACAACTGCTTATACGCGTCCTTGTTGATGTCTGAATCTGATGGTGCTAGGAATATGGCATCCAGCCTATCCATTACCTGCTCAAGGGTGAGCGCATCTTGGTTGTCAGCAACTTCTCGGGCCATCTGGAACGCTTCTCCGTCGAGACTCATGATGTATTGGCCTTTCCTGCCCTCTTGATCCGATGGGTGATGACGGGCAATTCTAAACGCGTTGGCCATCTTGGTCTTGTGGCCATCCCAATCTTCTCCGGCACGGTTGCAAAACCGGGGAAAATTCTGCTTGTTAAGCTTCCGGCGCTGGTTCTCCAACCAGGTATTGCCTAGCGCAATGAGCTGAGCGTTCTCATTAGGCGCTCCTTCTGCCTGTGCCTCTTGAATAGCACGCTGCAAATTCAACTGCTCTAGATCAGCGGCCTGTTGAGCTTGCGCCATCTTCGAAACTTAACGAAATTTCTTCAAAATTTAAGGAAAATTTTACCAAGTTGATGTCCCAGACGTCAGAATGGTCCCACACTGGTCTCCAAACACAGGGGTTTTCGTCCTTTCTGATCTCAGTTCTCATAAAACTCGTCTGGATGTACACAATCGTCCGAAATTACCGTAGTTCCTCTGGGTAATTTCCTCGTAAATCTCCTGTTGAGCACTGCGGTTTATCCAAGCACAGCTGTCACCAGTTTGACTGTAGCAGATCGGACGTAATAGATAGCTTTTTAAAAACTATTAAAGCCCGCCTCGAGCGGTGTGGCGGCACTTCACGTTGGAATGGTAACGTTGTGGCTGAAGCGATCCAAGAGCGAAGCAACTCGTTCCCTTCGTTTGTACGTCTCCGCTAAGTTAAATAACGAATATTACACGCAAGTACCCACAGGGGATTTATATGTTTCTGGATAATTAATTGCAGCTATGATTAGCTGCCCACAAATTGGAGTTGATACTCTACTAACAACTGTTTGTGCGGAACTGATGTATTTTCAATAGACAAGTATAGTTTACACAAAATTAATGAATACATATTATATCAATATACATATAGGAAAATTACAGAGAGTATTGAAGTATTGAGGGGGCGTTTCTGATCATACAGGGATGGCAAGGGATACACGTAGGTCTGCGTAGGATAGATCAGCAGGCCGGAGTGTATGTTGAGTTTCCCGTTTAGTCACGTTCAGTTGTGCAGGGGAAATCTCCGTGATGCATTGAGGATGCCAAATCCCTGGATAACTGGAGCTCTCTTCTACAAAAGTACATAAGTTAAATATCGCCTAAAACCTACACGCGTAGATGATAGAAAGGTCAAATATACATATAAATGCGGAGCATTATATGTATATTGATTTCTTGGAAAAATATGGCCTCATATGAGATATCACAAGATTTTAACAGAATATAATAAGTACAAATGTTTCATAATTAAAACTCGGGATCCGTCATTTGTGGGCTTAAAAATTCAAATAAAAGAAAAATCAATAGAGAAAAATTAACGCTTTAAAATGGTACTAATTTCATAAAAATCTGTCCACTCGTTTAGGATCACGAAAATGCCATTCTGCTTATTTTACAAGTATCTCAAGTAAGACCCACTACATATTGCAATTCTTTTAGAATATCGTCCTCCTGGTTAAAAACAAACCTATTCTTAGGAAAGGGGGGAGGGGGTGGAATGTTAGAATCGCCCTATCGATTTAAACTTCACATGTAAATTCTTGCAACTATAAGGTATTACCCAATAACCAGGAAACCAATAGCTAATTTGACTCTAATTTAGAATTTTCTATTTTACTCCTATGGACGTTGCCTTTTTTTGTTTTCTCAGGGATCTAAAGGGATAAGCTAGACAATGGCCGATAAATTAATGTAATTCCCCGATCAGTGGTTGAACAGTTTTGACACTTAACTTGATTTAGCAAGCATCCAAAGGCCCCCTAAGTTGAAAGTTCGACGAATAAGAAAATGTTATTATAAAACTTTGGTGACTGGTGGATGTAAAGGGATAAGACAATGGCCGATGATCCCTAATGATACCCCTTTCTGTATGTTACAATTAGTGGTTGAAACGTTTGCACACTCAGCTATATGAACATACCTAACAAAATTAAATAAAAGTCCTGAAAGTTGTTAGGTAAACTTGACTCAGATTATGCCGTCAAAAAAAATTTACCAATGAGTGACCACTATAAATTTTACCTTTGGTCAATTACAGTGTATTCTGGCCTCTCATTGGATAATTTTTTGAGTCAGCCACTTTTACTTGGTTCTTTCTGGTGTATAAAAAAGACTAATATCCTCTTCCTTTCCTCCCTGTTTTTTTTCCTTTGTGTTTACACTTCTAATATTAAGAACTAGGTGTGAGCGTTTCTTCAAAAAATTAAAATTTTTAAAAGTGCAGCTACGCTTTAACTATTAATTGTTGTTGTGCTTTAAAAAGAAAAATATTTAGTAAAACAAGTATGACAACATCCATAAAAGCGAAGCTCTGAAATGGAAGTACAAACGAACATTAACCCTGAATGAGCAGAATATTAATGCATAAGTATTAACAAAATTGTAAATAAATTTGTTGCAAAACTGATTAAATACATGTTGTATTGATAAGGACATACTTACATTATAGGACATGATTCGCTTATAACATTGTACCTTGTTGTAATTGGAATCGAAATTCCCAAAAAAACATATGAATCAGATAATTCTAACATACAAAAAGTTTTTGTCAAAAAAGAAAAAAATAGCATGTTTTAAATGAACGTACCTAACAATCATAGAATTGCTGTGTTTTAAAGTCGTATCTAACTGTTATAAGAATTACCATGAAAAGTTTTAAATCGATAGGACAATTCTAATATGTTTAGATTAACGAAAAGAACTAACTGTCCGTGGCTGACGGACTTAAGGACGGTCAGACCCTAATTATATAAAAGCGTCGCTTTTAAAAGTTTCAAAAAATAAAAATACATAATTCTATAATAGCCATTGCATTGGTTCATTTATCAAGGAAGAGGGTTCTTAGTCTTACCCCAAGGATATTAGTCTAATGACATTTTAATAAGAGAAATATTCCCTGAAAATCAATCAGACCAGCCATTAGCAAGACCTTAAGCTCCAAGAAGAAAATAAAATTTTGTTGTAAGGAAAAAATGTTTTTGTTGAGTATGGTTAAAATTAATGGATTCTACCTTTTTATAAAAATCATTTATATTCGTTAACTAAGGGTAGGAAAACTTTGGGGATCTTAAGGGATAAGACAATGTAAGATAAATTAATGTCTAATCTAATTATGATAAACAAAATTTCCCCTTTTGTTTATAAAAATTATTGATGTAAAAATTTAGATAATAGTACTAGTTTAAAACAACCATAAAATTTTAAGAAAAGTCCCAAAAATTTTCACGAAAATAAAGTTAAATATTTTTGTATGAGTTTATAAAACTTTGGGGAATAGTATAATTTATGGCCCAACATCCCCTCCCTCCCTGTTAAACTTAGAAAGGTATTTTTATAAAATATAAGGATCGGCATCCGCTCGTCAGCCATCAGTACGCCGCAGAAAAAAATGACCTTTTTCAACTTTGAAAATCCACAATATGACAATCCGTCTTTTTTTAAGGGAATAAAACAATGGTCGATAAATTGATTTACAATCCCCTATAATTACCACTTCTGTGGTATTAAAATTATTGATTATAATTTTAAAGCCCACACATGAGAGAATGTGTTAAAACTTTGTGTACCAGTTTAGTGTTTACTCCAATGTTCCCACTGGGTAAATAAACTTTTAAGGATTATTTTTACAAAGGGAGGTAGGGGACAGTTCTAGACATTCTAGACCCAAAAGTTTTATAATAAGTTCAGTCATTCATTAGCTTTAAAACTATCAAAATATTTCCCCACAACTCACTTCCTTTTTTCCTCCTCTTCTTACACACCCCTCTTCAATTACATAAGAAAACAAATTATACCCGCCACCATAGTTTAAAAGGTTTCGTGATTTTTCTAGAATTGATTGTTAGAATAGCTACCCCTGGGATTTATATCAATTTGTTGTCCCTTGCCTTATTAAGATATGAATCTGGGTACAATCATAGGTTCTTTAGCAACTGTAAGCTTACACTAACAAAGCTAAGCACTTAAAAACCTAAATCTTAATTAATTTGTAATAAATACAATAAAAGGATTATTAATTTCAAACCCAAGAATTGGAGCAAGGAAGTATTAAATTGATAAGGAATGACTGAAGCTGAAAACCAGGGGCGTCACAAAGGGGGGTGTAAGCAAGGGGAATTTTTTACACTCAATTTAAAGAAAATACTGAAACTCCTTTTAATTTTTGAGAATCGTTCTAATACATATTCCCAAACTTTAGACACTTTTAAATACCTTGAGAACTCTTAAATTTAACCCCCCCCCCTCTTATTTTAGATATAGATTTAAAATAGGGGGGAAAGTTATGTGTTTTACTTTAGTTCAGGTTAGGTAAGATATATTGGGTAATTAGTGTTATGGCTCCCTGCAGGGGTTAAGGATTGGGGAATAATACTCTCACCCCTTACTTAAATCTATCTTTGAAAAATTTAGGGGGGTTTCAGAGCTCATCAGAAACTAGTATATGAATCTCTAGTTTTAAATTAAAGTAAGGATCCTTATGTGTGTTTGTCTGTCTCATACCAAAGGATCTCGGTAACTGCTGAACGATAGATTTTCATTTAAAGTGTAGATTCTCATAGGTCCTGTAAAGGTTTATAAATATTATATAAATGCCTCTCAAAAAAACTTTTAAAAAAATATATTTTAAAACTAAAATCTAAAGTAGAGTGGGTCGACTCATCCTCTCCCCTACAAGGGCCATTAGAGGCGTAGCCGCTAGTATTTTAGTTGATTTAGTGGGTAACTCCTCTCCTAAAGCTTGATTACACCCCCCTAAATTAGGTTTAATGGGATTGTTAAATTCTTTGGTGTACACTGCTGAATAACCCCCACTTAATAAAAACCCGTGCTTGCCTGTAGTTAAAACATTATCAAGTTGCATGGAAACTTCTAGAAACTAGCAACACACCCATTACAATTCATACAGAATATACGTGGATATTATGACAGGGAAAAAATTGTCGTCAATTTAGGTCGCTAACATGGACATAATTTATTGGCCAGTTCCTTCATCCAAGGCAGGGGATGGGGCTAAGTGGGTGGAAGGGGGAATCCGTTATATTAGCTAGCTGAAAGCTTCACTTTATCAGAGAACATGAAATCTGGTGTAACATCCAACTACTAATAAATCAATTCCCATTACATGCAGTAAGTTTTTTCATATCAATTTCATAAGTTACCAGACTTTAAGCTGTAGTTGAAATAATATTTTGTGGACAGTTGCAATGAAATTGTCCTAAGGATAAAAACTCGTTATGTAGCAGGTAAGCTAGAGAAAGCTTTTCCAGTATGACTTTGAAACCGATTAATATCTGCTAGATTATAACTGGTTCTATGCAATACTGAAAAATCATGTATCGTTTTGTATTATATCCAGTTTTCTATGAATATAAAAATGTACAATAATAATATTAAAACCAGTTTTGCCGTCTAACAAAACTGATTTAATCTTATACATCTTTATACCATCGGAAAGCAATAAATAACCATAAACCTTTCCTGTATTTTGAAAGTAAGCATTAGAAAATCTATGGTAAGAATCTATAGTCATGGTCATTATATTGCAAGTTCTTTATGTCCAGCTCTGTTTGTTAAGTTTGAGCATGATAGAATTGTACTATTAATATAATATTTGTATTTATGAGCTTCACTATTTGAGGAAAAACTAATTATCTAGCAACTTTTTTTTGAGGGGGTTATTTTTTTACAGTGACTTTTCCCCATGGTGCAGTGAGGGTTCCCCAAACTGCCTTATTTTGTTGTTGTTTATTTTAGGAGGGGGGGGGAGGGGAGTCCCATTCCCCAAGAAAATATCTTAAAACCACCACTGGACAACATAGTATATTCTCTAAAGAGTAAAGCCCAATCAGTTCATTGTTTACTTTTTCTTTGAAAAAAAAGAACAAAATTTGGAGAAGGGAGAATTTTTTTCTTTTGGGTGGAGGTTGCAGGTGTCCCACGATTGGAGCCCAATCAGTTCGATTGTTACTGAGATTTTAAGCTTTAGACAGACAGAAAGACTGACAGATAGATAGAGAAACATTGTTTTAATTTGTATTATAGATATGATCCTGTTCAACAATAAGATTTCTTTGGTTTACTTATCTGTTCATTCAATTAATTGATATTATTATCTAAACTTTGAGTAAAAGAATAAATGTATTGTAAAACAATTAATCAAGATTTGTTATTAGTCGCCTGACTGCACAACATAACAGATGGGTATTCTTGATCACCTCCGGGTCAACAGGATATTTGTATCCAAACATGTTCCAAAGGTAGCTATTACTGCAGAAAGGTATGTTTCCAGTTTATTTAGTGATCTACTTTATACAGCTTACCAGTGAAAAATTTGTTAAAATTATGGCCCCCAGCCAAAATATGGTTGATTTATGCAAAAAAAATGACCCATGCAAAATATTTTTTCTGTAATGCAAAAATTGCGACAGAACAAGCACTGCAAAGTTTTTAAATCTGCAAAAAGGCCTGTTTTTAATGCTTTTGTGCAATCTCAATTTTAAAGATTTTTACAAAATTTCAATTCTGGTGTCTCGATTTAAACCTGAAATTTACCAAATTTGCAGTGCTAGTACCGTCGCAATTTTTGCATTACCCTGTATACTAAAATGTTACTTGGCTGCAATCTAAAAGTACCTGGATCTGTGTCTGTATGTCCCATAGGATCTCGCTAACAACTGAACCAATATGGATTTACTTCAAAGTGTAGATTCTAATATGTCCTAGGTTTTGTAACAATTTTGGGGAAGCATACTTTTTTTTATAAAATGGGATGGGTAAATTCCCTCCTACCCCATTTTTTAGTGTCCCTAGAACCCTACCTGCTATTTAAAGATAAAGGCCTGATTTTTTGTGATAATTCCTCTGTCCTATAAGCAATCAGTCAAATGTTTTGACAATATATAGCTATGCTATGCTGATTATATACTTTATGTACTTTATAACACATGTTCTATTTATCCCTCCCAGGAATATATCCCTCCACAATTTTAAGGAGGACATATGATTTCTTTGCACAAAATACAGCTGAAAAGGTTTTTGACAAATATTCAAAAGAAAATTTCCCTTTTACTCTGAAACTTACTTCAACTGTTAATCCTTTCTTGATTTAAAATAAAAAAAGATATTATTATGTCTCACTATACTGCTAATAAATATAGGCATTCTGGATCATATGAAGGAAATGAAGTCATTCTTTAAAAGGACAGAAATTTCATTCCAAAAAGGACAAAAATCATCTTCCTTTTTCTCAGATAAGTGAAATATGGACAAAAATCACTCTCCATTTTCTCACATATCTGAAAAAGAGAATAAAAATCACCTCCCTAAATCTCACTTAATCTTCCTAATCCTAGGAAAATTAACCTAGTTCCTCCAAATTCTACCTTTTCATAACAAAGTCTACCTTTTCCTTACACATTCTCACTTATTCTCAGATAACCTACCTTATTCTAAGAAATTCTTCCTAAATCTAAGAAAATCTACCTGACTCCCCCAAATTCTTCCTTAGTCCCCCAAATTCTTCCTTATTTTTAGGAAATTCTACCTTATTCTAAGAAATTCTTCCTTATTCTAAGAAAATCTACCTTATTCCCCCAAATTCTTCCTTATTCTTGGAAATTCTACGTTATTCTAAGATATTCTTCCTTATTCTTAGAAATTCTACCTTATTCTAAGAAAATCTACCTTATTCTAAGAAAATCTTCCTAATTCTCCCAAATTCTTCCTTATTTTAAGAAAATCTACCTTATTCTAAGAAATTCTTCCTTATTTTAAGAAAATCTACCCTATTTTAACAAATTCTTCCTTATTCTAAGAAAATCTACCTTATTCTAAGAAATTTTTCCTTATTTTAAGAAATTCTACCTTATTCTAAGAAAATCTACTTTATTCTAAGAAATTCTTCCTTATTCTAATAAATTCTTCCTTATTCTAAGAAAATCTACCTTATTCTAAGAAATTCTTCCTTATTCTTAGAAATTCTACCTTATTCTAAGAAAATCTACCTTATTCTAAGAAATTCTTCCTTGTTCTAAGAAAATCTACCTTATTCTAAGAAATTCTTCCTTATTCTAAGAAAATCTATATTATTCTCCCTAATTCTTTCTTATTCCCCCAAATTCTACCTTATTCTAAGAAAATCTTCCTTATTCTAAGAAAATCTACCTTATTCTAAGATTTGGGAAATGGTTCAAATCCTTAATAAATTTGGCAGTTAAGGCCAAAAATATTTTGGCACTTAGTTAAAATTTTGGAAACTCTACATTATTCTAAGATATTCTTCCTTATTCTAAGAAAATCTTCCTAATTCTCCCAAATTCTTCCTTATTTTAAGAAAATCTACCTTATTCTAAGAAATTCTTCCTTATTTTAAGAAAATCTACCCTATTTTAACAAATTCTTCCTTATTCTAACAAATTCTTCTTATTCTAAGAAAATCTACCTTATTCTAAAAAATTCTTCCTTACTTGCAAACCATAGCAAATTCTTGCAATATATGAGGGTCCCAAACTCAAAAACGAATATACAGCGCGATCCGACCACCTGTTCTTGAGATACGGTGACCTGGTGTCCTTGGTACTGATGGTAAGATTTGGGAAATGGTTCGAATCCTTAATAAATTTGGCAGTTAAGGCCAAAAATATTTTGGCACTTAGTTAAAATTTTGGAAACTCTACGTTATTCTAAGATATTCTTCCTTATTCTAAGAAAATCTTCCTAATTCTCCCAAATTCTTCCTTATTTTAAGAAAATCTACCTTATTCTAAGAAATTCTTCCTTATTTTAAGAAAATCTACCCTATTTTAACAAATTCTTCCTTATTCTAAGAAAATCTACCTTATTCTAAGAAATTTTTCCTTATTCTAAGAAATTCTACCTTATTCTAAGAAAATCTACTTTATTCTAAGAAATTCTTCCTTATTCTAACAAATTCTTCCTTATTCTAAGAAAATCTACCTTATTCTAAGAAATTCTTCCTTATTCTAAGAAATTCTTCCTTATTCTAACAAATTCTTCCTTATTCTAAGAAAATCTACCTTATTCTAAGAAATTCTTCCTTATTCTTAGAAATTCTACCTTCCTTATTCTAAGAAAATCTACCTTATTCTAAGAAATTCTTCCTTGTTCTAAGAAAATCTACCTTATTCTAAGAAATTCTTCCTTATTCTAAGAAAATCTATATTATTCTCCCTAATTCTTTCTTATTCCCCCAAATTCTACCTTATTCTAAGAAAATCTTCCTTATTCTAAGAAAATCTACCTTATTCTAAGAAATTCTTCCTTATTCTAAGGCAGATTTTCTTAGAATAAGGAAGGCTTTGGAAGAATAAGGTAGATTTTCTAAAATAAGGTAGAATTTCTTAGAATAAGGAAGAATGTCTTAAAAAAAGGTAGATTTTCTTAGAATAAGGTAAAATTTCTTTGAATAAAGTAGATTTTCTTAGAACAAGGAAGAATTTCTTAAATTAAGGTAGATTTTCTTAGGATAAGGAAGAATTTCTAAGAATAAGGTAGATTTTCTTAGAATAAGGTAGAATTTCTTAGAATAAGGAAGAATTTGGGAGAATTAGGTAGATTTTCTTAGAATAAGGAAGATTTTATTAGAAAAAGTAAGAATTTCTTAGAATAAGGTAGAATTTCTTATAACAAGGAAGAATTTCTTAGAATAAGGTAGAATTTGGGGAAATAAGGAATAATTAGAGAGAATAAGGTTGATTTTCTTAGAATAAGGAAGAATTTCTTAGAATAAGGTAGATTTTCTTAGAACAAGGAAGAATTTCTTAGAATAAGGAAGAATTTGGGAGAATAAGGTAGATTTTCTTAGAATAAGGAAGAATTTCTTAGAATAAGGTAGATTTTCTTAGAATAAGGTAGAATTTCTTATGACAAGGAAGAATTTCTTAGAATAAGGTAGATTTTCTTAGAATAAGGAAGAATTTGGGGGAATAAGGTAGATTTTCTTGAAATAAGAAAGAATTTCTTAGAATAAGGTAAGTTATCTGAGAATAAGGGAGAATTTGTGTAATTAAGGTAGAATTTCTGAGAATAAGGAAGAATTTGGTGAAATAAGGTAGATTAATTAAACATGGTTGTAATAGTGAGGAAAAGGAAGAATTTGTAAGATGGTGGACAGAGGTCACCTTCCTTTAGTGATAATTTGTAAGATAGTGGACAGAAATCACCTTCCTTACTAAGAATTTGTAAGAAAAAGGAAAGGAAATAGCCTTCCTATACCCAAGGAAGGGGATTTCTGTCCTTTTTAGGAATGACTTCATTTCCTTCATATGATCCGGCATTCTTAGTAAAATATTAAAATACTTCTTTAGAATAAAAACCTTTTGTGATGTGCCATATGAATATGTCATCTCACAGTTATGGAATCTCGACCATAAAGATTTTTTTTATCCAATCTTGACAAGAGAGGTATTTTTGGAAAGAGGAATATATATAGAAAACGCCTATGTAAATTAGAAAATCCGCAGAAATAATATTTGCAAGTTATTTGCAAAACTTTGCAGTAATAAATTGCAAAATTAATTTCATGCTTTAAATGGCAGATTTAGAAAAAAATCTTTTAATGAAAATATAAGAATATTTTTATGGTCGAGATTCCATAACTGTGAGCTGTAGTAGTGATATATTATTTCCATAAATTTATTTTTTGTTTCTATAATCAATTAAGAGTCAATAGACTTGCACAGATAATTGGTGAGGTTCCAGGTGGTGACTTCACTGGAGCCAAATGCATTGGAATGGGCTTTGTAGAAGTCTCTAACTTTTATGCAAAACAAGCTCAAAAGGTTAAATTCTTAAAATGATTCAGATATTAATATTTATTTTGAATTAGAATTTAATCATTAAACAGTTAATTATCCTTTTATAAGCATTTTTTTTCAGGGTTTAGCCAAGAATTTTAAAAAGGTTTTATCTGGAGTTAGTAAAATGGTTGATGACTTGAAGGACATTGTCAGCAAAGAAGATCAAATGTTTGTGGACTCACTGGAATAGGTTGACATAACCTACAAAGATTTGAAGGATCAGAAAGTTGGGGGAATGCAGGAATTGAAAAATGATATTCGAAATGTCCAGGTATTTTTCACATACAGTTTATATTATTTACTATTTAAGTAGGTATTTTTAATTCCATATGCTTGTAATTTTAAGGTATTATGATTTTTATTGTAAGTGAAGATAATTCACTTCTCTTCACTTTCTATTTTTCTTATTTCCCCTTCTCATTGATTTATCCTTCATCCCCCCTACTTTTCATTCATTTGATTTCTGCTTTTTAAAAATTTCTTCTTTAGAACAAACATAAAAATAAACAATCAAAATATGAGGAGATAAATTTAAAAATTTTATTCCAATATTTAGGCTCAGATTACAACAGTGGAAACCATGATTATTGACCTCCGCCACTTATCAGGATGTCAGGTGATTATTGGACAATACATTTCATTCAATTCCAAGGTCAGCATTGAAGAATGGAGTTTCAAATTCCAGTATTTTATAGCAGAATTCGAAGGAAGTCTCAGAGATTTCTCAAGAAGCAATCTCAACCAACTTTTTCTAAAAATATTCAAAAACCATTGTTCAAAGTCATGGGAACCTTTATATAGAGCTTTCATCTATATATGGGATGTCAGGTACAGGATTTTGCTTTTATAATATATTTATCCCATCTGTTTAACATTGATTATTCTTTGTTATGGTTTTTTAATTTAAATCATCAAAATTCTAATATGAGCGTTTTTCAGAGCCATGTATTTCTTCATCAAGTGCACATATATACTACATCTTCCAAAATCAGCTCCTGTAATAGACATAGAACAGTATTTGAAGCATGAACTAGAACTGCTTGAGAATGATTTCAAAATTGCAGAAGATACTATCCAGACTGTTACTTTTGGATTCTTCAGGTCTCTACTGACAAGTAATAGTTCAAGGAGGCGCCAATGGGAAGCTTATCTGGAGGATCTGGAGTGGAGGCAAACCACAGAGTACAAGTTCCTGCAAGACATTTCTTTTTGGAACCAAGTAAAATTCTATAATATTTAACACAATATATATATTTTTCTTGTTCTTTAGAAAAAGAAATAAAAACATAATAAGGTAATTATTTTTTTTCTCATTTTGACATTGATTTTATTGCAGGGTGTAACAAAACATTTTACAAACTTTGTTGCAAATGAAGAACAGTATATGAAATTCTGTGTCAGCATTGAACATCATCAAAATCTTACTAAGCAAGAAAGCATTCAAGAAATTAGTAATCAGTTTCTCTTGAACCAATTAGAAGATAGTATGAAAGACTTTAATGAAGAAAATTTATGCATGAGCTTTGCAAAGTTTTTCAAGGAGAAGTGCCAAAATAATTGGGATCCCCTATATGAAGAATACTGTAAGATTAAAAGATGCAGGTATCAAGATCTTACTGTATCATTTATTATAAGTTAAAAAACTAAATAAATTTTCTTCAGTTTACATATAACATTCAGCTAAACTGCAATTGATCACATATATTTCAAATAATTAATTAAGAAGAAAAGGACTTTTTCACTTTAATTAAAACCTTTTAATACTGATCTATGATTTTAATTTTATTCAAAGATTGATGTACTTGGATGTAAAACTGAATTACATGGCACACATTCACTCATCTAGTATTGACCTAAAGAAGAAAGGAGATGAGGAAAAGAAAATTCTTGAGAAAGATATCAAGACTGTAGACAATGCAATGATAAAGTTTCTAGATGCTAGTCTGGTAGACTTGAATGAAGAAGTTTTGTGTGAAAGCTTCCTGACAATATACAAAGAGAAATGTCAAAATAGCTTGGACCCTGTCTTAGAGGAATACACTAGACTTAAAAGTAGCAGGTAATATTTGTGAAATGCCTTTTGTTATTATTATTGATTCATTGTAATAAAGATAATACAATTACAATATAACCCTATTATTACATGTGAAATAATATACAATTATTATTTAGATCAATGTACTCAGATCTAAAACTGACTTTCATAGAACAGATTATTGCACCTGACAAAGACACCAAAATAAAAGTTGATAAAGAAATAGAAATTATGGAAAAAGATATGAAGACTTTAAAGAATGCAATCCAGATATTTCTAAAGAAAAGTTTGAAAGATGAAGGCCTTAGCAAATTTAATGGAGATTTCTTCTATAAAAGGTTTATGAATATTTTTAAAGAGAAATGCCAAGATAGCTGGGACCCTTTGATTGACGAATACCATAGAATTAAAAGCATGAGGTATAATTTCTTTCAAACATTTCTTGATAGAATTATTTATTTCATGTTATAAAACATAAAATAAACAATATTATTATTATCTAGATCTATGTTTTCAAATTTCAAACTGGCTATTATAGAGCTTAGTTTCTCATCTGACAAAGTTATCAAGATGAAAATTGACGAGGAAATGACACTTATTAATGAAGATATGAACACAGTAAACATTGCAATCCAGAATTGTATAGAAGATGGTATGGAAAATGAAGGTCTGAAAGACTTAAATGAAGATTTACTGTACAACAGCTTTCAGAAGATTTTCAAGGAGAAATGCCAAAATAGTTGGAGCCCTTTGTTTGAGGAATACCATCAAATCAAAAGCCGCAGGTATATTTCCTTCTTATTGTGAAAGCTTTTTGATTTATTTATGATTATGATTTTTATCATCAGCAAATTTTTTCACCTTTTTCTATAAAAATGGAAAAAAAACAGGGGTGAAGGGGGTAGGTATAAGGAAATAGAAATAGTTTATTAAAAGTTAATAAATAAAAAAGTAGTCTTTCCTGCACCACTAAGGGTGGAGTAAGTAGTTTATTTATAAAATTCTTTACCTTATTATTTTATAGGTCAAAGTTCATGAATCTCAAACTGGCTTTCAACAAATATATTTACTCATCTGACAAAGATATTGAAGAGAAACATGACCAGGAAAGGAAGCTTCTTGAGAAAGATAAGAAGACTGTAGACAATGCCATCCAGAGAGTGTGTTCAGGATTTTTCTTTGCTGCCCTTCATGCCCGTGCAGACTGGCCTCTTGATCTAGGTAACATTACCATTTAATATCAAAAGTAATTTTTCAGTACAGTTAAACATGAAATTGACATTTTAAAAGACAAACAACTTTTTTTTGTGTTTTATATGATTCATTCTAATTATATGAATAATGTAATTATATGTTTATTTCATTGAACTAAACTGAGAATTTAACAAAATCCTTTCTGTTTACAGATCAATGAAATTTCATTTTTTGGGGGTTTGGGAGTGTCCCACCCCCTATGAAAATAGCTTAAAACCACAACAGGACCAATAGGTAAATACGCTGAAGAGAAGAATCCAATCGGTTCGTGGTTACAAGATCTTAAGCTTCAGATGGACGGACAGACATCATTCTACTTTGTATTATATATAAATAGATGTGTGAATTTTGTATAAAGATATATTTGGACATAACAATAAGTATCTACTATCTTACTCAAAATTTCCTTCATCTGTTTTATGTTTATCTCTGCAATACCTATCAACATGATATATTTTGTTTAGAATACATTCCAGACTTCAATGAAATTGAAAAAACAGAATCCAACTTTTACACGACATCTACAGTTGGAGAAATCATGTATGGTGACAAGAGCAGAAACACAACTACAGTCAACATTTATAGAAATTCTCAAGAACCATTTGTCCTTGTTCATAATTTAACAGATGATCATGAGTACATACATAAATTGAATGATGAAGGACAATTACAAGAAGGTATATACAGATACAAATTTCCTTGGGGAGACACAGAGATAGGATGCAGACTATTCTGGAGAGGGGACAGACAAGAAGATAAGGTGGTTAGGTTATACAAATTTAGTTCAAGTGGAGAAATAAGATATTTTGAACAAGTCTGGGGTAAAGAAGACAAATCATATCGCACAGTAACTGAATACATGTTCCATCTTGATACTTTATCTTGGTCCAAAGTGGAAATAGAAAACTAATTTTTAGCATAATATTGTTTTACTTAATATTTTTGTGATTAATCATTATCCTCATATCAAAGTAAGAATATTTCTGTCGGTGTAGCTTGCTAATCGCTGGACCATTTTGGTTCTCCTCACAAGTTAAAGCTTCTCATTGGAACCCAAAAAAAGACGTTTTGGTTAATTTCTCTTCATAAAGTGCCTCTAGAGGCCTATAAGAGCGTAGCTGCTAGTTGACTGTATAATAAACTGAGTAAAAATATATTATACAAAACAAATGTAATTAAGTTGTTATTGCTGCGCTACTTACAGAAATAATTGTCCATTTTTATCAATCTTATGATTTTATTGTAACCTAAAAATAATATAACTCTACATTTGTATTATATGATCATACTCGTTTTTATTAAATTTCGCTTATTGTAATATACTGATTATAAAATAATGCAATCTTAATTGTTTTCTGGTGATATAATTTCTCTACTTCTTTCTTCAGCTCTTTATTGAAGAGCATAAAGACTTGACAAGAGCTCTCCATTCGTTTCTGTGAAGCTTTATAAAAAGTCTTAAAACAAGGATGACAACTTCCTTATAAAAGTGAAGCCCTGAAATGGAAGGACAAACGAACATTAACACTTGTAGATTGTCAGAACTGAATTATTAGAATATTAATGCATCAGAACAAACAATATTGTAAGTAAATTTGTTGCAAAACTGCATAAATAGATGATACTGTTTTAGGACATACTTACATTTTTGGGACTTGTTTATAGAGATGCTTCGCTTATAACATTGTACCTGGTAGTAATAGGAATCAGTTTTTAAAAAATCAGAAGAATCGGATTCTAACATACAAAAATTTGTTGTCAAAAAGTTAAAATTCGACATGTTTAAAATGGACATACGGACATTCTGGTATTAATTATAGAGTTGCTACGCTTACTAAATTGTACCTACTACAGGAATCATCATGCAAAGTTTGAAATCGATAGGACAATTCTAACCTGTTTGAATTAACGAAACGAGCTAACTGTGACGGACGGACGAACGGACCGACCCTAATTATAGAAAAGCTTCGCTTTTAAAAAACAACAGTCAACCTTAATTCCAGGAAAGTACACAAGTTTTACCTGGTTAGGACATGTACTAAGGATTCATAGTAACAGGACCCCTACCTTGTAGCGGGACAAAGTGTCTCAAAAATCAACCACGTGACGTCATAAAAATGAGGGATTATCCATCCCTTTTTTCGGGGTTTTCTTTCCCACTTCTCTTCTCATATCCACCATTTTTATGACGTCACGTGGCTGATTTTTGAGACTGTTTTGTACAATTTCTGGAATTACGGTTGACTGTTTTTTATCTATAATACAAAGAAGTACGATTTCTGTCTGTCTGAAGCTTAAGATCTCAGTAACCACTGAACCGATCGGGCTCTTAAACCTCTTGGGGCAAAGCCGCTAGTTATTATATAAAGTAGTAAGCTTTTTTGTCTAAAGCTTAAGATCTCAATAACTACTGAAGGAACCTAGTAAAAGTAACTGACTCTGATTATGACGTAAAAAAAATAGCCAATGAGAGGCCAGTATACACTGTAATTGACCAGTGGTAAAATTTATAGTTGCCTCTCATTGGTTAATTTTATACGTCAAAATCAGAGTCAGACACTTTTACTAGGTTCCTCCTGTGTAAAGTTATTATTATCCCGTTATTATTCAATTTTGCAACAAATTTATATACATACATTTTTAAAAAACTATTAAATCAATAGCCTGCTAATTAACCTCTGACACCCTACAAGTGTTACGGTTCGTTTGTCCTACTGTCTTATATTAGTGATTTTAAGGATAGTAAATACAAGATAATAACTAAACTAAATTAATAAGTATTAAACATACGGAAATAAGAACGGACATTTCCTATTATTATTGAAACAAGGATGACACCATCCATAAGAAGCGAAGCACAAAAAAATTGTGGATGGGAATACGTACAAGTAGATTTAAAGTGCATTTATTAAAATCAAAAAGATTTGTTAGAGAAAAAAAACACTATACCTTGTTTTATTTTGTATGATGATGAGTACGGTTAAAGTAAATTACATACTATATGCGCATAACAATGGGAAAAAGTATTTTAATACTGTCATCGCAAAAAAGTTTGAAAATCGGACCAAAAATACCAAAGATATGGGGAAAATGTGGAAAATATAAAAATAGCCTAAATTCTGCTAAAAGGCAGTCCGATCGCCATTGATGTTTTATAGTTAATTGTGCTCCCTAATGATGGGAATGTTGTCAAAAAGTTTCAGCCTTTTATCTTTTATAGGAGCCGAGAAAATCAAGTTTCCCCCAAACTAAGACAGACGGACAGACAAACATTTCAAATTATAGAGTAGCTTCGCTACTAAAAAAAACACTTGATATTATTTGGAATTATATATATTTAAAGATTTACTTTTCAATAAAATATAATAATAATTGATAGATAGATATTTATAATAGTTTTCAATAATTTTTAAAGTTACATATTAATACTTTTTTTCTAGTGCATCTCATGGTAAAATATTCCTGGTAACAATTATCTTTTAAAAATCTATGGACTTTAAAAGCTGCTTGCTGCCAAACGGCTGAATGCACTTGGTATTCCCGCACACCGTGATAAGAATGCTCTTAAATAATCTGGAATAACTAAGATCAAATGATGCAAAGGGAAAGCGTGGTTGTAGAATAAGAATTTTTCGCGCATTTATATGCACTGCGAGATAACTGTACATAATTGAGTAATAACTATTCTAAATTATTTGTAGTCCTTCTTTTGTTGGTTAAGAAGATAATCTATAGTTCCAAATTTTATATATTTTGGAGATAATCGTTACCAGGATCATTTACTGTGAACTGCAATAAATTCAAAACGTTTACATAAATTTACAATATTAGCGCGTCTCAAAAAAAGACATAATATATCCGATGGACTGTCCCGAAACGCTTATTGGAATTTGTCATATGCATAGATAGCCTGGTCCACAATGTCAGCCATTTGATACAGAGAATCTTCACTCAGAGATCTTCCAGTCTTGTCCTGAAATACAATAATATTTATAGACAGCTTTCCACGGATATTGAAATGAAAAATTGTAAGATTAAAGCTAATTTTGTAAGCCCAAAGGGACCGAAGGCCCGAGTTAATAAATTGGAATTAATTATATGATTTTAATATCAGGTATTATTCGTGGAAAATTGTATGTATTATGAGACTATACATGCTTTTTCATTAAAGCTGTGAACCGGTTCTAATAATTTTCTGTCCTGTTCTGTCGATTTTTTCCAGGGGTTTAAGACAAGCAAATGGCCGGTAAATTAATGTACATCCCCAATGATGATTACCCTAAAGTAAAATCGCCCTTAGAAAAAATGAACTACAGAAAAATCTTATTTTTCCATGGGGGCCTCTACGGACATAGCCGCTAGTAATTTATATAATAAGATAGCTTACCCTAATAACTTTGATATTATCCCTGATGAGGTCCCCGGTGCCCCTGAGCAGCTCGGTGATGTTTGGGAAGAGGGTAATGCCCATGAGGTTACTGATGAGCAACAGGATGGCAGTGATGATCAGCGCATTGAAGAAGTAGCCAGTCAGGTCGTTCCCGTTCACATCCAGCAGAGAGCTACTCGCGGCCTAGATAGATAGATAGATAGATAGATAGATAGATAGATAGATAGATAGATAGATAGATAGATAGATAGATAGATAGATAGATAGATAGATAGATAGATAGATAGATAGATAAAGGATTGATTTAAACAAAATGCAACAGGATGTCTAGCTCTCCGTCTGTATCTTTTAACTTAAAATATTTAAGATGAATTATACCTCAACAAGTTCTTGGGCCATGCTGAAGACGGGTAACAAGCAGAGAACGAATAATGCAGACATTCTGAAACAGTTGATTATCAATGGGTAAAGTTCAAATAGAACAGACATTCTTCAATAGATTGATTGTTAATAGAGAACAAATATAATAGACATTCTAAAACAAATAGATAATGAGTAATTATAGAACAGATAAAGCAGACATTCTGAAATAAATCGAATGTTATTAGATAGTACAAATAGAACAGACATTCTTAGATTTTAATTAGATTGGGATTAACTTAAAACAGACTTTATTAAATACATAAAGAACAAATGGAGCAAACATTATTAAATAGATTATCAAGAAATAGAGAATTTGGACATTCTTGCCGGAATTGATAGACAGACAGACAAAAAAGACACAAAAAAAGATAGACAAATTAAATTAAACATGTGATAGATAGATATAAAGATAAGAAGGGGGTTATTCAATAGTTCAAAGTGAATTCTTTAAAGGAGCAAATTAAAATGTGCTTAAATGCAGATTATTTTTAATTTTCTAATATAAAAAAGAGGAGATTATCTGTATAACTGTTTGTATTATTGTTTCCTAATACTAAGAAAAGAATGCATGTCTGTTTGTCTGTCTGTTTGTCTGTCTGTTTGTCTGACTGTTTGTCTGACTGTTTGTACTAAATGATATGGGTAGAAACATATGGACTAATGTTAATGGCTCAGCCGCTAGTTATAAATATAGAAACTGTTTTTAAAACATTAAATTAAACTTTCATTGCTTTACCTCTCTTGAATTTAATTCATTTCCAAGTTTTTAAACAAAGCAACTTAACAATATACACAAAATAAATGTTCTAAAGTATTTTCTTAATAGATCTTTAGTCAAACAAGGCCTTACATATTTAGTGTTTAAACCTTCCTACTGTAATATTTTTTAAATTTTTAAATTTTATATCCACCACAAAAATATAAAGATATAAGGCCTTTATGAAGCTTCTCTAAAAAGAAGATCCAATCTAGTAATTTATATACACTTAGGGTGCAAGAACAAATGTAAATAATTACATCCTTATAATACAAATTTCCTAAATTGTCTACAGGGGATTTTTGAAGGGGGTTTTCAACGATCTGATCGATATTTTTTAGCTACCAAAGGCCAAATATTTTTTACATGCTTGCTAGAACATCTGTGTATATGTATGTATACTTGCTTTCATTTATTGAATGGTATGCTTTAGGTAAAGTTAAGTTATGCACATCAAGGCTTTCAACAAAGGTGTATAAGTAACCATAATAATAACCCTAAGTAGCACATTTCATATAAAGGATTAAAACCAGTATACAGTGCAACTAAAATGAATATAAAATCTAAATAAAGTTACAGAGCTATTAGAATAAAAGAAAAGAAATTTTGCTTATAAATCTGAACAAAAAGTGGATGTAAACATGTTGCAAAATAGCCTAAAAGTAGGATGGCTAATATGAACTTATGTTTAAATATTTGTAAACCGTCATAGGAATTTAAAAAGTCAAAAACAATATTATAGTAAAATTTTTTTGTCTATATAACCAGGGAGGGAGGGGGCAATTGGATATAAACTACAATGGCACCCAAAGTTTAAAAACGCTTTCTCTCATTGGTTGGATTTGTGTATTAATTCTTGACTGTTTGGTTGTAACTCAACTGTGTGAAATTTAAAATCAATTGGTTGTACATGAATTTATGGTCCAATGTCTTATCCCGGCCGAATAGAATAAAATATAAAATTACCAAAATATTAAAGCTGCGCTTTTTAAATTTGTCTATCTTAATATTTAACCTTGAAATTGGACTAAACTGCAATTTCTGTTTAAACCTCTATGTGGGCCTTAAAACTATCTACAGGGCACATAAAAATTATTTTATAAGTTGTTCGTTTTGCCGTTTTTGGTCGTAAACGGCCTTATTCTGCATACAGATTTAGAAAGACATAGGAAAAGTGTTTTTTTTGTGCTTTTTAAAAGTTTGGGTTAGATTAGAGGAGTCCCGTGTGATTAGTGCTCCCTTTCAGGGGCTTGAAATAAAAATATCATAATTTTTTTTTCAAATATAGATTTTTAGAAAAAAGTTTTCTTTATAATAAACTTGAAGTAGGACTCTGTTGAATCTTTGGCCCCATTGGCTTACAAGAGTGTTCAAATTGGCAGTGACAAGACAATGGCCGACAAATTGATGTACATACCCAATGAAAACACACAAAATTATCCCCATATGTAAATTAGAACCAGTGGTTAAAACCTTTAGCAGACACTCAACTTAATTAACCAACCAATCAAAATTCAATAAAAGTCCCTTAAAGTTGATCGAATGAGAAAAAGTTTTTAGAAACTTTGAGAAATAGTTTAAAAAATAGCACAAAATTCCATCCCTCCCTGCAGATTGCCGATTGTAATATTATAATATAAGGGTTGAAGTTGAAGTCAGTTGAAATTAAGGATCGGTAACCGCGCATTAACCGTTATATTTAACTTGTTTGTCTTATAAATCAGCAAAAAAATCCAGCTGATTGTTGAAAGTTTATTTGGTAGCTAAAAATAAGTTGACAAACCCTTTCAAACTCAAAATTTGATAATCTATAATACTAAATATACTTCCTTTGTCTTCCTTTTAGTGCAAAAGTTTTTCGCATTGAAAAGAAAAATATGCAAGAAGAACTTAATCCCTTATCCTAACTCTTAGTATAACCAATGAATTATCATTATCATAAACCCTAATCATAGAAAAAATTTACTTTAAACAAGCCCTAACTATAAAAGAGCTTTGCTTTTAACAATAAATTACAATTAGCTATGTATATATTTTTACCTGAAATTTGGGAGGTAGATATGTGCGTGTCTTTACTTGCCAAGTGTCAACTAACAACTAAAGGACAACCAAGAAGCCAGCGGTCAAACTAAAGTATTTCTCAGAAATCTCCTCCCACTAAAAAAATATTTTCTTCCCCTTTTGTACCTCTCCCCTCCCCTAATCTTTAGGATTTTATTAATGTCCAAAATCTCCGCCCATTTTTTTATTGGCAAAAGTCGTGAATCAAATTTATATTTAACCTAATCTTTAAAAACAAAACCTGCAGGGATAAAACAATGGACAATGGAAAAACATCTTCACAACATAAGATTATTGGTGGAAAAGTTTGAACACTGTCACTTTGAACCATTAAATCAACATTTAATTTTACCCCACAAAAATTAAATATAAGATAACAAATGTCATTATTGGCACTTTTGAGGATTTTTAGTATTAGTTTAAACTTTAAAAATAATGTTCAGTTCAATTTAAATAACTTTAGGGTTAATTTTTAAAAGAAATTTGCTTAAAATCTAAGGATTTTAAAAATTTTAACCTTGGTTAAGTTTTAATAATCTCCCCTCCTCTTTTTTCTTGACATTACCCCAAATGATAAAATTATTGGGGTCATATAGGTTTTTACTACCTCCCGCCCCTCCCCCCAACCCCATACCTTTAAAATAATATCCCAGACTCCCAGATAACCTCGATGTATTGTGTTGACATATAATATAAATGCTTTTTGTCGACTAGTCCCCAAAGTTTTATGAAAACGATTTCTTATTCGTTGGCTAACCAACTTTAGAGACTTTAGGGAATTTTGATTGGTTGGTTTATTAAGTTGAGTGTTCAAACATTTCAACCACTAATTTTATGCCACAGAAGGGGTAATGTTGTGTAGCATCATCAGGGATGTACATAAATTTATTGGCAATTATCTTATCCCTTTGGATCCCTGATTTATAGTTGTATTCAAACTACTGCTGTTACAAAATTTTTAATTTTCATTATGCTGAAAATTAAAACAAGGATGACAACATCCATAACAGTTAAGCTCTAAAATCAGACACTAATACAAACATTAACACTTGTAGAGTGTTAGAATAAGCAGAATATTAAATCATATTTATAGTCGAAATTGTATCATTATTTGGGGCAAAATTGATTAAATACATGAGACTGTATAGAGACATACCTACATTTTTAAGAATTGATTAACGAGATGCTTCGCTTTGTTTTGAAAAGTGAATTGTTTGTGATAAAAAAAGATTTGAGAATAACCTTTCTGGTAATGATTATAAAGTTCCTACGCTTTTTAAAACGTACCTAAATGTTACAGGAGTCATCATGCAAAGTTTGAAATCAATAGAACAATTTTAACATAACCAAAATCAATAGCTATTTGTTATGTACCGACAGACTATTGCGGACCGAACCTGATTATAGAAAATCTTCGCTTTTAGAAGTTAGAATTACAGCCTATATTGATTTCATAGTTGCACATAAGTATAGCTTAAATTTCTCCTATAAATATTAGCAATCAAATTTTATTTAATGTCATGTGTTCTTTATTACTCCGCCCATTTAAGGTGTCTTTGTTGGCCCCCACCCCCTCTAAATCTTCTCCTAAAAGGATATACAGGTCAAATCTCAACCCCTTCCCCCATTTTTTTCTTAAAATCTTAAATTCTTTTAATGATTAATCCTACCCATAACATCTCCCCCTCCCTTCAAGCGAGAATCATATGAGTTTTAACTCCACCTACTTACAAGAAGTGGTTTTCACCTTACTTACCCCCCCCCCCTTTTTTATTTTGCTATAAGCTACTCTATACATAAGGTTTGTCAGTAAGTTTAACTGACGGTCCAACGTTGAATCAATGACTTTTTAAGTAATTTCAACTTATGGACAATATTGTATTATTTGTTAGTTTCCATTGCTGAGCCATTTTATGCAATTTTTAAAAGCAAAACTTTTCTATAATTAGGGTCATTCCGTATGTCTGTCCGTCAGTTAAAGTTAGCTCTTTTCGTTAATTTAGGCATGTTAGAATTATCCTATAGATTTCAAACTTTGCATGGTGTTTCCTGTAGTAGTTAGGTACTATTTAGAAAGCGTAGTAACTCTATAGTCATTACCAAAATGTCCGTATGTCTATTTTAAACATGTTGATTTTTTACTTTTTGACATACAATTTTTTTATTTTAGAATTATCCGATTCATCTAATTTTTAGAATAATGATTCCTTGGACAACAAGGTACAATGTTATAAGCGAAGCATCTCTATAATCAAGTCCTAAATAATCTGCTTATTCAGTTCTGACACAAGTGTTAATGTTCGTTTGTCCTTGAATTTCGGAGCTTCGCTTTTTTATGGATGTTGTCATCCTTGTTTAATGGTAATCTACCATATAATTCTTAATGTAAACCCTATTAATAATTTTGAAATCATGTACTAAACATCCAAAAGCAGCGAAGCACGGAAATAAAATTTAAGGAAATTATGATTATAGGTTGTAGTCATTTAGTAATTCAAATTCACTGAAGAAGAAGTTTGAAACTTCTATCTTTTATACCAGCCGCGAAAATTACACTTCCTTCCTAGAAAGTAAATCTTCTTGAATTAAAGAATACAAGCTTTATAGTTTCAGGAATCGTATTAGCACACATCTTAGTATGCTATCTGTAACAGAAGCCAAGCAAATTAAATTCTCTTTTTAATACTAAAAACAAATCGAGTGACAAAGTAGAAAATTAAATGATTTTTTTTGGGGTCGGAACAAAAATAATAATAGATTAATATTTAGTAGATAGATAGCTAGAAAGTACATTATAGATATATATGTGTGTTGTAACTTTAGCCTTGAATATCTTGAGCAATGTTATGCCAAAACCAACTGGACATTTCTTCTATTTTGTATTTAAAGTATTTTTAACACCCCCCCTCACATACTCAATCAAAACTTAAATCGCTTTGACGTTTCGGCTTGCTGTTAGTTTGAGTGACGTTAAAAAGAAGACGAAGAAAGTCCCTCAAAAAATCAGCATGTTACGTCTTAAATACGAGGGATTATCCATCTCTTTTTTAGGGGCTTTTCTTCCCACTTTTCCTCTCCTCATCCCTCATTTTTATGACGTCATTGAGGAACTTTCTTCGTCTTCGTTAAAAATGGTATCTACTATTGCTGCTTTGTAAGGTGCTCTGTATTAATAGTAAGAGCGGGGGGGGGGTGCCTTGGCTAATAAACAGAAGCAACTCACGTACATGCACAGAATATTAGAAAAAGGTATTGCAATCAAAAGTTTGGGGGGAGGATCTGTGCTCCTCACCTCCTGAAAGTTAATTGAGGGCAACTCTCCCTCTAATGGTAAAACCATTTTTTTTGCATGGATCTTAGGGGTTAAGACAAAGACGTCCAAGGGGGAGGGGGGGTAAAGTGGGGATTATCCCCACCATTTAAAATTTACCCCTAACCATTTAGGACGGGAATTTTTACACCCCAAACAATTTTTTTTTTTTTTGGGGGGGGGGTAAATACCCACCCCCTCCCCCCCAAAAAAAAAACCCTAACAAAAAAAATTTTATGCGCGCTTCGCGCGCATTTTTAATACTAAATATTTAATAAAAGTGCAAAAAAGACAAACCGCTAAGGCTCACTGAGGAAAAAAAGAGGCAGAAAAAGCTTGGACGCCCCTGGGATAAGACAATGGAGAATAACTTGATCTACACTCTCAATAATGAAACAAAAATTACTTCTTTTGGTAGATTAATATCTTTGGTTTAAAAGTTTGGACACTGTTTGTCTCGAACCAATCAATCAAATTTCAATGAAAACATCCATAGTTTTAATGTTTTTTTTGGTCTTAATATCGAAGTAAATGATAGATAATTTTGCAATGGTATGCAAATAATACGTCAGCATACGACCAAATATATTTAATTTTATACCGAAAAAATAACAGATATAGAATATGGAGGAACAAATCCACTACATAATATCTGAGGACTATATTAGCAACCTAAGAAAAGAGGGAGGAGATTGATTAATTGGCAAAAAAAAGGGAATTTGCAAAGCCACCAAAGTTGAATAGAACAAAATTGGCAAAGATTTGTAATATGCAACATGCTGTCTACAATATATCTTTCTATCTACTTATCTGCCTATATGTCATTTTCTATTCATCTATTGATCCAGGTGCGTGCAAAAAAGGGTAAACACTAAACACCCCCTCCTAATACACCCAAAGGGGGGTGACACCCGCTTTTAAATTAAAGAGAAGTGTAAAAAAAATGTTCCAATTCATGAACGCTTGTTTGACTTTCTAGTGCAGTGGTTGGGTGTTTCCAAACCTTACATTAAAATACAATACACCCCCCTAAAGCTTACACCCCCCTAAATTTTAGTTTTAAAAGTTAGTTTATTTTTTTTGTAGTTGAGATTGTAATTAACAAATATAAGGATCTACATATTTTATATTACTTAAGTGTTTATTACTTACTAGAGGCCTCTAGGGGCATATTTTAGATTTTAGTTTTGAAAATAAAAATCTATAAAACATTTGACAGGAATTCTTATAGGGGTGATTTTCTTGTTTCTATGGAGGCTGGTGGTACCCTTCCCCAAAATAGTTATAAACCTTTCAGTATATATGAGAATTTCCCTGCTAGGGAGAACTACAGTATGTTTTTTTTTATGAGAACTTTCAGGAGAGCAATTTTACCCCACTTATAGTTATCAGAATTTAATGGCTTATTTTCCTCATTTTTTAAGACACTTAATAGAACAAAAAAATATAATAAGTTTTATTTAAAAGAGTACAGTAAAATCTAAAATTCAAAACTTAGGTGTCAACATCTAAAAATGGTTTTAGCGCATTTTTCTTCTGGTCAAATATTTAACCCTTTACAAGAATGGCTGTAAAACGCTTCAAAGTTGAGATATAGAGCTAAAAATTATTGGGGGTATGTACGAGGATATTTCAAAGTTAAAAGGCATTATCTCAAAATTATTTCAAAATTGAGTTCTAAAAAATTTTTTTTTTACTATAATACCCATAGAATCAGTTCTAGACGTCCAAAACCACTTCCAAAGGTTATTTTTGGTGTTGAGGGACTATACTGGACTATACATAAGGATGACAATATCCATAAGTAGCGAAGCTCAAAAGTTATGAATGGAAAAAGTTAATATAGAGCAGTGTCAAACAATAAACATTCAACATGATAAAATAGGTAAAACAGGAAACCTTTAAAATCAGGAAAACTTAATAATGTAGGAACAATCTAGCACCCCCATTAATAGACAAATCTTAATGAAACTTGATGGAAATATGTATAATATGAGCATATTTAATTCCTGATAATTTCAGCCGTCAATCCTGAATAGGAATCGAGAAAATCAAGAAAACCTAAAAATCTAGGAATCGATCTAGCACCCCAATTAATAGACTAATCTTATCAAAACTTCCTGAAAATAAGTAGAATCTAAAATTAATAAATCCCTCTATCTTGAAAAGCAATTGAGAAAATCACGAAAACTTGAAAATTTAGGAATCGATCTAGCACCCCATATAACAGACAGATGGACCAAACAATGTATAGATTAGATGAGCATATGTCATAGGAAAATTTCAGCTGTCTATCTTGTATATGAACCAAAAAAATCACGTTTCCCCCATAACGTTACGGACGGATGGACTGACGGACAAAGTGAATTATAGAGTAGCTTCGCTTCTAAAAACGGATGTCAAAATTTTGACCTAAAATCCTAATAATTGGATTTTCATTAGTCGACTTTGGGGGGCCAGTACCCCCTCTCTGGTTGAGATATGTCCAATAGTATTTTTAGCTCTAGATCTCAATTTTGAAGCGTTTTACAGCCTTTCTAGCAGAAACATCGAAAATGGCAAGTTTTGGCAAATTTCTTGCTGAACTGGAGAATACTAAGGTTTCTAAAAAGTTCTCATAAAAAATATATTGTATATCGGTTCAGTAGTTATCAACATACTTCATTACACACACAGGATCCTGTTACTTTATTAAAAAGATGAAATACGCTACTTATAAATATTGCCATCCTTGTTTCTATCCTTACTACTTTTTCTCAAACAAAATATCTATCTATCAAACGCTTTTATTTGTCTTTTTTTATTCACCAATAAAAGGTACATAACAACAGAATAAAAATATTATTCAAGATTTACGTATGACTTTTTTATGGTGATTCCCCAGTCAAGCTTTTACAATTTCTTGTGAAGAATCCCTCAATCAGTGAGTAGTTACACACTAAATCACACTCTTAAAGAATTATTGCATGTAACTTGAAAGAAAATGAGATACTCTGTTTCCTTCACCCTCTAATGAGAAATCGCCTCTGGAAAAGAATGCCTCTCCCTCCAATTCATCTTCCATACCTATCACTTTTTTTTAAAACCAAAATTTAAATTGGAGGGTCGACTTAACCCCCGCCCGTTCTTTTATCAGGTGACCTTAGAAGCCTCTACAAATAAATTAAAGATTTTGCCTTACAATTACTTTAAAATCTACTTAAATAACATTTTTTCTAGAAAAAAATGCCGATGCAATATCCCTTGCTTTTATGTTTCTTTTGTATTTTTTAAAAGTTGACTGTATGTCAATAATATCGACATATCCTCAACACTCTTTACATTTCAATTTCTTTTGTCTACAAAATTGGAGTGGCATTTTCACAGCATAAGAATTTATACTCAAATTTTGCGTTTAGATAAAATGCTCATGTAAAATGTTTACAACAGCTAAAGAATTTTTACTCAATTTAAGCTCTGTTAAAAAAAGGCTCCAGGTCGCAAATTTAGGGCTAAAATAAAATGCTTACCTAAATAATTTCATATTTCAATTTCTTTTGTTTAAAAAACTGGATTGATATTTTTACACCAAAAGGATTTATACTAATTTTTTCTGTAATAAAATGCTCTTACACAATTTTTAAAAAATATATTTTTTTTGTTTACAAAACTGGCATGTAGTTTTTACATCAAAAGTATGATTTTACTCTAATGTTAATTGAAATGTTATACTTAACATGAAAATGTCGATTACTTTACTAAAGTCAAACAAACACAAATGTTAACAACTAAATGGTTGTTGATTACCACACCCCAGCCATGTGTATTTTTATACTCTAGTGTTTCCTGGAAAAATTGTCTAGAAAGCATTTTATTGGCCGGTTTTAAACTTTTTCAACTGTAGAATGACAAAACAGTAGAAGGATAAATAAGGCTTCAGCTTTACTGTCATACTCTGATATTTATTCATTATAGAAACTATCCCAAATGTCAAACGTTAAGAATTTTATATGTGACCATGGGTTTATTTCAGAGAGTAAGAGTGGACTGGGGGTTAATGGACTTGAATTTACGCTGGTACCCAAAGTTTTTTAATCCTGCTATCTTATTCGTTGGGTTCTTTAATTAAAGTCTGATTGACTTGTTCCAAACCAGTGTGTAAGAACTTTTCAACCAATAATTTTTATCTAAAGAAGGAGCAACTTTACTTATCATCATTAGGAATGTAGATCAATTTATCGTCCATTGTCTTATTCCTTGGGGACAATTGACTTTTTTTAGAATACTGTCCCCAAAGTTTATATTGGTATTGATTGCTATTCATTAACTTCAATTTTTTGAAACATTAAAGCGAATTAGGTTTGGATTGGTACAAGTAAAAGTGTCTTATTTTTTTTACCTAAAATTCAATCTATGGGTTTTTAAAAGCGAAGCTTTTCTATAATTAGGGTCGGTCCGTCCGTACGTCCGTACATCCACACGTCCGTACGTCCGTAACGGATAGCTTTTTTCGTTAATTTAGGCATGTTAGAATTGTCCTATCGATTTTAAATTTTGCATGGTGATTCCTTTAATAGTTAGGTACGATTTAGAAAGCGTAGCAACTCTATAATCATCACCAAAATGTCCGTACATCCATTTTAAACATGTTGATTTTTTTACTTTTTTAACAACAAATTTTTATGTGATCTAATCATCCTATTGATCTGTTTTTTGGTATATTGATTCCTGGGACAACAAAGTATAATGTAATAAGCGAAGCAACTCTAGATACATAGCAACAATAGATAGATTGATTGATAAATATATGATGGACAGATATTGATAATGAGATGGATAGATAAATAGATATAATGATAATTAAATGATGGATAGATAGATATATTGATAATTAGATGGATAGATAGATATATTGAAATTAGATGAATAGGTAGATATATTGATTAATAGTTGAATAGATAGATATATTGAGAAATAGATGGATAGATATATTGATAATACGATGATGGATAGATAGATATATTGATAATTAGATGAAGGATAGATAGATCCTTGTAAAAGTATTTTAAACTTTTGTATTCCCTTGAACTTCCTCAATACTTTTCCACAAGAGGTCACAAGTTTTAAAAATATAGGAGCATTTCATCCATATACATTGCATTTTTATAACAATGTTGGTTCTTTACCTTAGGGTTCCTATCGAGCATTAACATTCAATAACTCAGTTTAAAAATGATTTTAAAATAATGGGGGGCTAGATTTTTACCTATTCCTAACCCCTGCGGCTCATGGGACCTGTTTCTGCTGTAGCTCAACCCTGTGGGGCTACCCAGTACCCAGTTTAACGTAACCTAAACCGACCTAAAGTAATAAACAACCCAAAACTTCCTGCTCCTTTAATTTTAAGATCCCCAAATTTGTTAGTTACGATTTTATTCGTTGGATTAACAACTTTAGGGATTTTAGTAAAGTTTAAATCGTTGGTTCATTAAGTTGAGTGTTAAAATGTTTCAACCACTAATTTTAATTAAAAGAAGGGGTAATTTTGTGTATCATCATCGAGGATGTAGAATTAATTTATCGGCCATTGTCTTATCCCTTTAGAACCCTGCCATAATTGACCTTTTCCCAACAGGCCGACAGTATTTTGCTTGAACTATCTTTGCCCGTGTATAAAGTTATGAATTTTCATTTTAAATTCAATATCATGCACGCACTCAATTCTTGCAAGTTATAGCTACATTGTACAGGGATTTCAGGGGATAAGACAATGGATTATAAACTGATGAGCATCTCCAATCATGAAGGACAAAATTACCCCATCTGAAGGTTGATAGATTTTTTTCGTTAATTTAGGCATGTTAGAATTGTCCTATCGATTTCAAACTTTGTATGGTTATTCCTGTAGTAGTTAGGTACGATTTAGAAAGCGAAACAACTCTATAATCGTTACCAGAATGTCCATATGTCAATTTTAAACATGTTGATTTTTAACTTTTTTAACAACAAATTTTTAAGTAATTGATCTGATTTTTGGCATTATGATTCATGGGACAATACTGTACTATGTTATAAGCGAAGCAACTCTATAATCAAGTCCTAAAAATGTTAGTATGTCTTTAAACATTATCCTGTATTTAAGCAGTTTTTAAAAAAAAATAGTTAAAATCTTGTTCGACTTTTATACATTTTTATCCTGATTATTCAGTTCTGACACTCTACAAGTGTTAATTTCCGTTTGTACTACCGTTTCGGAGCTTCGGTTTTATGAATGTTGTTATCCTTGTACAGTAATGTAGAGTAACTTTGCTGATAAAAATGAAAACATATGTATTCTTCTCCAGGGATCTAAAGGGATAAGACAATGACCGATGAATTGATGTACATCCCCAATGAGGATACACAACATCACAACTTTTGTAGATTACAATTAGTGGTTGAAACGTTTAGAAACTCAACTCAATGAAACCAAATTAATAGAAATTAAATCAATCAAAATCAATAAAAGTCTCCATGGTTGTTAAACGTTATTATAAGACTTTATGGACTAATGCAATAAACAGCCCATAAAAATTTGGGGATTAGTGTACTAAACAGCCCAGTGTCCCCTCCCTCTCTGATAATTCTCTTTTTTTTCCATTTAATATTGTAAATAATGTATGCATCACCTCTAATTTCTCTTTATTATGTAAGTATCTTTCTATTTAAACCAGAGCTGGATCTTTAAATGTGTAGTTGTTGCCGTTGCCGTTGCTGTAGCCGTGGCCGTAGTCACAGCTGTAGCCGTAGCCGTCGCCACTGCCAGTGCTGCCATTAAAACATGTTTTTTTTTTAAATTGTCCCCTTCAAGGTTAGGCAGGCAACATACTTATTTTTTTTCTCTTTATCCTGTGCCTGTACACCAATTTATACATTTTAATACAAAACTAATTACATTATTATTTGTAAAAACCTCAATTTCAATGGTTTTACGATAGAAATATCAAAAGTAGCTGTCTTTGTTGCTACGCGTAGCCAATTTAATTTAAAGAACGCTATTAGGTTAGTGGCTGTACCTCTGGCAGCGGCAACGGCTACACATTTAAAGATCCAGCTCAGGGTATAAATACCACATTTACTAGAAAGACATGCACCCTTAACCCCAATCAGAGTTTCCAGTTGTTGTAATTCTAACAAAATTAATGTAGTATCAGGGACTGTGATTCAGCCAATTAATTCCATTTGAAATTGCCGAAAATTAAGTATTTTGTTGGTGTAAAACTTGTTTTTGATGTAGCTGAGGGGAAGTGGGTAAGAAGGGGGGAGCAATAAGGGGATAGGGTTATAGACAAATTTTCACTTAGAATTGATTGTCTAAATTACATTTCCTAGTCCCTGGTAGTTATAATGAAGAGAGAGAGAGAGAGAGGAGACAATAAACGGTTCATTACACTAGTCCCCAAAAATTTATAATAACTTTTTAATATACTTTGGCTATGCTGGGCTAGTAAACCTAGTGCAGTACGAATTATAAAAAAATTGTGTTGATGGGGGGAGGGGTTATTAACCCACACGCACCAAAAAAGGATTCTAATCTCCCATTGAACATATTCTCCACCACTAAGAAGTGCAAATAAAATACACTTAGGAAAATGCAAAATTCTCAGGGAAAACAAGGATGTGACTACATTCATAAAAGCATAGTTCAACAAAACAAACAGTCGGACAAACCAACATGAACAAATAGTTGAGAGTTACATTGCTTTCCAGTATAAAAGTCCTAGAAATGATCATTTCATAATTATGGTATTTTTATTAAGTAATAAATTAACGACAAAATTCTATATCTATAATACAAAGAAGAATAATGTCTGTCCATCTGTCCGTCCGTTTGTCCGTCCGTCTGTCCGTCCGTCCATTAATATATCGGTAACCACTGAACCGATTGGATTCTACTCTTTAGGGAACATTACTACTGGTCCTGTGGTGGTTTTAGGCTATTTGCTTGGGGGTGGGATACCCCAAACTCCTCCAAAAACTAAAATTCCCCACCAATTTTTTTTTACGAATTTTGCGAATTCGCCATTTATTTGCGAAAATTTGCGACACATTCACAATTTTTTCGGCCTTGTAGGTAATAGAAGATGAAATTATTTCGATACTAACATCATTTTTTAGGCATGTACCTAATATTTAATTACCTCTTGGGGGAAAGCCCCTAGAGGCTAGGGGCTAGGGGCAAAGCCGCTAGTACTTCAGAAAATCCTGAACCAAAAAAGATTAAAATAAATGTAATTGTACAGCCTTTTTGGTATTGAATATAGAGTTGCTACTTTTTCTAGAATAGTCATAGACCATTCATATTTCAAACAATAGCGAGATCTTAATCTAAGGCAGACAGTTAAACAGACATCCTTTTACTAAGTTATATAAGCATTTACTATCTATACTATTAATAATATTCCGTAATAAAAAATTGGAAAAAGAATTAATTTATCTTCAATTGTTCTATTCCTGTATCCCTGACACATTTAGTTTCTTGGTTATCTCCACAGGAATTTTGGTTCAAATTAACTTTCGATTTTTTAAACTTTACAATATTAATTATTAGATTTTTCATAAGATTCTCTACCCTACATTATAAAGTACTAAGCTTTTTTGTCTAGAAAATACTGATCTAAAATGTGGTTGTTCTTTTCAGGGAAGTTTGATAAATATCCTCGGATGGTTTAATGCTAATGTTCTGACCACCCTTGCACTAGTCCTATAAATAAAGTAGTTAAAGTATCCAGAGATTTAGTTCTCGGAAATTGCTGATATAGATTTTTAATAAAGATTCATAAGTGTACAGGGTTGGTTTTAGTCCTTTTACCTGAACTTTTCCTGTGGTAACCTGAGCAGCGGATTAACGAGTTCTTCGCGGCAAACAATGGTGAATGTCGTAACTGTAGGATATAAGGACTATGGTAACCTTTACTATAGAGGAGTCTCGCTCCAGTATTAACAAATAACAAGATAGATTTAGTTACAGGGTGTATTGTAATCAAAGATTTAAACAGAACTAGCTAAACATTACAATACAATTGTGGTATTCGGCAGCCGTGAGCCATGTCTATGGCAACCCTGACCTTGGTTCGGAGAAGGGCCGAGGGCCCTCCCCCGAGTACTGGGGAAGGGGTCAGCCGACCCCCTCCCTATGCCTAAAATTAATGATAGATTTTGACAGCCTTATTATGGTTAAGCTGTATTGTTAATTCCCCCCACCCTTTCCAGGGATGGGGGATCATTATTGCCCAAACTGATTATTGTATATGTATTTATATTGATTCTGTTTAGGATTACTTATTCCAATCTGTGTATTTATTGTTTGTTGTATATAACTTTAGTAAACCTTAGACCCTGAATAAAGGAACATCTGAATAGACTCTGTTTGTTACTTAGTGATTGCTAGAGAAGCGTAGCTTCTCTATAATATATGTGTCCACGTCTGTTCGCACTGCCGTAGTCATTTGAACTCGGGTGTCTGCCATTTAACCTAGGCGGATACCACAAAATCGCAAAAGTGATTTTTTAAAGATTATTTCATAAGGTTGAATTATAAAACACTAAAACCCCTAGCATACAGGATCTTTATTTTCGAAGGAAGAGGAAGGGATAAAAAATAAAGCCTAAAACAATCCCGGAACCTATGAAAAGCTTCTTTAGAATTAACATAATCGGTTCGGAAGTTTGCGAGATGGTGCCTGATACAAGTAATCAAAATATTTAAAACAATTGTAATATGACAACAAAATTCTGATAAAATTTATTAAATATAAACATCTTAAATTGGACAATGGCTTACTGACAGTTTTATAAGTTTTATAAAGTTGTTGCGCTTTCTTAATTGTACCAGGAATCATCATGCAATTTGAAATAAAATATGGTATTATAACAAGCCTAAATTAACGACCAGAGCTGTCCGTTTCCGACGATTAAAAGGACGAACAGAAGAGTCGATCATAATTGTAGAAAACTTTGCTTAAAACAAGAATGACAACATCCATAAAAGCGAAGCACTGAAACGGTAGGAAAACGGACATTAAAACTTGTATAGTTTCAGAACTGAATAATCAGAATATAAATGTATAAGAGTCGAAGCAAAATTGTAATTAAATTTGTTGAAAAACTGCTTGATACAGGATAATGTTTATGGACATACTTACATTTTTAGGGCTTGATTATTAAGTTACTTCACCTATAATATTGTACTTTGTTGTCCTAGGAATCAGTATATCAAAAATCAGATTGATCGGATTATTAGATCATATAAAAATTAGTTGTTAAAAAAGTAAAAAAATCAACATGTTTGAAATGGACGTTCGGACATTCTGGTAATGATTATAGAGTTGCTACACTTTCTAAATCTTACCTAACTACTACAGGAATCAACTTGCAAAGTTCGAAATCGATTCTAATTCTAGCATGCCTAAATAAATGAAAAAAGCTATCCTTTCCAGACGGACGGACATACCCTAATTATAGAAAAGCTTTGCTTAAAAAATTATATGTGTATAGATGTACTGTAGAATGTAAGTATGTAAGATTACATGCTGTAAAAAAGTCATTATCGGAAAAGAAAACTTTTTTACTTGGTCGTGTAATACACTCATTGTATGTACAAGTTATTCTAATTGCGGCTACGCCCCTACAGGCCTGTAAGGGCACCTAATGCAGGGGAAGGGTGTGAGAAACCCCATCCCACCCTTTTCAATTTTAGTTACTTTCAAGTAACTAAATATTTTGGAGGTGTACATTTTTTCTATGGGTAATTTTTCGTGATGTATTTTCCCCCAAATTAGCGAGATCCTTTGGTTCAGACAGATAGACAGACAGACAGACATACTGTTACTTTTACAAAAGGATACAATATTGTAATTTGTTTGCACGAGTGTTTTATATTTGTTCATGTGTTCAATATTTACATAGACTAGATGGCTTTAATAAAAAGTGGTCACAGCTGACATAATAACAACAAATCTACATAATATTGTGACTATAACTTTAAACATCATTTTTTAATAGGGTACAAACTGAAGATGATTAAAGTCCCTCCACAGATTATGACGTCATACGATAGAATAGCAAATGAAAGGCCAGTATATACTGTAATTGACCATTGGTAAGATTTATGCTGGCCTCTCATTGGTTATTTTATCGTATAACGTCATAATCTGTGGAAGGACTTTAATCATCTTTGTACAAACTGTGCTTTGCTAAGAATTGTATGTCCCCAACTGTGTCAACAAAGTCATAATTACATGTAACAAGAACAATAATGTCGTAAGTAGCGCATCAATGCTACTGTGTAATTCACCTTTGCTGTCTGTCCGTCGGTCCGTTAGCCCAAAATACTATAATGCGAAATGTAATTTTAATTGACTGCTTTTCAAGATAAACTGCTGCTTTTTTTGAGTAAAGATTTCTTGGGTAGAAACCCTTTCGTGGCAACGCCCCTTAAAGGGCGTTTCGTCGTATAGTAGCTTTAGATTATTTTAAGTTGGGTTAGGTTAGGTGATTGCCCCGCAGGGTTAGGCAATTGGCCCCGCGGGGTTAGAGCTAAAAATAGGAGAAAAGCTACTGTGAAACGCCCCTCTATATCCGATTTCTTTTACATATAAGCATCCAATATGAACGGTTTCAAGATTCTTTATAAAGTAACATACAATTACATGAGAATGGACGTACGGACATTATGTTATCCTAGAGTATCTGCGCTTCAAATTAATGTGTATTTAGTAATAATATCGTTAATAATGTCTTGTGTAATTATAAGTAATTAGGGTTAATCAGGCATTTAGTGATAGGTAAATATATTCATTGAAGAAAAGTTATTCATTGCATCGTATTATAGACAGTGTATATCAAAAAGTAAAACTATGCAATTAACACTAGTTTTGTTAGCCCTGGCTAACAAGGCTGGTATAATTATGTTTAGTTTTATTTCAATATTCGTGGAAACTTGCTTGTAATTTGATGGTATACATGATTTTTCTGCATCGCTGAGAACCGGTTGTAGCCCAACGGATATTGATCGGTTTTGAAGCCATACTGGAAAATAAAATATGCAAATTATCAAGTTATCTTGCACAAATATCATATTTAGTGATTGATAGATAAAAAGAGCTTAAAGTAAACAATTAATCTTAAAATATACATATATTTGTTAAAACCTTTTCATAGCTGTTTTCCTTAAAGGCCTCTAGGAGCACTTTATAGAATGGAATGGGGGGGGGGGGGAAGCTGGTACTCCAGTCTCAATTTTAGCCACTAGTCATGCTTAAAAAGGTACACTTCTTAATTCTTACTTGCATGTCTTATAATAATCTTTAAACACGAAACAATTAAATATTACTTTATATAATAATCGATTAATCATAATTTTTGTATTAATTTTTCAATTTTCATCTTTATTTCCTCCTATTTATCCGTTTTTAATTTACTTTTAAAATAAATTTTTATTAACAGTCAATCTGTCCGTTAATAAAGGTATATTAAAATCGTCATATGAATTTTAAACCTTGCAATTGTAAATTCTCGTTTTGTTTGACTTTTAATGTAGATAGACATAATGATATATAAGTTTTTCGGAATTTTAAAGTTAGGGGGAGATTTGAAATCTGTATCAAATTTTAAGGATTTTTTTTATAAAATTCGTTTTTTCTATAATTCTTTATCTAAAAGCGGAAATGCAATTTAAGTTAATTATTTTGGCATCTGTGATTGGTGGATTTAAAAAATATGCGCTCTGATTGGATGGCGTACATCATTCAACCAATTAGAGCGCAGGTAGTTTAAAATCCACCTATCCTATTGGTAACAATTAATTAACTTAAAATGCATTTCCGCTTTTAGATAAAGAATTATACAAAAAACGAATTTTATAAAAAAAAATCCTTAAAATTTGATGCAGATTTCAAATCTTCCCCTAACTTTAAAATTCCGGAAAACTTATATATCTTAATAGACATACAAAAACCAAACATACAAACAGACCGACATATGGATGGACAAAAGACTGGTAGACTTACAGTTAAACAGATAATTGATGAAAAGCAGGGAGGGAGGGGACATTGGGCTGTTTATTGCACTAGTTTCCAAAGTATTATAACAATTGTTTTGCTTAACAACTTCGGGGACTTATATTGAAATTTAACCAGACAAAAAAACTTACTACTTTAAAGAATAGGATTTAGATATATAGACAATTTAACATACAAATAAATGGATGAATAGATAGATAGATAAACATATAGATAGACAGATAGACAAAAGTTTTAAAAGTTAATTCTGTAAGTTAAAGATAAATATTTGTTTTGGCCAGTTTGTGTTTGGGCTTGCTTTTACTCAGGAAAAAGGGATAAGAAATAAATTGTCTGCTTAATTATTATGTTATAGAAGCCCTAGATGCCTCTAGGAGCACTTAATCGAAGAGGGGGGGAGGGGGAGTATGTCAACCCTTCACTTTCAATTCTTGCTCAAAATTAGAGAGGCGGTTGGATTTCTTTCCAGTTCTCAGTTCTCCAGGAAGTGGGGATGTACCCTCCCATAAAAAATTATCTTTACTGGACTTAAAAGAAGTATGTCTTTAAAGGTCCCATTTAAAATAATTATAACCTCTTCTGAACGGTCCTACCCCAAACGTAGGAGTCCCAAACGTCGGAGTGGACAAACGCAGGAGTCCCAAACGCAGGAGTCCAAAACGTCGGAGTGGGAAAAACGTCGGAGTGGACAAACGTCGGAGTGGACATTGCTTAAGTAAAATGCAGGAGTGTCCGCTATTTTAATAATATGACAATTTTGAAATTTTTTATATCCCTTTCTACAAAAAAAATGGTTATGGCCGCAGCGCTCGGCCCCCTAGCATGCCTAGCCGCAGCGCTCGGCCCCCTGGCCTATAACCTAACCTAACCTAACTAAGAAAAATAAGGGGACCGAGGAGGGGGGGGGGGGGTGGTTTTTAAAAAAAATTTAAAATTCAAAATTCAAAAAAATTCAAAATTGAATCAAAAAATCAAGATTGAAAAAAAAATTCAAAATTCAAAAAAAATAATTTGGGACTCCTGCGTTTGTCCACTCCGACGTTTGTCCCAAAAATCCTGCGTTTGTCCGCTCCCACGTTTTTCCCACTCCTGCGTTTGTCCCACTCCGACGTTTGGGACTCCTGCGTTTGTCCACTCCGATGTTTGTCCACTCCGACGTTTGGGACTCCTACGTTTGTTGTTGAACCTTCTGGACCTATTAGAAGCCTCACTGTAAAGGAGAACCTTATCGGTCCAGCGGTATGACAAACACAATTACACACAAACAAAGTCTTAAATATTATTTTGGAGAAAATATTTTTCTATCTAAATATCTATCACTGATTCCTGAATTACACCTGTGACTCCTTATCTATCTATCTATCTATTTCTATCTATCTATCTATCTATCTATCTATCTATCTATCTATCTATCTATCTATCTATCTATCTATCTATCTATCTATCTATCTATCTATCTATCTATCTATCTATCTATCTATCTATCTATCTATCTATCTATCTATCTATCTATCTATCTATTTATCTATATATCTATCTATCTATCTATCTATCTATCTATTTATCTATCTATCTATCTATTTATCTATCTATCTATCTATCTATCTATTTATCTATCTATCTATCTATCTATCTATCTAACTATCTATCTATCTATCTATCTATCTATCTATCTATCTATCTATCTATCTATCTATCTATCTATCTATCTATCTATAAAAATCTTAGTCAACTAACCAGATGCTAAAGTTCCCATGGTAGAATATTGAAAACTAATGGCAGAAGTAAATAGGAAAAAATGGTTTTTAGTAATGACACACTTTACCTCTATGTGGTACAGGGTCACTTGTATATATTTTTTTTGTTCGAAATTTTAGAAATTAACATAGCTACTCTATATAACTCCAGTTGCAGGAACGGCAACGTCCCCTTGTTTTCAGTAGGGATGACGAGTTTTCTCAGCTGCTATCTCAGATAACCATCTAAATCAAACAGATAATCCTTTGTGCAGAGAATATCCCGTGTATGTAAATTTATTAGGAACGTCGGTCCGTCGGCAATGCAAAGGTTGATATTTGATTTCTAATAATGAAATGCCATTTACTTGGATGCCATTTAAAACAGAAAGCGAAATTTTTTGTGAATATTTGTTATATGCTTTACAGAAGAAATTAACAGATTTTCTAGCTGGTATAACTATCTAACTATACATTTGTTTTATTCAGCTGTTTTCATTTGATATGAGCTAAGACATTTCTAAGTAAGAGAATTCGAAGTAGATTTAAATAACTATTTAGATACTTTACTTTTTCTACGAGAAAACATTACTTCAAAATTTAGATGAATAGGATAATTATATCACAAAATTTGTCAAAAAGTTAAATCATTATATTAAATAGACGATTAAAGAGTTGCTATTCTTTTCAAAATTGAACCTAACTGTTACTGGATTCATCATGCAAAGTTTGAAAACAATAAGACAATTCTAACATGCCTTAACTGACCTTTATAGCCAACAGTTGCGTATAGAAAAAAACAGACAGACCCCTATCATAAAAAAAACTTTCATGACTATAATTAGGGTAGGTTACAGCTAATAGTTGCTAAATATCATTTCGATGGAGCACCCTGTATATTCAATATATATTATAACTATTAACTATATTATATATGTATTTAGAAGCAATGCTTTCTTGGAAATAACCATGTTAGTTTCTCTTTTTATACGTTTTTTCCGCGGATAGGAAAACATTTTTATGCATGATTATTTCCTTTTTTATTGTCCCTAAGTAGGCAAAGGCCCAGCCCAAAAAAATAATCAAGGTTAATTTTTCTATTTTATACATTTATGAAGGTAATAAAAAGGCTTTTAAAATTCTTTTACATTTTTTAAAAGCGAAGCTTTTCTATTATTAGGGTCTGTCTGGAACATAGCTTTTTTCGTTAATTTAGGCTTGTTAGAATCGTCCTATCGATTTCAAACTTTACCAGAATGTCCGTTAGTTCATTTTAAACATATTGATTTTTTACTTTTTTAACAACAAATTTGAATGATAATATAATCAGACTGATATGATTTTTGGAATACTGATTCCTAGGGCAACAAAGTACAATTTTATAAGCGAAGCATCTCTATGATCAAGTACTAAACATGTAGGTATACTCCTTAGACATTATCCTATACTTGAGTACTTTTTCAACCATCTACTTACAATTTTGTTTCGACTGTTACACATACATTCATATTCTAATTATTTAATCTGACATTCTACAAGGTTTAATGTTCGTTCGTCTTACCTTTTCAGAGCTTAGCTTATATGAATGTTGTCATCCTTATTTATGTCAGAAAGTATATAACTGTATGAATGATTGAAAAAAGAATATTGGTTTATTATGTTGTATAAATAACTGGATCAAGTCAGAACTAGGGAAAAAGTTCTTTTTAAAACAATCTCAGTGAGAGAAGGGACTTTTCTCAGAAGTTTTATACACTCGTTCTCTCATTTGTTGGAATAAAAACTTTAGGGACGAACATAGACGAGCATACGCGAATTAAAGGTTCAAGGAGAAACGCAGGAGTGACAAACGTTGGAGTGAACGAACACAGGAGTTTTAAAATAAAGTTAATCAAGTATTTATATGCAGTTTAGGTTAGGTTTATATACGAATATACCAAAAAGCCAACCCGCATGGGGATAGCCATTTATGAAAACCCATAAGAAGGTTTGAAATAGGTTAGGTTAATTGTGCACTCCGACGTTTGTCGCTCCTGCGTTTGTCTTATGGCCTAATTAAAGATCAGTTATGCTACTTAATAATTGTGGCCTTACTTCATATTACTGACTTTATCAAAACTAATATTTAAACGTCGTTTCCCTTTTAATGCATTTAGTAATTTTTCGGTTAGGTTAACATATGGATGAAATAGCCCCTATGGTTTAGGGTTCTAAACGTTTTAATAACCGGAGGGGGGGGGGGGGTAATTGGTCCAAAAGTTGGTTTGAGTAAAAGCACCCATTTATCTTGTATATTCATTTTTATATGAAGTGTATATTGTAATAACTTTTTCTTTTACTCATAAATGATTCATTTTTATTATTAGCGTAGCTACTCTATAATAAAAGTATTTCCGTACTTCCGTCTGAACGTCAATCTTTATACCGAGGATTACATTTAAAACAAAAAATACTCGATTCATAGTGAAAAGTATTTACCATAATATAAATATCGTTGCTACTCATAAACAAGTTCCTGTCAGCATGCCTTGCTTTTGTTGTTTTAATTTTAGTTAATAGTAACTGCCAAATTGTACTGTAAAGAGATAAATTCTAAGCTAGTAAAAGTGAATTTTAAAAATTATTTCTAGTGTTTTATAAATTTTACTAGCGGCTACGCCCCCTAGAAGCCTCTAGGGGCACTGCACTGGTAGGAGAAGGAAAAGTCGACCTCATCCTATTTTAAATTTGAGTTTCCAAAGAGTTATAAAAATATTTTTTTTGGGGAGAGGGGGGTTAAGACAACCTCTCGAAAAATAGTTTAAAACCTTCCCAGGACCTATAAGAAGCTTCACTGTAAAGGAGAACAATATCGGTTCAGCGGTTAGCGAGATCCTTCGGGACAGACAAAAAACGCTTACTACTTTATATAATAGGATAGTTGTAAGTTTAAGTATTTGTACGAGATTATGTGTATGTTTTAAGAATTGAATTTACTGTTACAATGTCAAGCACGTGAAATAAAAGAATGTCTGTAGTCATGTTTTTCAATTAGGACTTCAAAACAAATGTCATGCAACAAAGTATTATTTTAGAAGATGTTACCTCGTATGACCAGGGAAAAGGGAATGATATTCTGACAAAAATTCTAAAAGGAAATTTCCCCCTAACCCCCTTCCCCTTTTTCTCCCCTTCTTACCCACCCAACTTCAGTTAAATGAAGAAATCAAAATATACCACCGGATACTTTAAATGGTTTCGTGATTTTTTTTTTGTAGAATTGTTGGTTAGAATAGCTACCCCTGGCCCATGACACTCTCACGTCAGGTCCAACAACCAAGAAAAACTGTTCAAACACCCCGAGTATTAGGTTAAGTAACACCCAACAGACAAGCAACTCTTTGATTGTACAAACTTTGTCTGCGCCTGTTCATGGCCAGGGTATTCTCTTTACTCCAACTGTCAATGTCGCGCAACTGACATAGCAGCAGTAGGAACCATATTTATCGTTTTTAATTATGACGCTGTGTTAAACCGATATTTGAACCAATCGAATCGAAGATAGTTTTTATTGTTCACTATTTAATTGTCCTTTTTGGTTGATAAAGCTACTCTACAACTGAATTTGTCTCTCCGTCTGTATGTCCAAATGTTTTAATGATTTCATATGGTTTCTATCAAAATTAATAAATAGAAATTTCAAAAACTGTCTTGTCCAATAACTTTTTAACTATTACACTAGGGAAATATATAATATCTGCAAAAAGAGGGAATTTACTTAACAACTATATATGAAATGCTTGTAAATTTTTGTGAATATTCCCCAAGATAAAAGATTGATGTTTTAATGTCATTATTATTTTAAATATGTCGATATTATGTTAGCAACGACGCCCTTTTCAAAGGCCAATAGTAAAAACATTGACATGGTAGCTTCTTGTAAATGTTGTCATCCTTGTTTGTTTATTCAAAACCTTTTGTATGAAAATTCAAAGTTTATGATTTTCTTTGAAGTCTAAGAAAGAAGTAAATTAACTCGTGGTAAAACAAAACAAAAAATTAAGAAAATTAGCAAACTTATTCGGTTCAGCGGTTAGCTGGAGTAGTAGTAATCCTTTTAATAAAGTAACAGGCTGTTTGTCTGTCTGTTTGTTTGTATCGGGTTTCCCTTAACAGGGTAGCTTCTCATAGATCCCGGGAAGGTTTATAACTATTTTCGGGGAAGGCACCACCATCCTCCCAAGAGAAATCGCCTCTAGAAAAAATTCCCCCCCCCAAAAAAAAAACTAAAATTAAAAATGGGTTTTGGGACTCAACTCCCCCGTACTCAAGTCTCCCTAGAGGCCTCTAGGGGCGAAGCCGCAAGTATTATATAAAGTAGTATGTTTGTTTTCTCCAAAGCTTAAGATTTCAATAACTACTTAACTGATTGAGTTATACATTTTAAGGAAGCTTCACATAGATACCGGAGCTGGATCTTTAAATCGTTTAGTGGTGCGCTGAATCGGGGCGATCCAGTTCACCCCGGTTTGGCGTGGCAATGTCACTCGTTGAGTGCCATTGCTGCGCCAGTACTGCGCCACTGGGCGTGCTAATTCGCCCATTCCATTCGATTTAAAGATTGAAATCTAATAATATCTAGGTGCGCCGAACTGGATCGCCCCGATTCAGCGCACCACTAAACGATTTAAAGATCCAGCTCCGGATAGTTTTAGGCAATTTGATTTTTTTATGTTTTGTCATGGTTTTATGCAATTTTTCGAGCCCTACCTTTAAACGTAGTTCTGATTATTATAGGATACCCAAAAGTCATTCAACGATTATTAGTGTTGTTTAGTTTTCGTTAGGATCATTGTCAATTCCAAACCTCAAAATTTCATATCAACATAACATAAGTATGTATAATCCTTATACTAAAGTAACAGGATGTCTGTGTGTTTATGTGTTTGTACCGAACGATCTCGCTAACTAATGAACCGATCGGGTTCTCCTTAACAGGGTAGCTTCTCATAGGTCCCGGTAAGGTTTATAACTATTTGGGGGGAGGGTACCACCAACCTCCCAAGAGAAATCGCCCCTAGAAAAAAATTCCCCCCCCCAAAAAAAATTTTTGTTTTAATTTTTTTTTAAACTGAAATAAAAAATGGCGGGGGGGAGCACCCCTCCCCCCCCAAAAAAAAATCCCCCCCAAATTTTTAAAAAAAATTTTCTTTTAAAATCTAAAATAATAAAATTGGGTTATAAAATTCGACTCTCCTCAAGTGCCCCTAGAGGCCTCTAGGGGCGTAGCCGCTAGTGTTGTATATAGTGTTAAGTTCATTAGTATATCGATTTTATTGAATGCCATATATTTTAATATATGTAAATGATATGTAAATGGACGCAATTGATAGTGCCTAATAAAAATAAAAATTCAATGAGAGGCCGGTATACATTTTACCTTTGGTCAATTCCAATGTATACTGCCCTATCATTGGTCATTTGTATTGAATGACATTATTTTTATCAACTGTTACGCCGGTAATAAGTCATCCATGACAACTAAAATACCATGCCAGCTCAATTGCTTTTTCATGGAAGTTTTTGTTTACTGTAACGTTATTACACTATGAACAATGTCAATTTCAGATGTAGGAATTTTGCTTTACACAAAACGGGAGCATCATTTTTATAACAAGTGAACCATCCATACCCCCCCCCCCCCGCCCCCTTCTTACTCTCTTCTTGGCGAGTCTTTAAAGATCTCTAAGAACTATCCTTGCTTAATAAAGTGCATGGTTACTAAAACCTGTTATGGGCCAAGGCATCACCCGCCCGCCCCCTCCCCTACTCTGACTATTTATGTATGGAGTTTCTGGCAATTTTTTTTAGATTTGATAAACTTTCCAAATTGTACCTTATTGTTGGAGGAATCAGCATGCGAAGTTTGAAATCAATAGAAAATATATTCCGTGTTCCTAAATCAAGGGCTTTCCGTTACTGACGTGATAACGTGTAGAAAAGCTTCGTTACAAGGGCGCACACGCTAGTTCAAAATAAAAGAAAAAAAAGGGGGGGGGGGGAATTATGTTCACCCGAAAAAGTGATAAAGCCACGCAAATTTTGGAACTTTTAAATTTTAAATTGTTTCCACGACAAAACTTTTTAATAATTTTATTTCAAGAAGGATAAAATTTAAGGTAGAATTATGAAGCATTGGAAAGTGTCATGCATGACGTCATAAAAATATGTCCAAAAAGGAGGGATGAGAGGAGAAGTGGGAGGAAACCAGTAAAAAAAAGATTGACAATAGACGTATTTTTATGACGTCCCACATGCCACTTTCCAGCACTTCAAGAATTATACTATGTCCGTCTGGTTTAGGTCCATAGTAATATAGTAGCTATCATAGTAAATATAGTAAAATCACCCATTTGAGGTGAAACCATACAAGTCTGCTAAAAATCAGGGATAAAATGACCCACATATGAAAATACAGTGTGACCATCTAACTATCTACCTATAATATGTCTATCTATCTATCTGTTTATCTATCTATCTGTCTATCTAACTATCTATCTTTAAAAAGTTTGATATATGTATATTATTTGAACAGAGTTATGTAAAATGACCCACATATGAAAAATATAGGGTGACCACCAATATATTCATAAATCTATTTAATCTCTCAAAAGAATTTATCTATTTAGATAAATAGAATGTATATAATGTATTTGAAAGAAAAATTAGCCAATGAGAGGCCGTTATTGACCAGTGGTAAAATTTATAGTGGACTCTCATTGGCTAATTTTTTTTGTTACGTCATATTTTTTGCACCAATACTCACAGCATCATTTTTTTATGTCATAATCAGAGTCAGACACTTTTACTAGGTTCGTTAAAACTTTTAATAGAAATGGTAATTTTGTGTATTATCATTTGGAATGCACATCAATTTGTCGGCCATTGTCTTATACCTGGTGCATTACCTGTTAAAATATTGAACTTGGGCAAAATAAATGAAATGATTATGAATTTTAGAAAATAAAATAATAACGTCATTCAATACAAATAACCAATGATAGGCCAGTATATATTGCAATTGACCAATGTTTAATGTATACTGTCCTCTCATAGGTGATTTGTATTGTATGACGTCATTCTTTTATAGGCTCTATAAGCTGCTTCTTAGAAGTCATCCTGTATTTTGAAATGTAAAAGAGCTTGCTATAAGATAAGGTTGAGAAAGATTTAAAGCAAAATTCATTAATTTCAAAGCGGGGAACATAAACTCACCTCACAAAATTAGGTAGCTGTCTTTAGTGCCCTAGCATAATGGGGATAGATATTACTGCTTTTGGCCTAACTATTCTATGGACGCCAGGAAATACCTTGTACCCCATCTCTTTTCTAGGGGGTTTCTTTCCCCCTTACCCTCTTCTACATATGACGCCAATAGAATAGGTAGGCCAAAGCAGTGAAATCTATCTCCATATTCCTAGGGCACTAAGCACCGCTACCAAAATTAGAGACTCTGTCACAAGATAAGATGTATGTCTTCTCTCATATTTAATTTTCAAAACTTGAACACAAAGATTTAAAAGTTATGATTGCACGGACAGAGACAGGCTTGCTGTAATTGTTATCATCAGTAAACAAATCTTAAAGTTAAAAGTCAGTTCTGTATTTGACTAGCGGAAATGTTAAAGGTGTATGTCCTAGATTTTATTTCATTATTTAAACTTATTGTGTTAAGCTGGATGACTACTTAAAGAGTGATCTTTGATTGTACGATTTCTCTTTTGAAATCTTTGAAACCTTCCAAATGTAAATAGCGTAGCTTCTGTTTAAACAGACTTTGATTTAAAAAAGGAATATAAATAATTAAATATAAAATACTGACCTATAGACCACTGCTTGATCTAACTGGCAAAAAGTTTGGGCTAAACAGGGAGGGAGGGGACAATGGGCTGTTTATTACACTAGTCTCCAAAGTTTTATAATAAAGTTCTTTTATTTACCAATTTTGGGGACTTTGTTTTAAAATTTGATTCATTAAGTTGAGTTTCTAAACGTTTTAACCACAAATTGCAATCTTCAGAAGGGGCAATTTTGTGTATTATCATTGAGGATTTACATCAATTTATTTGCAATTATCTTATCCATTTAGATCTCTGGCACAATATATTAGGCATGGGCAAAATAAATGATGTGTTTATGAAAAGAACATGATTAAAGTCCATCAACTGATTATGACGTCATACAATAAAATAACCATTGAAAGGCCAGCATAAATTTTCCATTGGTCAATTACAGTGTATACTTTCCTCGTTGAGGGTATTTTATCATCTTCTTATTTAACATAAATAGATTTTATAGAACATCCTATATTTTCAAATGTATTGTATAAGAGCTTTGAATTGTCTTATCCCTCAAGATCCTTGGGGCCAACCCATTTAATCTACAGTTGCCAAATCCCTGTGTGAGTATAAAAGTTTGGGTCAACACAACACATTTATTCTCCAGTTGACAAATCCTCGTCCCTGTCTAAAAGTTTGGGCCAACTTATTTATTTTTCAGATGCCATATCAATGCGTGAGTATAAAAGTTTGTTGTGCACATGCAAATGCTGGACGACAGGGCAAGATAACCAGGGACAACCTGGATAATCTGGACAACCTCTAGAGGACAGGATACACCAGTAGGCGTTATTTTGGAGTATCTCTGAACCAAATCTTTTATTGAAGTACATGATTACGCGGCCAAATCCTTCAGACAACCATACCTTTGATTGCACAACCTTTGTCTGAGATGTCCTAACTGTGCATTAGATCTTTTCATGAAAATACACTTTTTCGAATTTTAGTCTTCTGCTAACCTAAAAAGTTACTTTAGGAGCCTAGAAATACATGTACAAAATTTCAGCTCTCTATCTCTACTGGCGACCTAGCGCCAGGCATGTAAAATATCAACAGATAACGGTAGCACGGCGGTTTTAACAATATCTCAGCAATGTGCACGTTTTAAGCTCTTCTGCATATTTCAATTTAAACACATAAGGGCAAAGATATATTATCCCAAAAATCTTTTGTCAAAGTCTACTCTACACCTAGCGCCAGTCAGTTTTCTAAAATCATGCATTTTATACCTGTGAAAATAGAAATCGCCAGCGCTAGGTGTAGAGTAGACTTTGACAAAAGATTTTTGGGATATTATATCTTTGGCCTTATGTGTTTAAATTGAAATATGCAGAACACCTAAATTCATCTTCCAAGCCATTCTCTAGGCATTTTAATTCTTTTTATGAAATAACGGGATTTCAAAACTGCCCTTTGAAAAGGCCTAAAAAATATCTTTTTTTTGTCACTTTTTTCACTGCTTATAGTTACAACTTATTAAGATATTATGCCCAGTTAAAAAAAATCCACGCCTCCGGCACCAAAACCGGCAAAAACTGGCAGTTAAACTTCTGTGCCCCTACTTGCCCCCCTCTTCGGTAAACAGTAGTTATCTCAAGAAGTAAAAGAGATATCAACACACAGAAAGAAAGCTTTTTAAATAAAACTGAACTAAGTAACTATTACACATTTAATTTTGGGACTTTTCTTCTAGGGGCTTGTGGAGCAAAAGACCCACCAAAACACTAATAATATGAATTCTGAGCTTATTTTTAAAGATATCAACCGGATTTTTAAAAAAATCTTTTGTTCCCATAATTGAACTCAGTAACATTTACAGATTTCATTTTGGGACTTTCCTTCTGGGGGCTTGTTTGGCAAAAGACCCCCAAAAACTAAAATTGTGAGTTCTGGACTTATTTTTAAAGATATTTTTAACGATATTTTTAAAGATATTTTTGAGAAAACTTTTTTCACATAACCAAACTCGGCAACCTATACAGATTTCATTTTGGGACTTTCCTTCCAGGTGCTAGTGGAGCAAAAGACCCCCCAAAACACAAAAAAATATGAGTTCTGAGCTTATTTTTAAAGATATCAACCTGATTTTTTTAAAGAAAATTTTTTAAATAAAACTGAACTCAGTAATGATTACACATTTCATTTTGGGACTTTTTTTTTGAGGAGCTTATGGAGCAAATGACCCTCTAAAACACAAAAAATATGAGTTCTGAGCTGATATTTAAAGATATAAAACTGATTTTTTTAAAGAAAACTTTTTTAACATAACCAAATTCAGCAGGGGCGTCCAAGCTTCTTTTTGGAGGGGGGTGTAAAATTTGCTTGGAGGGGGGGGGGGGGTAAATCTGTTGGTAAACAAAATTTGCCCCCAGGGTAAAATTTTTTTTTTTTGGGGGGTAATTTAAATTTTATTAAATATTGATATTTTTTCTGTTAGAGATTTTTTTATTTGGGGGGGGGGGGGGTATTCAAAATTGTTTACCCCTTGTTTTAAATGGTTGATATCTTTTAAAATAAGTCCAGAACTCATATTTTTAGTTTTTGGGGGTCTTTTTCCAAACAAGCCTCTAGAAGGAAAGTCCCAAAATTAAATCTGTAAATGTTACTGAGTTTGGTTATGTTAACAAAGTTTTCAACAAAAAAATCAGGTTGATATCTTTAAAAATAAGCTCAGAACTCATATTTTTAGTTTTGGGGGTCTTTTGCCCAACTAGCCCCTAGAAGGAAAGTCCTAAAATGAAATCTGTTAACATTACTGAGTTTCATAGACGTCCAAGAGGGGGGGTAAAGTGGGGATTACCCCCCCCCCAAACGAATTTTGGGGTGCACCCCACCCAAAAAAAATGCTTGGACGCCCCTGCTGAGTTCGGTTATGTTAAAAAAGTTTCCTATAAAAAAATCAGATTGATATCCTTAAATATCAGCTCAGAACTCATACTTTTTGTGTTTTGGGGGATCGTTTGCTCCACAAGCCCCTCAAAGGAAAGTCCCAAAATGAAATGTGTAATCATTACTGAGTTCAGTTTTATTTTAAAAATTTGGGGGTAAATTTTGGGAAGGTAAACAAAATTTGCCCCGGCCAACAGGTTTCAGGGGGGGCTAATTACCCCCCCCCAAGCAAATTTTACCCCCCCCCCCAAAAAAAAAAAGCTTGGACGCCCCTGCTGAGTTTGGTTATGATAAAAAAGTTTTCTTTAAAAAAATCAGTTTTATATCTTTAAATATCAGCTCAGAACTCATATTTTTTGTGTTTTAGAGGGTCATTTGCTCCATAAGCCCCTCAAAAAAAAGTCCCAAAATGAAATGTGTAATCATTACTGAGTTCAGTTTTATTTAAAAAATTTTCTTTAAAAAAATCAGGTTGATATCTTTAAAAATAAGCTCAGAAATCATATTTTTTGTGTTTTGGGGGGTCTTTTGCTCCACTAGCACCTGGAAGGAAAGTCCCAAAATGAAATCTGTATAGGTTGCTGAGTTTGGTTATGTAAAAAAAGTTTTCTCAAAAATATCTTTAAAAATATCTTTAAAAATAAGTCAGAACTCACAATTTTAGTTTTTGGGGGTCTTTTGCCAAACAAGCTCCTAGAAGGAAAGGCTAAGGCATTTCCCCTACATTTATGTCGCGTATATAAGAGATTTCTGATATAAAATCTACATAAAATAAAACATTTTCTAGCTTCACAAATAAGAAAATTACAGCCAATTAAAATCTGAAACAAAAAAGGACTTAAAAACAAATGTTGTCAAATAAAAGGGCGAAGGACTTACTTACAGCTGGTAATTCTTTACAAAAAATGGGACATACACATACGGCAAAGTAATTAAACTTTAAAAATGTAAGTATGTCCTTAAACAGTATCCTCTATTTAAGCAGTTTTTTAACAAATATACTTACAATTTTGTTCATATTTATACATTTAGTTTCCTTTTCAGTTATGTTAGTTTGTCCTATTTTTTCAGATCTTTGCTTTTTTGGATGTTGTCACACTTGTTTTTGATAATCTATAATACAAAGTAGAACGATGTCTGTCCGTCTGTCCGTCTGTCCGTCTGTCTGTCCGTCTGTCTGTCTGTCCCTTAAGATCTCGGTAACCACTGAACCGATCGGATTCTACTCTTCAGGGAATATTCCTACTGGTCCTGTGGTGGTTTTAGGCTATTTTCTTGGGGGGTGGGACAACCCCAACCCCCCAAAAAATAAAAAAAATCCAACCCCCCCAATTTTTTTTTTTTACATTTTTAGTAAAATCTCAGTAACTGCTGATCAAATTGGGCTCTACCCTTCTAGGAATATACCTGCTGGTCCTCTGGTGGTTTTAAGCTATTTTCTTGGGGGGTGGTACACCCCAACCCCCCCAAAAATAAAAAAATCCCCACTTCCAAAATTTTTTTTTTTTTAATTTTTTTAAAACAAAAACCAGTAATTGGGGTGGGGGAACCCCACTGCAACATTGGGGCGAAGCCCCCATGAATCCCCCCCCCCGAAAAAAAAATTAAAATATTTTTTTTTAATTTTAATTTTTGTGTATGCGCACAACCTAGGTCTAATTTTTACGAATTGAAATTTTTTTGTACAAATGAAAATTTTTGTGCATAAAGCGGACAACCTGGGTTTATTTTTACCACAGAGTAATTAAACAAAGAATAATTTTTTTGAATATTTCTATTAAGGAGGGTTGACTTCCCATAACTTTATAGGGCGAAGCCGCTAGAGGCTAGGGGCGAAGCCGCTAGTATTTATAGAAAGTAAAAACTTATAAATTATATATTAGAAATCATATTTGAAAATATGTAGAATACAGGCAAACATATTATATTTAAATCTAAATCAGTGTTGATACTTCTAAGTAGAGCAAACTTATAGGTATGGTAAAATGAGAGAGGAAGTTGGTAGAAAATAGCTTAACACCGTACCAATATTTTAATAGATTTTTTACGCTCTTTAGATATTTTAATGTATAAAAAATCCTTATCTATAGTAGATACTTGGGCTTTAGAAATAAAAAATACTAGATGTCAAGCAAATGATCCATTTTATTTCAATGAAAAATTAGATAAGAATATTAATCCTATTTTATCTAGAATTATTGAATCATATATAATATTTTCAAATTCATTTTGGCTAAACCATGATAACATAAAAGATATGAGAATTTTTAAAAATAATTTCTTTTGTAATAGTGAAAAACAAATTGTAAGCAGGGCAATTTTTACAGAAACAACATGGGTACGCTATGAAAATGATATTAAGTCAATTTGTTTTGGAGACCTGTTAAATATTGATAATATATGTCTAGATTATAGAAACTTTAACATCAAATCAAAGGTCAACTTCAATTACATGGAATTTTTAAGACTTCGAGGATTTGTTCAGCACAATATCGCTTTATATAGGTGTAAACTTTCAAAACCCCAAACTAAAATCAGTTCACTTTTTTTAAAGCCAAAAGTAAAGTCAAAACATTTTCGTTACTTCTTATCAAATGATGATCAGAGGATAGAAAAGTGTAAGTCTTACTTAAATAGGTATAACTGGGCGAAAATAAGAGAATTTGACATAGAGAGAGAGAGCGTAAATGGCAAAAAGTATGGACTTTTTCCTTCTTACCAATAAATATCCGAGAATTTGCATTTAGGTCCATAAACAATTATAACTATTTTAACGCTAATATCTCAAATTTTAGGCTAGAATCTCCAGAATGTACACTTTGTAAGCTTGACCGGAATCTACCCGCACCGAGAGAAACAACACAACACTTTTTTCTGGACTGTCCCGTCACCACAAACTTTACAACAAACTACTTCACAGAATTTCTACAGAATATGGAATTTAATTTCGACTCAAGCTGGCTGTTATTAGGAGTCCCAAAAACGCTCACCAGTAATATTATTAGTGTAGTTAATATTGAAATTACACTTGTGTTATTTTTTATCTTTCAGTCAAGACTGAAAAAAAAGCTTCCATTAAATTCAAATCTACTTGAATTTATTTCCTTTCAAAGAAAATTTTTGTTTAAAAACAAAAATTATAAATTAGGATATGAAAAATTAACAACATTTCAATTTGACCCGGGATAAATGTCATGTTTTGAGTATAGAAAGAAAACTACCTGCAAATGAGGGCATTTTTAAAAAGTGTTTGTTTATTTAAATTCGTATGTAATATATATATACTATACTCTACACTTACAACAAACACACCAAATCGTTAGACACACTTAAGTATTTCACCTCAACTTCATCTCACCTGTAAAATCAACAGGTGGGTATTGATAAATAAAGTGTAGTAAAAAAAGAATGATCCCGAGGATAATTATTTCTTGTGATTCTTAACTTTAACCATATGAATTTAAGCCTGTTTTTCATATGGTGACGTTTAGACCCAAGCAAAGATTAATCCAATAATTGTAATCTTTTTGCTGAAAGCAAAAAGATTATAATTATAATCTTTGCTTAGAAAAATGGCGCGAGGTGGGGGTTAGAGGGGGCAAAAATCGCCGACCGACGATTTTTGACGGCGCGTAGCGACGTCGTGCTTCATCGGAATCTAGATTTTTTTTTTCATGGGCCTCAGTAATATCTAGACTTAGATTGGGCAATTGGTCCCGAGAGATTATCTCAAACCGTTTGGGCGTGGCGGAGGAAAAACCGCGAAAAAATGACCGAAAAAAAGGCCAGCTTGCCATTTTGTCAAAAAAATCCATCAAAAAAACCCTGTTTTTCAACTTTGCCCACGAAGAATAACTTTTTTCGTATAAGAGATAATGGAACGGGACTTTCGCAGGGCAAAAATTCAGCATTGCGGGGCGCCAAAAGTTTTGGTTTGGTGACCGTGGGGTGTCGGGTTCCACCCCTCCCACGCCCTCAAAGTGGCCTCGTCAATTTTTTTCAAAAAATTTCAGTTTTACCCCCTTTAGGGGGGGAAGGAGTCGCTTTAGCGACTTCAATCATTTCTTTGGATGTGAAGAACTTTTTAAGGCGGACATTTCTTTACTTATGTTTGATTCGCCTCGGGCGAACCGTTTGGCCGTTATTTGCCGCCGAAGGCGTGATTTTCGGCGATTTTTGCCGTTCCCGAGGATTTAATGGACATTTAGGTGGGGAAGGGGTTGCCCAATCAAGTTTTTGCTGAAATACTTTTTTGTAGGCAATTGCATTGGCTAAATTTCATGTAAAGTAAAATTTTTTGTACCTCCAACCGGTTTTGCTCCAGCTGAATTTCAATTTTGGGCGATTTTTTAATTTTTAATATTTTTCTTATTTTATCCATATTTCTTTGTTTGAATACATTTAAATCACTATAAATCATTGTTATTTTCATGATTAAATGTTATTTTGACCTGCTACAGGCTGCCGCAGGCTGCCTTTTCTTATGATTTGGCTATAATTATATCGTTTTCATTACTTTTGATCACTTTTTATCTCACGCGCGCACCAACGGACCTATAATCTTTGCTGTGCGGGCCGAAAATTACAACGTCATAATTCCATCGGACCTATACTTTTTCTCGACCCAAGCAAAGATTAATCCAATAATTGTAATCTTTTTGCTGAAAGCAAAAAGATTATAATTATAATCTTTGCTTAGAAAGATGGCGCGAGGTGGGGGTTAGAGGGGGCAAAAATCGCCGACTAGCAAACTTTGACGGCGCGTAGCGACGTCGTGCTTCATCCGATTTTGGATTTTTTTTTTCATGGACCTCAGTCATATCCAGACTTAGATTGGGCAATTGGTCCCGAGAGATTATCTCAAACCGTTTGGGCGTGGCGGAGGAAAAACCGCGAAAAAATGACCCTAAAAATGACCAGACTTCCATTTTGTCAAAAAAATCCATCAAAAAAACCCTGTTTTTCAACTTTGCCCACGAAGAATAACTTTTTTTGTATAAGAGATAATGGAACGGGACTTTCGCAGGCTGAACCGGTATACCCGCAGCATGTCAAAAGTTTATATTTGGTGACCCTGGGGTGTCGGGTTCCACCCCTCCCACCCCCTCAAAGTGGGGGCAATTTTTTTTTTCAATTTTTTTCAGTTTTCGCCCCTTAAGAGGGGGAAGGAGTCGCTTTAGCGACTTCATGCATCTCTTTGGAGTTGTAGAACTCTTTGAGGCAGACATTTCTTTACTTATGTTTGATCCGCCTCCGGCGGCCCGTTTGGCCGTTATTCGCCGCCGAAGGCGTGATTTTCGGCGATTTTTGCCGTTCCCGAGGATTTAATAGACATTTAGGTGGGGAAGGAGTTGTCCAATCAAGTTCTTGCTGAAATACTTTTTTTTAGGCAATTGCATTGGCTAAATTTCATGTTAAGTAAAATTTTTTGTACCTCCAACCGGTTTTGCTTCAGCTGAATTTCAATTTTGGAGGATTTTTTAATTTTTAATATTTTTCTTATTTTATCCATATTTTCTTGTTTTAATGAATTTAAATCACTTTAAATCATTGTTATTTTCATGATTAAATGTTATTTTGCCCTGCTACAGGCTGCCGCAGGCTGCCTTTTCTTATAATTTGGCTATAATTATATTGTTTTCATTACTTTGATCACTTTTTATCTCACGCGCGCACCAACGGACCTATAATCTTTGCTGTGCGGGCCGAAAATTACAACGTCATAATTCCATCGGACCTATACTTTTTCTCGACCCAAGCAAAGATTAATCCAATAATTGTAATCTTTTTGCTGAAAGCAAAAAGATTATAATTATAATCTTTGCTCAGAAAAATGGCGCGAGGTGAGGGTTAGAGGGGGCAAAATGAGCAGGTTGAGATTTTTTGACGGCGCGCAGCGACGTCGTGCTTCATCCGATTCCGGATTTTTTTTTTCATGCACCTCAGTAATAACCAGACTTAGATTGGGCAAAAGGTCCCGAGAGATTATCTCAAACCGTTTGGGCGTGGCGGAGGAAAAACCGCAAAAAAATGGCCTAAAAAAAGCCAACGGTCCCATTTCATCAAAAAAATCCATCAAAAAAACACGTTTTCGTTTCAGCCCACAAAGAATAACTTTTTTTGTATAAGAGATAATGACACGGGACTTTCGCAGGGTGAAAATTTGGCATCCCAGGCCTCCTAAACTTTATATTTGGTGACCCGGGGGGTGCGGGTTCAGTGCCCCCCACACCCCCGAAGTGGGCATACTTTTGAAAATCGCGTTTTTTCAGTTTTTCCCCTTTAAGGAGGGGAAGGAGTCGTTTTAGGGCAAAACACCATTTCTTCATTATTGGAGAACTTTTTGAGGCGCAACTTTTGTTACTGATACAAGATCCGCCTCCGACGGCCCGTTACGCCGTTATCCGCCACCGAAAACGTGATTTTCGGCGATTTTAGCCGTTCCCGAGGATTTAACGGACATTTAGGGGGGGAAGGAGACGTCCAATCAAGACGGCTCTGGAATACTTTTTTGTGGGCAATTGCATTGGCTAAATTTCATGTGAAGTAAAAAATTTTGTACGTCAAACCGGTTTTGCTCCAGCGGAATTTTAAAATTGCGCGTTTTCTAAATTTGTGTCATAAAAACCGGTTTTATGTCAAAAAGTGGGGGACATAGTCACTTTAGGGCCAAGAACCATTACTGCATTAGTGGAGAACTTTTTAAGGCGGATCTTTTGTTACTTATGCATGAACCGCCTCAGATGGACCGTTTCGCCGTTATCCGCCGCCGAATACGTGATTTTCGCCATTTGCATACATTAGATGGACATATTGGGGACCCCCTAAAAAATATTTACCCCCCCCCCAAGAAAAAAAGTTTTGATGAAATATTTTTTTAAGCCGAAGGCTCCAAAAAAAATATTTCATCAAAACTTTTTTTCTTGGGGGGGGGGTATTTAGGATTTAAACTTGGTTCTTGTCAAACCAGTAAACATATAATCTACAACTAAAAAAACATGTACTTTCATGAATTTAATCCTTTTACAACGTATCTCTTCAATGTCTATGAATTTAAATTAAATTAATTATGCACTTTGGAAATAATTGAAACTAAACAATTATTTAAAAATCCCCCCCCCCCCACACCTAATACCCTGCTATTTTATTTTAATAATGTATAAAAATGAACGACGGAAACCATTTTATTTATAATTCCAAATATACGCGTCGTTTAACAGACGTACTTTATAATAATAATAATAATAATACTGTAAACAATCCAATAATAATACCCTTTTTGACCTAATTTACCCCTCACAAAACACACATACACACAAAAAAACGCGCAAACACACACACACACACAATTTATATAAATACAAAGTGTATGTTTTATATGTGTTTGTGTGTGTGTGTGTGTGTTGCCCTTTGTAGGTTCTGAAGTCCTAATAGTAAAAAAGAAAAAAATGTTTCCACGACCGTTCAAATCAATTGAGGCACCTGTTTTTGAGTGATGGCACTACCCCCAACATGTTTATATTACTCAATTAATCAGCAGTAGGTACAATTTTATGCGTCGGGTACCTGATATAGCAGTAGAAAGTACATACGTTTCAAAATTTACCAAATTGCTTATCGTAAAAATTTAGTTAAATATCCAAATATCTTCATTCATTTCACTTCCCCCCCTCCCCCCTACCACCCCTCTCTCGCTCTCTCTCTCAATCAATTTCTTACCCAAATTTTATTAATCAATAATCAAACCACTTACCGACAAAATAAGCATCTTAGCTTAGGGGCCCTGCAATACTTTTGAAAATCGGTGGCCTATTTAATTATCAACTTATAAGTTAAGAACAACAATAGATAAATTTTGTGTTTCCACCTTTTATTTGTGTTTATTTTTAGAAATTAAATAGCACATGTTTAATTAATATTTCCCACCAAAATTAACAAGTATAAAATTCAACAAAAGTATAAGTGTAAAAAAGGATTGCGAGGCCCGCTAATTTATACCAACATTCGTTGCGGCAATTTTTCATGGATGCCAAACACATAAATTTCTGCACATTCTCAATATATTTTTTTATCATCAACTTATGGCTGGAGAAAAGGTGGGGGGTGGGGGGACAATGGACTGTAAATTATGTCTAAATTATTAGGAGCCTAAGTTGTCATGTTTGTTGGGTTAAAAATACTTTGGGTACTTATACTGTAGTAGCCAAAGACATGGTAAAAAAAAGAACCAAATTACATAAAAGCTGCATAAAAGGGATTTTTTTTAGGGTGGGGGAGGGGGGGGGGGGTAATTACTGTCCTAGTGGTTATTTTTGTTTTAATATTTTTGTCTTATCCCTTGCCATCCCTGCCAAAACTATGTATTTATACAGTTTAATTGATAGCAGGGGGTCAACCCATTTTAAGTTTGGAAAGGGGTTGGGTAAATAAATTTTAATGCTTTTACTCCTTTACAAATATATTAACATGTTTATGTAAAAGTGAAAAGATGTCATCATTTAAATTTTCCTTTTTTTCAAAATAGACTTGAAGAGAAAAAAAATAATTTGGCATCCTTGATTTTCTAGCAGCTTCGCCGTCTGTTAACTTGACCTAATTAGTTGTTGTTTACAATCGTACTATCGACAGCTAATCCCAAACCAAAATACTAACTAAAGGTAAGATTTAAGTTAATTAAAGTGAACTTTAATATATAACTTGTCAGTGATTTAAAATTAGTTTTTATTGAAGTTTTTTTTATTAGTTTTTTTATTTTATTCATTTTATTTTGTATTTTTCGCGATACGCGGATTTTTATTTAGTTATTTAGTTTGATAATGTTGTGAATGTTCTATTATCCTATTGAATTTGTACAAAAAAAGTTTTTAACGTAGCGTATGATGTAATGATTATTATACAGGGGGGGGGGGGGGGGGTCAAATGTCATCTTTTTACATCTTGTAGGGACGGGGGCGTGGTGGTATTTAATTACGCAAATTTTAAAGTTTTTTCGCACGAAAATTAAATAAATGTAATCCGATATCGAGATAAAAATGTATTATAATTTTGCAGGGAATAATTATTTTATTACAATTAATTAGTTTTATGTTTTCATATTAGTTTAATATTTGTTTCATATTTGTTTTCATGTTTGTTTTTTGTTTGTTTGATAAAATTATTTTATACACGCGTCGTCGTAATATAATTAAAAAATACTTTCTTTACAACAGCGTAAAATTTAAACTAGCTTTCCGTGGATATAAAAATGTACAATTATAAGATTTTAACCAATTTCTTAGACCCAAGGGGCCGTAGGGGTGGGGAGCGTCAAATGTTAAAATTTCTATAACTTGCGGAGAGCAAGAAAATCAACAATTATACGCAACTTTAAAAATGGTGTTAAAGTGTATAAGATAATATTTAGGTATTAATTGATTTTAAATTTTACATATATTTAGTATGTTTAATTACAATTTGTTTATTAATTGTGGTGATAGATCAGTTAATAGATTTAAAAATTTTCATGATTCTAAAGGTTGTGTGATTTTAAAGGGTTTGTTATATATTCCTATTTTTAAAGTTTAATGTTTATTGTATGACACTAATATATAGAACTATATGTAACTACAACAGAAGTTTTCTTGATTTTTTGTTTAAAAGTAATAATCTTAAATTGTTTCCATCATTTTACCTCAATGAAAATTAAAGATAAATAATTAAAATAATTATTTTTACTTCTTTAATAAAATTCAAATAAGGTGGCTAAAATACAAAATGCTTTTAATTACTGTCAAGTTGTGAATTAGCTACATAAACACTTTAAGTGTATCCGTTTTTTTGAAGTATCGTAATACTATAACTTAACTCTTACTGCCTCCCTCTCTATCTCTTTACCTCTTTCTCTCTCTCTCTCTCTCTCTTGTTTCACTCCTTTCTTCTTTAATTTTATTCGACGGAACTGATTACCAATAATCTAAAAGCCTCTCATACTCACAAACACACACACACACACACAATTCATTATTTTTAAACTTGTCAAGTGTATGTATATATGTATATCTATCTATCCATTGACAAAAAGTCGTTTTTTTTTAAATTGCAAAATATAGTTTAAATCAATTGTTTAATGTATTTTCTACAGTTTTAAAACACTATTATAAATTTCAGGTATTATAAAACTTTGTCTTATCCCTTAACATCCCTGTAGTAAATATTATAAGAATTCCTTGTGTATTTGATTATTTTTAATGTAAACATTTAACATGTGTTAAACCTATCACAAAAAAAGGCCTTACACACACACACACACACATACACATAAATACACACAAAAAACGCGCAGAGACAAACACTCACACACACACATAAGAATGTAATTGGGTAAAATTGGGGAATATATCTTCTTCATTGATGGACTAATTTATTAATTCTGCATGTGAAGGGGGGGGGGGGGGGGTTGACAAATCTAGAAAGGGGTCAATACTATTAAACACAATTGGGTTAAGTTCTTTCAAATTTGTAATGGTAAATGTAAATGTAATAATTATTTTATATATTAACTCTATTAAATTAGTCAATTCATTTAAATTTTAAAAAACTTCTTATCACTAAGGAACAGGAGATTTTTCTGTCTGTCTATGTATATGTTTGTACCAAAGGATCCCACTAACCACTGAACCGATATGATTCTCCTTTAGAGGGTAGCTTCTCTAAATATTTTTTTTACTTGTATTAAACCTAAGATAGATTATGTTCCCTTAGAGGCCTCTAGGAGCATAGCCATTTGTTATTAATAGTGATATTAAACTATTTTTTTTTGGTAGCGAAGCAACTCTATAATTTACTTTGTATGTCCCGTCAGTCCGTTCTGAACTCTATGGGGGAATTGCAATTTACTTGGCTCCTATGAAAGATAGAAAGCTGAAATGTTTTGACATTAAGGAGAACAATTAATTGAAAAACATTCAAGACAGTAGGACAGCTTTTTAGCAGGTTTTTGGCTATTTTTATATTTTCCACATTTTTATGCATATCTTTGGTGTTAATGGTCCGATTTTTAAAATTTTTTCAGTTAAAGATATCAAAATTAAATTTTCCATTTATTGTAGAAAACATCAATGACAGTCAGACTGCCTATTTGCAGGTTTTTGGCTATTTTTATATTTTCCACATTTTTATGCATATCTTTGGTGTTAATGGTCCGATTTTTAAAATTTTTTTAGTTAAAGATATCAAAATTAAATTTTCCATTGATTGAAGAAAACATTAATGACAGTTAGACTGCCTATTTGCAGGTTTTTGGCTATTTTTATATTGTTAACAGTTTTTTCCCATATCTTCAGCGTTAATAATCAAATTTTTAAAATTTTTTCAGTTAAAGATATTAAAATTAAATTTCTCATTGATTGAAAAAAACAGCAATGTCAGTCAGACTGCCTTTTTGCAGGTTTTTGGCTATTTTTATATTTTTCACAGTTTTTTCCCATATCATTGGTATTGTTGGTCCGATTTTCAAACTTTTTTGCAATGACAGTAGTGAAAATATTTTTTTCCATTGTCATGCACATCTAGTATGTAATTTATTTCACTGTTGTTATGATAAAAAATAAAACAAGATTTTGTGTTTATTTTTTATAATAAATCTATTATTGATTTTAATATATACACTTTAAATCTACTTGTCTACATGATTTTTTGTGCTTCGCTACTTGTGGTTATTGTCATCCTTGTTGAAAGATAAATAAACAAGGATGACAACATTCATAAGTTTCAAAGCACAAAAAAGAGACAAACCTACAAAGTGAGTTACAGAGCAGATTAACTGTAATCATTTGTAACATTCTTAAAAAAAAACTAGTAACAAATATCCTAAAAATTTATGTCAACCAAAAAATTGGTTTTTGTTTATATGATATTAGCCATCATATATATATTTTATCAATTGTTATGCAAATGAAATTTAAAGAAATCTTTTTCAGTTAAAGCCATGTCCTACCAATACCTGATTGACCTACTCAACCAGTGGGCTGATTGCTTCCAGGTATTGATTTTGCAATTCTTATCATACAGTCAGTGAATTTTTTGCTATATGAAAATTAATACAACTTTTTGTAGTATTTGAATAAACTTATTATGTGTCTAGGCATTCCCCGCTGAGTCAGCCAACTGGAAGGATAAAATTCCCCAGTCGCTGGTGGATTTGATCAACAATGGGCTCGAACTCATTGGGCAGCGGTTGATCGAACCCAAATATATGAGGAAGAGGAGCATTGAGGAGAAGGTTGCAGGAATCCTCCGCATCCTTGTCAAAATATTCCTCAAAGCCAGGTAAACATCCTTGTTTTTCACCTCAAACTCTGTTCCTTCAACAACAACAAAAATAACCTCGGCTATGTAATGCTCTATGAAATAAGGTGTGTTAGCCCATTTAGCATTGTCCCTTAACACAACATGACAACCTTTGTGAATAGTTTTTTTTTTATCCCTAACTAATACACACATAGAAAGTACGAAGGATTGATCATATACATTCTTCTTTGTTCAGGCCCTACCAGCCACTGACCAGTCTTGGTTTCTGGAGGCCAGATAGTGACTTCCCTTACCTCGAGGATGCAGCTGGAACCATGGCAATCGACCAGGATGACAGAATTGACATATGTCAAATATTTTTGACAAACTTGTTCTACAAACAAGACCTTCCGCGGTACATACGTCAATTCTGTCATCGTAAGCTGTGCGGAGGAGCTGGTCCATCAAGCCCCGTGCAGACGGCACAACCATCCGGCGACAGCCAACCCACCAGGCAACCCCACCTGTCTCCGGAGAGAGAGAAACCTGGCTCCCCGGTTGATGACAGCCGATCCCCCCCGCAGAAAAGGCAGAAACAGGTATCGGGACGTAATAGTCGTCCGCCAATCACCACACTAGCTGGGCTTAGCCGTCAGGGCAGCTTTTGTGGTGATCAACCTGATACCAATCCCCCCCAAGCTGTTGTTGCACCTGCCATGGATGACGTCAACTTTCCCGCACTTCCTCGTAGTCAACAGACCAAGCCGGTGAAAGTGAAATCCCCTGGAATGGCACGGAAAACGATGCCAGTGATTGTGCTGGCATCCAGACAAGGATCCCCAAGCTCAACACCCCGACAAGAACCTCCCAGCCCGTCAAGATCCAGCAAAACCTCTGGACAAGACACTCCCAAATCATCAGCTGGAGTACAATCACTGTCCGCCACTCCCAGCACACCCAACACCAACCCTGAAGAATTCATTTGCCAGCTGAGGAACAAAACAGTGAACCTGACGTACAATGAATTTGTGAATTTTCCAACAAGTTATTTGAAAGAGGTTCTTTCCAAATTGTACAAGTCTGAGTTCACGGCCAATCATGGCAGACCCATGCTGGTATCTTTGATCCTGTGTGCTATTACTGGATCAACAAAACAGAAAAACAAACCCAGAGATGTTGCAAAGCAGTTGGAGGATTTCTTTGCTACCAAAAATGTGTTTGCCACCCCATCTGCTAGGAAGAGAAAAACGCCAAGGTCTTCCCTCAACAGCACTCCCCAGTCCAACGTCCACCACACCCCTGTTGAGAAGGCAGATGACTGTCAACCCCCAATTGCCAGTCCCCCCATCCCTGTGCACAGGAATCGGTTTGCAGTTCTGACAAGTGCTTCTCAATACGATCGAGAGCACAATGTCAGAGTGGTGGCATCATCTTCCACACACACCAACCGTGGCAACCAGACCAAGCAATCAGCACGAGCTCTGTTTCCCCCAGCGGGTAGTCCAGTGGAGGAGCTGCCCGACCTCAGCCAGTTGGGGTTGGGCGATGAGCAGCACATGGAGGTGGATGAGCCAGAGCCTAACCAGGCTTTGGACACTGCTGCTGCTCCAGAAGCGGCGGCTGCTCCTGCTCCACCTCCGGCTGCTCCTGCTTCTCCACCTGCATCAGCTGCCCAAGAACCAACTGCCACACTACACCACAGAATGCTGGACCACACTGCCATCTTTCCACGCTACACTGTCCTGAACTCGAAAAACATCACAGGAGATGCGCTGATGCAGGTACTGGCTACCCTGGGAAACAGAAGCAAGACCAAAGTCTCCAAGAAACTATTGATCCAGCGAATAGTGAACCTCCAGCTGCAGAACCTGCAAGATCTGTTCCCCCAGGTCCAGATCAACTTTGACCGCACCAACCCTGTCCAAAGCACCATCGCCAACATTGCCTACCTGAACGAACAACGGACTGCCTACATTGCCAAACTTGAAGAGGAAAGAAGAGCGTATCATGTGCAAAGTCCCAACCAAACCAACCGTCAAAGCCAGGACACTATGTGGTCCTCAGTTAATAGAAATTTTAACTCATGTCGATTTGTCAAGGCCTCCTCTTCTGTTTCTACCCCATGGATCAACTTTTTGTACTGCATCTTTTCCTTTCCCACCTTCAAGACAAGCCTGTTGCAAAACTTTCAAAATCTGAGTCCATTCACAAAGTATCTGAGCAGCATTGCCCAGAAAACTGGTGACATCCCTGTTGATCCATTCCCCCCCGCCCAAAATCTCAACCTTGATGAACTTTTCAATTTTTTTCTCCCAACCATCAAGCAAATCATTCCCAACCAATTTCCCCAGCAAATTGTTTACAATTGCCCTTGTGGAGAGGGGGCCAGTTTTAACATAGAATACAATTGTAAACTTGTTCTCCCATGGAAATTGCGTGCCAAATTTGACACGCTATTAACTAAATTTGTAAAATCTGTTCGCTGTCCCACATGTTCAAACGCAAATCTGGGTGGGAACAACCATTTAACGCCCTTCACTGAGACCCTTTTGATTTCTGTTCCCACCGACAAAACACGCCCAGTCCATCCCCCCACCTATTTTGACAGCAAAATTTTGTTCCCCAATGCCCCCGCTGGATACTTTTGTTTCTCCACAAGTTTTGACACTTTTTCAAAGCGACAACAGATTGTAACCCATAGCATGAACCATAGTACCTTTTACAAGGATTGTGAGCGTGAGAAACTCGGTCCGATGCGGCACCCTGTTGAGGCGGACGCTAGTCATTCCAACTTTTTTGTGTACAATTTTGTTCCCCAAAAGCTTCCGCCCCTTGTTCCCCCCCCGCCCATTGCTTTTGACAACGATGAAATTGAGTTGAGTGGGTGTCCCATTTGGTTGCGTTTCTCAACTCGCGACTTGTACCGTGTAATTGAACGTTCATGTCCCAATGTTAGAGACCATCACATTGTTGGGGCAAAAGCAGAGATTTTGGCCCGTCTCAGGGCACACAAAAGTTTTCGTTTCCTTCCCATTCGTGACATTGTGACGGTTTGCAACATTGAGCATGAAATGAATATTGAGATCACTTTGAGTTATGAAAGGATGATTGAACAATTCATGCAAAAGATTGTCAATCTTGATGGAGCTCAATTCAAAAATCAAATTGAGTATTCCTATCAACAGATGAAAGATAATCACTTGTCAAGAAAAGAAGCTGCTACAAGGATTTTGCTGAATTTGACCAACATTGAAGTTAAAACATTGTACAAGAAGCTGTTGCGCGTTCTCAACCTGAGAAGAGAAGAGCGCGGACAGGAAAAGGTTCTTGAACACTGTGCTGTCCTCATCCAGGAAAACTATGACAACCGAGTCATTGATGAAGTTCTCCGGTCAGAATATCTTCAGCGTCCTATGCGCAAGTGTGTGTTCTGGCCAGACAATGACACCGTCAACAGAAATGTTGCCAAAATGAAAGAAATTGTCCTCCAGCGCCACAACAATCAGGATGGCAAACTGATTTTCCGTCCCGACAACCCTGTCCACCAGCAGTCGCGGCTGATGTACACAGAACTTGGCCAACTGTCCAGGCCCCCCACTGCCTGCGTCCACTGCAAACAGCGGCCGTACGGTGCTGTCTTCACAGACAACGTGTGCGAAAGCTGCCAAAAGCAAAATTGGCGCAGGGCAAAGTATGGGCGGGCCAACAACATGGACTTCTTAAATCAGCCCGACTGCTTGAGGAACTTGACAACGGTGGAAAAGCTGGCAATCTGCCGGGCGGCGCCCCTTGTCAAGATTGTGAGGGTTGGGGGTAAGCCTTACAAGAAGGCAGGGAACACGATTGTTTTGTCAGCAAACATTACAAACATTGCCCTAACCCTACCCCGCCTGCCCCAAAACCTCGAGGTGATTGTGTTCAAGTCCAACCGGGGGGGACCACTCTTTGCCAACCGAAACAAAATTCTTTCCGCCTTGACGTGGCTTAAAGAATTCAACCCGTGCTACCGAGACATTGTCATTTCCGAGCAGAATCTCAGCCAGTATCCGGAGGATGGGGCTGTGGAGAATCTGCGCGTGCTCGAGGTTGAACCCAACGAGGTTGGTGTGGGCCCCAACCCTGGGCCAGGTCAACCCGTGGGGGGGGCTGATCAGGACAGTGCAGAGGAGGACAATGAGGATGATGAGCTGGATGAAGAGGATGATGAAGAGTATGCAATGCCCGGTCTAGATCCACCCACAGTGGCCAGCCATCATGTTGCAGCGGCACTGCCTGCCCGCACCGAGGCGGACATGGTGCAACGCCAGCTGCAAGGCCTGGCCACAGCTGCCAACCCTCTGGACCTGCCAGAGAGGGACGGCACTGTGGTCAGCGATTTCAGCCCAGACTTTTGGGGGATGGGGTTCCCCCACCTGTTCTGCCACAACCGGGGCGGCTACACAGATATCGACAGACCGAGTCGTGTGTACATCAATGAGTGGGTGGACCACCTGATGAACTGGGACGACGGCCGGTTCACCAAGGATCCCCACTTTCTGATGTTCCTGCACCAGTTTGTGCTGAAAAATCTGTCGTACAGCCAGGGTCGGCTGTACACCAGTAGGTTCGAGCTGAGGCAGGAGGATATCCTCAATGCCATTGACAACAATGACACGGCGGCCATTGTTGACAAGATCCAGCGGATGGCAACAAAGGTGCCTGGAAGTCGGGGGCACTGCCAGGCCGAGTCGCAGAAGGCCCAGTCCTACATCCGGCTGTTGGACACGCTCACCGAGGGAAAGGAGCAGTTTAACTTCTTTCTCACGGTGACATCAAAGGAGGTGCATGACACCGAGTTTTTGGGGACCATACCGGAGGGCGCCGCCCTGCTGGCCAAAACCTTGGTGCAAAATGCCGACCACATTCCAGCTGGTGGTGATCCGGACGCTTACATCACAAAAGCGCAGGATCACTACCAGCGGAATAGGTTGATTGTCGAGCACATGCACGAGTACACGACATTCTTCATCAAAAAGACCCACCTCTTCATTGACAGGGTTCTCAAGCAGTGCTTTGGCGTAACAGAGTACCATCTTCGGTGGGAATTTCAGTCCCGCGGGGGCTTGCACTGCCACATGCTGTTGTGTATGCCCCTCGGGATTCCTGAAGATGACAGGTTCCAGGCGTTCAAGCCCGTCTCGCCCACCATCAGAAAACTGCACGAGTTCATCAAGACCGTGTGGAAAAGTGAGCCGCACGCCACTGCCGAGGACATGCTGAGAACCCCTGAATACCAGCAGCTGTTGCAGGGCCTGGAAATACAGCCGACGGCGGACGCCCTGGAGCTAGCCATCAAGGTGTTGGCCCTGCAACAGCACATCATTGACACTGTGTTTGACCGGACGGGCATCACCTGCAACCACCCGTCTCTGGACCTGGGCGACCGTTTTCTCAACCATGGTGGTACACTGCTCACGGCGCCCAGCAACCAGTGTCTCCGGCAAACATATGACCAGCGCATTGCTGAGGACGACATGTTCTCCAACCTTGTGTCGTTCACCAACAAGGTTGGCACACACCACTGCAACAGGGGCTACTGCCAAAAGACGGTTGTCGTCGACGGCCAGCAGACAACTGGCTGTCGCTTCCGTTTTCCCCACGAGCTGGTTGGTCATCAGCGTGACGCTGACGATGAGACGGGTCAGCCGACCATTGTCCGCACCGACCCACCCATCAAAGGGGAGGTGCAGCAGGTCAAGTCATTGGCGGGGAAGGCTTATTGCGCCGTGGCCTGGGAGCGCAATCACTCCCAGACGTACAGTCAGACGCCCGAGCTGGTCCTTTCTTGGGGGGCCAGCTTGGAGCTGCAGTACTGCCACAGCCCCACCTCTGTCCGCCTGTACCTCAGCAAGTACCTTGCCAAAAGTGAGACGCAGTCCAATGTGTCGCGTGATATCATGCGGGCAGCACATAGGCGCGCAGCTGAACAAGGGGTGGACAACTTTGTCCAAAAATTATTCAGAGAAGTAGGCACCGAGAGGGACTACAGCCTGGCCGAAACAGTGTTCCACCTGGGCCGCAACAAGCTGTTTGAGTTTGGCCGTGAGATTGAGGTGGTCAACACCCTGGGCGGCATCCAGATCCGGCTGCCCAACCAGGAGGCGGCTGATGGTGTGCCACAACTGCAGACTGAGGACAGGAACAGGAAGTTTGACCAGCGCCACGACAATCTGGTCTTCCAGACCCTGGTTGACGTGTGGAACAGTGCCCCGCCACACGACAAGCCGTACCCCAAAGACCCCAAGAGGTTCAACCTTTGGGACTATGTGGCCTACTTTGAGAGGGATTGGACCCCGCGCCAGACAATTGCAGTGCCCCACTTTGTCCCATTCTACCACTCACGGCCGGGGCCCAATCACTTGAGAAAGTTTATGATCTCCATGCTGCGCATCTTCAATTACAACATCACGTTAGATGAGTTGAATGAGATGACGGACGATGTGCTCCGCGAGGAGGGGGACAACTGGTTCAACCTCGAGAACGTGCCAGCCTATGCGGTGGAGTTGTGGTGGACCACCGAGGCCAACCACCAGGCCATGCTGGAGGCTTTTGAGGCGACCGAGGGCCTCGACTTTCCCCCCTCCCAACAGGAGGCGCCAGCAGTGGACGATCCCAACCCCAACAACCCAGACCCTGACATAAATGTTGAGGATGTTGAGGAAATCAATGATGACATCCTGCTGGCCATTGGTGAAGATCCTGATAATGATGAGGACAGGCCAAACCTGCTGGAGACAAGTCCCAACTACGACCGCCACAGGGACCGTCTGCGCTTGGTGCCCCACTGGACCAGCGCAGACAATGCAGAGCTGTGGCGCAAGGATGCCGTCGCTGCCCGAGATCCCGCCCAAGACCTGGCCTCCATCCCGTTTGACCAGCTGAACGGGGAGCAGCAAAACGTTGTCCGCTGGCTGGTGGACAACACTGTCCGGGTTGTCCAGAACCCGGACCAACAGTTTTTGCTGGAGGTGGACGGGTGTGCGGGCAGCGGCAAGACCACCACCATCCAAACGTACCGGGCAGAGCTTGACCGCCGTCTCCATGAGATCAATGCAGACAAGAGTGTGGGTGAGGTGCTGTTCTTTGCGGCCCCAACCGGCACAGCTGCCAAACTGTTGCCCCACGAACATGCGACCCTGCACTCCATGCTGAACCTGCCCATCAACCAGCCCCATAGTAAGGATCTGCTGCCACTGAGCGACACCACCCGGCGCACGCTGCAGGACAGGCACTGCAACATCCAGGTTATTGTCATTGATGAGAAGAGCTTCTTGTCAGCGTACTACATGTACATGATTGATAGGCGGCTGCGCGAAATCTTTGCCATTGACAAGCCCTTTGGAAATCGATCCATCGTAATAATGGGCGACTTCGCGCAGCTGGAGCCCGTGGGGGGCCTGCCTCTGTACTGCCCGTACAGAGAGCGCCGCAACATCAGCCCCCAACAGCTGGCGGGGTACGAGGCGTACGCCCTGTTCACCAGCGTTCTCTGTCTGAAGCGGTCCATGCGACAGGAGGGGTGCAACCTGTTGCGCGAGATCCTAGATCAGATGGGCAACGGGCCCATTTCAGAATCACAGTACGAGATTCTGAAACAGAGAAATTATGATTCAATCGATCACATGGAGTTTGCTGCGGCCACATACTTGTGCGCCCGCAAGAGGGACTACAAAACGCACAATGAGAACAAGATCTTGGCCAACCCCAATCCGCGTGTTGAAGTCAGGGCCGAAAACACGCCGCCCTCAGCCAGGTGTGCAAGCGAAGACACGGCCGGCCTGCCCAACAACATCTTCCTGGCCGAGGGCATGGAGGTGATGCTGACAGCCAACGTGGCCCTTCACCTTGGCCTGTCCAATGGGACCAAGGGCGTTGTCAAGGGCATCATCTATTTCACGGACAACGAGACAGAGATACCCACGGTGCTCGTATCTTTTCCGTCCTACCAGGGCACGCACGGGTGCCTAGATGAGACAACGTTTGGGCCAAACAAGGTGTATCCTGTGGGGCCCATTTCACGATCCTGGAAACACACGGCCACCACCATGTATACTAGGCGCATGCTACCCCTCATGCCGGCCTATGCCTTTAGTATACACCGGGGCCAGGGTCAGACGCTAGGACTAACCATCCTCAACCTGGGCCCCCAGGAGTACTCGGCTGGGCTGACGTACACAGCCTTGTCCCGGGCCAGACAGCTGGACCATCTGGCATTCAGGCCCATGCCAACCAGGGACCGGCTCAACCAGTTTAGCAAGAACGCTAAGTTTGGCCACATGAAACGGGACAAGGCGGCCAAGGTGGCCAAAAGCCGGGCCACCCTAGAGCTGGCTGGCCTGGCAGTGCCTGAACAGGGGCCCCAGCCAGAGTAAATAAAGAAATGCATACAAATTAGACCTCCCTCCCCCCCCCCCCCACTAAAAGAAAGAAAACAACCACACCATCAAACACATCATCCACCATTCAACTATTACCAATGCAAAATTTTCTTCTTCACTATCTCTATTCTTATCTATATAATGATGAATTATTGTATCCCTTATGCAGATTAATATGAATTATTTCCCTGTAGGTAGTGTAGGTTAGCCTTATGTTTAGCCTAATTTAACCGCGTGACCATTTGTATGAGCTAGTACGTGCCAACACTTCCAACACCAACAAAACCTCCATGTACATGCTCATACTAGTACCCATCCACCCCCTAGATCCAAACAATGCCCACCCTGTAACTGACCACCGACCCCATACAGTTTCAAAATCCCTTTCTATGTATTTAGGTTACATAAGGTTTTCTTGTGCATACATTTGACCTTATGTGACCTAATTTACATTTTCCTACCTTCTCAATTCTAATTTCTTTCTGTATATTTAGTTCGAGAGCAAGGTTTTACTGTGAACAGCCGCCTAGCCAATGAATGCTCCTTACCGATTCCCTCTTGTCCACCCTTCCGTCTCCCATGGCCTTTGCGTGTATGTAGTTGGTGAACTTACATACTTGTTGTATTATAAATTCAAACTCCATGTCATACATATGACTCTCTACAAGTTAAGCTTGTTGGTTAGCAACCAAATCTGTCAAAGAGTAGTTAGCATCCAGAGTAGTTACAGTGTAGTTGAGAATACCTCTATGGCCTGTGCATAATGTGTGTATTTTTTTCTGTAGGTACCTAGTCAACTAGTGTTTAGTTTAGTTTAGATTTGATTAGCATACTGTTGTCCCTTTATCAATATCCCTTTCTATGTAGTTAGGTCACACAATTAATAAATTAACCTAGTTTATTTTAGTGTAGTTTAGATTAGCATACTGTTGTCCCTTTACCGATATCCCTTTCATCTATGAGCAAGTACATGCCACACAAGCCAACACCAACCATCCCCCTCCTGTACAGTCCCATAGCACGACCCCTGCATCCAATTTCCCTGGCATTCCAAAATGTATCCTACCCCCAAGACACATAAAGTCACATTCCGACCCCCTTGAAGCTAAAGAGTTTATTGTATTGAGAAATATTGAAATATAATCACCTCCAAATCAGCCTCTGGCCAATGAGTGCACCCTACCCACCCCATTTGTCCACCTTCTGCCACCCCCTGGCCTTTGCGTAACACAGTCTCTTGGTGTCCTTGAATGTTGTATTTGTTGATTGTCATTTCCAATGTTGTAATGTTGAATCTATTTCTTAGTGTTTTTTTATTTTATTTTTCCCATAATTCCCTGTTTGAGGTTAGGTCACAGTCAGGGTTTTCTTGTGCATACATTTGACCCTGACTGTGACTGAATCCTCCTACTGTTGCCTATACTGTTGTCAATTTGTTGTTGATTGTTTTATAATTGCTTATTGTAATTGTTGTTACCTTTACCTAACAAGTATACAAGTAAGTTCAATCACCACCAGCTAAGTAACAAAGTAACAAAAATACCACACAATCCAACCAAGTAAACAATCCATCACCACCAGGCTCCATAACTATCATAACATTTGTTGTTGTTTTTTGATACTGCTATTATGATTTTGTATGATTATTTTGCATCTCTGTAGATAGGTAGTTAGCAATTAGTGTAGATTCGTATATATAGGTTGATGTTCATAGTTACTCACTGTGTGTACCCATGTGTATATAAGCACCGTCAGTCTCCCATGGCTATTGCGTAAATGTAGTTAGTGAACTACATTTTAGTGTAGATGTGTTGCGGTCCCCCATTTGTTAAATGATGATTCTCTACAAGTCAAATTTGTCGGTTAGCAATATTAATTTGTCAGGGTAGTTAGCATATACTGTGTAGTTAAGAGTAGAGCAAATCCTTTATTGTAACTAGTGGTTTAACTTTTTTAACCTCCCATTATATGATTTGGTAATTGTAATTTCTTTATATGCATTTAGGTTACATAAGGTTTTCTTGTGCATACAAGTAACCTTATGTGACCTAATATACATTTTCCAACCCTCTCAATTGTTATATTAACCTATTACACACCTATTTTTGTACTTTGTTGATACTATGGTTCATATTGTATTGTTTTTTTTTTTACATTTTTTAGTAATCCATAATCTGAATTGGTATGTATTTAGGTTACATAAGGTTTTCTTGTGCATACATTTGACCTTATGTGACCTAATTTACATTTACCTTTTCACTATAATTCAGGATAAAATAATTTATTTCTCACTTTTGTTTGTTTTTAACCTCCCATTATCTGATTTGGTAATTGTAATTTCTTTATATGTATTTAGGTTACATAACGTTTTCTTGTGCATACAAGTAACCTTATGTGACCTAATATACATTTTCCAACCCTCTCAATTGTTAAATTAACCTATTACACACCTATTTTTTGTACTTTGTTGATACTATGGTTCATTTTGTATTGTCTTTTTTTTACATTTTTTAGTAATCCATAATCTGAATTGGTATGTATTTAGGTTACATAAGGTTTTCTTGTGCATACATTTGACCTTATGTGACCTAATTTACATTTACCTTTTCACTATAATTCAGGATAAAATAATTTATTTCTCACTTTTGTTTGTTCCCATTGTATCCAATATCTCCCTCTTTTATTTAACACTGCCATCAATTCTTTTTTTTAAGATCTCGCTTTCAATTTTTCTTTTCAACACTACCTATACCCAAATTCATGGGGGTGGCCTTTTTTCTTTACTAGTCCAGTATGAACTGCAATCACGGGGTTTTAAGCAATTCTTTTTTCTACCCTGGGAGAGGTAGCACAAATTTTATGCAATAAAAGAGATCAGCAGTAGCAACAGTTTTTCTAAAAATGGCAGGGTATAGGCAGTGTAAAGTGGCGGCTCACTTGCTGACCAGATTTGCAAATACCCAACACCACCAACTGGTATCCAATTCCTAGTCTAGGTCTAGTTTAATTTTCTCAAATATTTACAAATCTGTTTGGCGGAGCTGGGGGCCTTTCCAAACCCAAGACCCTAGAGGGTTGTGAACAACCGGTCATAGTTTGCCCAAGGTTTTATGTACTGTACATTTTGATAGGTGTGTCTTTTATAATTTCAGTTTATGCCTGACCTCAGTTCACCCCTTGAAAATGACTGATGGCACTGCTATGTATTTTTGTTTCTTTTATGTTACCAATACCAATACATGTACTTTTAACCAATACTTGTACGTCCAAATAAAATGGTTCCATTCACAACATGATCAAATGTGGTTTTTCTTAATTTTTGACCCCTGACTTCTTAGATCTACATTGGCACTTTTTGTAGCTAATTTATATTGTTGCAATTCGTTTTTGTTAGAATTTACTTATTATTTAGATGTCACGCTTCCCTGAGGTAATGTACCCAATGATCGGGCACAAACAAATCCTTGGAAGCGATTTGAACAGGCTGACGTCAGGTGGATGGCTCTCTGGGGACACCATTTTTCATTATTTGGAATATGTGTGTGCCCAAGCTGGGTATGTCATCCTGTCCCCAGCTCTATTTGGAACGCCTGGTAAGCCAGTGGAGGAAATTATCCGGTCCCACAGGGAAGAGATCAGTAGGATAAAGCCAGGTACACCATTTGTTAAGTTTTTTTCTTCTCACTCTGCTGATGCTCATCTATTCTATAATATTGGCGCAGCCCGTCTGTATCTTTGCAAAGTGTGTAATTGCATGCAAAACAACACACACACCATAAAAACAAAACATAAATGCATGTTGTTTGTCCCAACATATTGAAACATGTAGTCAATAGTTCAATTGCAACCTTCTTATTCAACCTAATAACCACTACCACACTAAATTACATAGTCCTTTACAATCCCCTGACATTTAGGCAAGAAAATCCTTGCGATTATCCCGCACAAGAATTCTGATGGCCGCACAATACACTGGAGCCTGGTGTTTGTGGACGAGGAGGATGGGTGTCATTATGACCCCATGGGTGAGACCTACTTGACCATGGCCGAGCCAGCCATCAGTACTCTGGTCGCGATCCTGAGACAGGTGGGTTACCACCAACAGGTAAGTATTACCTATGCGCCATTGCAGAGAGCACAACAGACGGACCAACGCAATTGTGGAGTGTTTGTTTGTGCGTGGGCATGGGCACTTGCAAATGACCACCCACTTGATTTTGACCCGGCCAACATCGAGGATTTCCGGATGGAAATCTTTGGTGTGCTGGCCAAAAACATGACCCCCCCCTTGAGAATCGTCCCCACCGCAACGGGGCCCCAAAAAATTGATTATTTTTGCAGGTTTAGGGGAACGATGGAAGTGAAGGAGACAGATGTTGTTGTGGGCACTGGACAAAGGTTGGGACTGGCAAAGCGGGCTGCCGACATCCGTCAGGCAACGCCTGGTGCCCCGCCCTGCCTGATGGTTGATGATCAGGGCAAGCTGATCACTATCAACCATCATAATAACATTTTTAATTTAAGGACATTCCCCGAGATCTATAGGGCCTGCAACAGGTCTTGGGATGAATTTTTCATCAGGTTCACCAGAGACGCTGCGCTACGGAACCGCTCCCGATCCATCAATCACAATCACGTTCCATTTTTTAGGTTTGATTACGGGGCAAAGGACAACATCATCAAAGTTGACAGACTGTTGCTCAAGAGATGGGCAGTGCCTGCTGAAGCATTGGCTGTGAAGCTGTTTTAATTTCATTTTTTTATAGGTTTTCAGTTTTGGGTTTTTTTACTTGTCCAACCTTTGTCTGTCTTAAGTGTCATAAGTCAGTAGTAACATTTTTACCTGACTTAACAGCTGAAATTATTATTATTATTACTACTCTATATTATTATACTGCTATTAGGTGTGCTAGGTTGATTCCTTAAGTCTTAAGTGTAGTGTTCTGTGATACCAATAAAACTAAGCACCTTAGGTATCACCAAAATATCTATCAGACTTGTATACAATAATTTTAGATTTGTAGAATAGGATAGATTGGAGTAAATTGAACAAAAAGTAATTTAAAAATAAAACGTGACTTATGTGACCTAATTTACATTTTTCTAGATAGACCTAGTTTATTAATCTGAATCCCCCAATAGTTTGTAATTTTTTCCCATGTATTTAGGTTACATAAGGTTTTCTTGTGCATACAAGTAACCTTATGTGACCTAATTTACATTTATCTAGATAGACCTAGTTTATTAATCTGAATCCCCCAATAGTTTGTAATTTTTTCCCATGTATTTAGGTTACATAAGGTTTTCTTGTGCATACAAGTAACCTTATGTGACCTAATTTACATTTTTCTAAATAGACATAGTTCATTATAGTGAATCCCCCCAATAGTTTTAATTTTTTCCCATGTATTTGTAATTTAATCTTACTAAAGTAACAGGATGCCTATCTGTGTGATTGTACCAAAGGATCTTGCTAACCGCTGAACTGATTGGGTCCTGGGAGGGTTTATAACTATTTTGGGGGAGGGTACCACCACCCTCCCAAGAGAAATCACAATAACTTGAAATTTCTTCCCCTTGAATAGAGACTCCTACATAACATTTCAAAGTATCATACCAATTTAACATATGCCCAACAAATCTATATGTTACTCTGTTCCCAGTTTTTTAGATTTAGATTATATTAAATTTAAGCAACATTTCAATTATTCTCCCTCTTATAATTTTTAATATTGCCATTTCCTTTTTTTCTCAGATCTCGGTTTTTTTTTGACACATACACTCAAATTAAAGGCCCGATTCTTATTCAAATTCAAAAAGCAAACTCAAAAGTCTACATACATACCCTGGGAGAGGTATTTTATTTCTTCATTTCATTTCAAAAGAGATCACCAGATGCAAACTTAAAATTTAACATGGCGAGTGTATGCGTGTAACTCGGTGGGCCTGAGCAAACAACCTACAGTTTTGTTTGCTGCTGGTCTGGAGGACAGTCCAAATCTCTGTCCCCTGGGGGAGGGCCCAGGCTATTGCAGTCGTTTTGTTATTGGCCCCCGCCAGGAAGTATGAGGATGGAACCGTACACATGCTTTCTTTATTTTGGTTTAATTTTGTTTACTTTAAACCCCCATTTGTACTATTATGTGATTATGTATTGTTTGTAATTTGCAGATATAAAAGGAAGTGTCTAATGATGATTACTCTCGTAAATATAAATTCTAATGATTATTACTTTGTAAATTATAATGAGTATAACTTTGTAAATATAAATTCTAATTATCATTAATGTGTTAATTTTTCAATTTCTTGCACCGACAATACACTCAGATTACGATTATTGGATATCTTTGCTGTGCGGGCCGAAAAAGATAACACTTTCCATCGGACCTATACTTTTTCTCGACCTTCAAGAAAAATTACCTCATCCAATAGAGGGTCAGTATACAACCTTAACAATAATCTTGAGGTGGAGCTTTTGGTGATCTGCCCATTAAAGCATTCTGCAGTTTTCATTTAACAGGCCACACTTATTTATCCCTCCTTAGCAATTTTAAGTTCAGCTGTGTATCCATTATACACATTTTTAAAAGCGAAGCTTTTCTATAATTAGGGTCGGTCCGTCCGTCCGTACGTCCGTACGTCCGTACGTCCGTCCGTAACGGATAGCTTTTTTCGTTAATTTAGACATGTTAGAATTGTCCTATCGATTTCAAATTTTGCATGGTGATTCCTTTAGTAGTTAGGTACGATTTAGAAAGCGTAGCAACTCTATAATCATTACCAAAATGTCCGTACGTCCATTTTAAACATGTTGATTTTTTTACTTTTTTAAATAGCTTTTTTCGTTAATTTAGGCATGTTATAATTGTCCTATCGATTTCAAATTTTGCATGGTGATTCCTGTAATAGTTAGGTACGAGTTAGAAAGCGTAGCAACTCTATAATCATTACCAGAATGTCCGTACGTCCATTTTAAACATGTTGATTTTTTTTACATTTTTAACAACAAATTTGTATGTGACCTAATTATCCGATTGGTCTGATTTTTGGTATACTGATTCCTAAGACAACAAAGTACAATATTAAAAGCGAAGCGACTCTATAATCAAGTCCTAAAAATGTAAGTATGTCCATAATCATTATCCTGTATCAAGCAGTTTTTCAACAAATTTACTTACAATTTTGCTTTGACTCTTATACATTCGCATTCTGATTATTCAGTTCTGACATTATACAATTCTTAATGTCCGTTTGTCCTTCCATTTCAGAGCTTCGCTTTTATGGATGTTGTCATCCTTGTTATATTAAGGATTAGTACCTATTGACCTAATATTTTTATCATGAATATTATATTTTACTTCTCGATGACGATTATTTTTCTTTCTGGAACTTACTGAAGTTTTATTTTTTTGTATAAATTGGACATATTTTGAGAAGATATTATGTTGAATTAGTATTGACCTAATTTAAATGTACACTTTTTATGTTAAACGGCAAAATTTCTTTCTTTGTATTGCTTACTTCTGCTTTACAATGAACTTACACTTTCTATAAGAGAATATCTTGGATTAGTCCTTATTTAATATTGTTATAATAACTCTTATAATTCATATGTTAACTTTTTATGTATATAGTTAAGACAAATAAAGAATCAAATAATAATAATATTTTAATGAACGTGTCCTAACTTTTGTGATTTTGTTTAACCCATTCGTGACGAGCTCTGAAAGTTTAGGGTTTTGATTCACCGGGCTTCAACAAAATAGATTGGTAGAAAAAAGCCTAACACCAAACCAATTTTTAAAATTTTGAAATATAATAACTTAAAAACTACTTTGGACATATGTAAAGCTTCCTTAAGATAGGGAGGCATTTTAGTTGTTGACAAGATCTTATAAGGCAACAAAAAAAATTGGAAAATGGCCTTCTTTTGATTAAAATAATGAGAGGCAAGTAATAAAAAATTTTTTTTATCTATTTCTTTAGAACAAACTAAATATAAATTGAATCCAAACCATCTATTTATAGGGAACTAAACATTTTCTATACTTTAAGATTGAAAATATATTGAACCCATAATTTATTCTGGTCTTCTGCTCAACTAGGCCCCCCCCCCCTTATTTGGCTGTCACAATATTGTATTACATTACACTTGTACACAAATCCAATAAATTTATGTTGTGTCATCCATGTAGCCCAACCCTATATCTTGATTTAATGTAATAAATTATGTAGCAAACTAAGAATAATAGAAAAGGAATAGTTGCATGAAGTGCATTTAACAAGTTTGATTGCAAGCATAAATTACAAAGATACCATCTAACACATATAATTTTGTATTACAATAAATAACAATCAATCAGGCACCACTAAACAGTCATCATGCTGTTATTGTTAACCCTTACAGATCGGGGGGGGGGGGGCTCAAAGAGCCCCCCCCCTCTAGTTTTTTCAATCTCATTTTTTTTGTAGGTAAGATGGAGAGCTGTAACTTCATGACTTTTTAAGTTTAGTAATTAAACGTCGGCAAGAGTTGATTTTATTAGGATATCTGGTCTGTGTCGGTCGTAGTGTCCGGTCAAAGTCGGTTGGGTAGCAAAAAAAATTAGAAAAAATTCTAAATAAATCTTAATTTCTACATTATGACTTTTGTGTATAAGGTAGAAACCTAAAATTTTTTTGGTGAATACTTAGATATCAATGACCTTCTGAGAAACGTGGTGTTATGACCGTTTGACCGCTCCCTGACCGACTTTATGACCCATTTTTGTCTGGCTTTTACTACAGACATATATCATGAATATCGTGGCTTCTATTACAGCTAGAGACCTATAATTTTTTTTGGTAAATCCTTGAGCAATAATATACAGATAAAAATATTAATTTGCGCCGCCAACCGCCGTTTCACCGCCGTAACCGCCAAAAATGGCGGTTTCCGTTATTTGCCGTTTTTCGGCGATGATCAGAAAAAGTAATTTTTTTGTTATGAAAAATAAAAGTTCGTCCTAAAATTTGGTCATCCTAGCTGCAAAATTGGCCGCTCTACAGCTGTTTTAAAATTTAGCGGCTGGCCGCTAAAAAGCGGCTAAGGAGCGGTCTGACTGCTATGACTAGCAAAAGTAATTTTCTCTAAAAATACACATAAACCACCAGAAAAAAATTTTACGTCTTTATCTGTACCAGGACCCGATCTATTAACCCTTAACGGTCGGGGGGGGGGGGGGGGCATTGAACGCCCCCCCATCCGGTTTTTTCTATCTCATATTCTGTGTGTGAAAGATAAAGAGCCCAAACTGCGTTACTTTTTAAGTTTGGGTATGACACATAACTGAGAGTTGGAATTTTTTGAATATCTCCATCCTGGCGGGCACAGGATGCCAGCAAACCTGGCAGGGTCATCCAGGTAAAGAGCAAAAATATTTTTTTGACTTAAACAAAGTATTTTATCCTGCCAAAATACTAAAATATCCTCTAGTAGTACATCCTATATGAAATACAGGTGTTCAAGTCAATTTCAGGTTCCAGGTATGATCCTGCAGGTCCTGATCCTCCAGGTCTCCAGAAATCTTTAAAAGGCTCCTGTGGCCTCAATTTTTGACTTAGAGACTTCAAATTTTAAACTTAAGCTTTTCTTACATGTCTACATAACGTACTAAAATTTCATAAAGATCCACCGCCGACCGCTGACTGCGGCGGCTGGCAGCTGCCAAGTACAGCTGCGGCCGCTGAAATTTATATTTTGACATTTCAAATATAAAATTTACATAAAGATAAACATTTTCTGCAAAACAATTGTTCTTCTAGCTTCAAAAATAAGAAAATTACAGCCGTTTGAAATTTTTAAGTAAAAAAGGACCTAAAAAAAAAGGTTGTTAAATAAAAGGGTGAAGGAAGCGAAAATTGACTTTGACTTACTTAAGGTCGGAAATTCATCATAACACAGGGGACTTGTACAAAAAAATTTAGCCCTCTAGCTCTAATAGGAGCCTTGCCCCCCGACTGATTAAGGTGCGGCAAGGGGCCCGACTGTTAAGGGTTAAGGTGGGAATTGGGGCCCGATCTGTAAGGGTTAACCTGGACAGCTAGTTATGTTGTAAATATTAAAAAAATATTAAGTCTTGTTACTTTAAAAACTACCTGGTAGAAAATTGAAATTCTTTCATATATATGTAACCTAGATGTAATTTGAAGTATTGAAAAGAAAAAAATATGCAGTTCACTAAATTCAAGTTGAATGCGCTTGGTGCAACTACCCCTTTGAATAAAATTTCAGTAGGAAAATAACCAAAGAAAAAAGACAACTTTAACAATAGCATACGAAGCAGCTTATAGTGCCTACAAAAAAATGACGTTGTACATAACAAATGACCAACGATAGGCCAGTTGACCAATTTTAAAATATATACTGGCCTATCAATGGTCATTTGCATTGTATGACGTCATTTTTATAAGCACTATAAGCTGTTTTATCGCAGACATTTTTAATGAAGATAAGAATTCCTTTTGTGTTAGTTTGTGTTAGATTAGGCAATGCAATGTTTGAAAAAGCCTTGCAGTAATAATAAATTTGTCCCACCTACATAGATTGGTTAGATCTACCATTATAAATATTTTTTGGTAGGGGGTATTTAACTATTCACTAGAATTATAAATTAATTTACCAACTTATAGTTTTATCTGTTTTATCTTCCTATAGTTATTTATATTTCTATCTTTTTATCTAATCTATATATTAATGTTTCCTCTTTCTAAAATACAAGTAAAACAACTTTGTCCATAACTAAATAATCATTTAACTATCCAACCGTAATCCTATCAAACAATACATATTTTATATCTTCTTTAAAATTATTAATAGAAAAGATTAACACCAAAAGATCTATCTAAATATTGGATTTAATTTCTTATCTCTCAAAATTATAAAGTAGAAAGAGTTTATGTCTGAAGTTTATAGTTCAATTACTAATGAATCGATTGAGTCTCTTTTAAGGTAAGCTCTTGTAAAGGTTTTAGGTTATTCTATGTTCAGATTTAAGACTTGGGATGGTATTAAGCTATTTTTCTTGCCTTTCTCTCCCTCTTGTTATTTATAAGCTTTTAAAGAAATTATTTTACTTATAACAATTGTAGAGAACTCTACTATATAGTCCATTGCTCAATCTCTTTATGTATCTTTCTACATAATTTTTATTTTTTGTATATTTATTCAGTTCTATCTATCTAATGTACAAATAATTCTTTATCATGATTTTTAAAAAAATCAAAAGAACAAAATTTTATTTGTGCTTTCCCTTAAAGTGCCTGGCGAGCACAGACCAAGGAACAACCACTGCCCTGTGCTGTACGTTGCGAAGCCTACACCTACAGTGCCTCAAACCTTACCGAACAAACACATGACAACATCCATAAGTAGCGAAGCTCAAAAATTATGAATAGACATCTGGGGAAAATGATCTATAGAGTATGTTATAAAAAACTTCAATAATAAAAATCACAAAACGTTTTTAAATTTCACCCATTTATCTTGAACAGGAGTTAAGAAAATCCCAAAAACTTTAAAAACTAGGAATCGATCTAGCACCCAAACTAATACGGGTACCGTAATAAAACTTGATGGAAATATGTAGAGTTTAAACTTATTCAATCCCTGAAATTTTCAGCTGTCTATATTGTATAGGGATCGAAAAAATCAAGAAAACCAGTAAAAATCTAGGAATCGATCTAGCACCCCAACCAATTCCAGCCATTCATCTTGAACAGGAATTGAGAAAATTGCAAAAAAGTAAAAATCTAGGAATCGATCTAGCACCCTAAATAACAGACAGATGGACTAAACAATGTATAGATTAGATAAGCACATGTCATAGTAATCTTCACTAAAAATTTCAGCTGTCTATCTCTAATAGGAGCCGAGAAAATCACGTTTCCCCCATAGCGTTACTGACTGACTGACTGACGGACAGACAAAGTGAATTATAGAGTAGCTTCGCTACTAAAGAACTAACTAATACCTTATTTTAATTTTATTTTAAAAATGGGGCGGGGTTCTGTGCTACATTATAATCACTTTAAAGGAAACCTTTGTTTTTACTTTGTTCTAGTCGAACGAACAAATGTAAATTTGCTACGCTATTTTCAAAAAAAAAAAATATGTAAGTTTTATCTGATTCATGAATCAGTTGTAGAAAAAGAGACCAAAGATTGCATGTGTCATGTGTACATGTGTTTCCTATAATAAAGGTACTAGCGGCTACGCTCCTAGAGGCCTCTAGGAGCACTTAAATTGAGAGGATGGGGAGGGGGGGGGGGACTTCTACTTTCAATTTCAATTTCAGTTTTAAAAGAAAATGTAAAATTTTTTTTTTTGAGGTAGTTATTTTTTTTCTGAAGGCTATTTCTAATGGTTAACCTAATCCAAAAAAGTTATAAACATTCCGTGGACCAATAGGAAGCTACAATGTAATGGAGAATTATATCGGTTCAGCAGCAAGCTAGATCCTTTGATAAAAAAATAAATCCACATTATGAGTATGAAATATCTAAAAAGAGTCGGATACTACTGAATTAATGTGTATTTCCAGATAAAATTCAATTAAACACTTTGTGGTGTACCTCTAAAATCAGCTGAACCAAATAATACTTTTTTTGATATATCTTTTTTCTTTAAAGCACCAAAATATAATTCTTTAGTGTACTAGTCCTCTTGATGATTCTGAACATTTATTCTATTTATTCTAATACATCTAATATTTGTTATGAAACTCTAATACAACTTTTACATCTAATTGTTTTTCTTATTTATCATATTGGCAAAGTTGAAAAGCTGTGGGGAAAAAACTGGAGAGAGAAAAGAACAAGAAACAAGGAGGTTTAAGTCCAAATGGAGCTGGGGAGGGAGGGGATATTGGACTGTAAATCTTACTGGTACCCAAATTTTTATTATCATCTGTTGGTTTCAAAATTTTGGGTACTTTCAATAAATCTTGATTGGTTGGTATAAACTAATAGTCTTCAAACATTTCCATAAAAATATTCAATTCTCAGAAAGGGGAATTTTGTTTATCATTATTGGATTATAAGGAACAGAAAACCGAAAAAAAAGAAATCAAAATACTAATTCAATTCCAAAGGCCATAGCCTAAGGGGAGAAAATTTTGTATTGCTAAACATACCTAACTTTTATATAACCTTTATTAAATCTTATTGTGAAAAAACTTTTACTATATAATATAGAAGTAACAATATCTGAGTGAAGGAATCAAATGAGGAAAAACTAAATTATATTAAGCTTATATAAATGTAGATACAGGCAGACAGACATTGTTTAATTGTAGAGTAACCCTGCTGGTAAAAACAGAGAAAGTGTTATTTGGGTTACAAACTTGGTAGGAAAAGATAGATTAATATATTGGTGGATATTTTTAGGAATAAAAATGATATAGAAAAAAAGGATGATAACATCCACAAATTGAAGATTCTAATTCATATGGAAAGACAAACAAACATTACAACTTAACTTGTAGAGTGTCTGTAACAATATAAGGATGATAACATCCATAAAAGTAAATATCTAAATTCAGAAAGACGGACAAACGAACAATAACTTTTGTAGAGTGTCATATGTCCAGTTCACAAATAACTTTTAAAAGTCGACCGATTTTTTCTGTAGGTCAACCTAAACAAATATAACCAACAAATACATTTATAAAATCGGTCAACCAAAAGCTTCTGTAGGTCGACCTAAATTTTCCAGAGGTCAACCTATGTCTTTTGTGAACTGGGCTATAGCTTTATAAGCAAAATATTATTTTTGCAATCTACTTACAAAAAATTGAACATAAATTTGTTGCAAAATTGATTAAATACAGTATACTGTTTCTGGACAGACCTACAATTTGATATTTCACATATTTCACATATGATCAATCCTTCGTACTTTCTATGTGTGTATTAGTTAGGGATAAAAAAAAAACTATTCACAAAGGTTGTCATGTTGTCATGTCGTCCCAGTTCATCAGGTGGTCCACCCACTCATTGATGTACACACGACTCGGTCTGTCGATATCTGTGTAGCCGCCCCGGTTGTGGCAGAACAGGTGGGGGAACCCCATCCCCCAAAAGTCTGGGCTGAAATCGCTGACCACAGTGCCGTCCCTCTCTGGCAGGTCCAGAGGGTTGGCAGCTGTGGCCAGGCCTTGCAGCTGGCGTTGCACCATGTCCGCCTCGGTGCGGGCAGGCAGTGCCGCTGCAACATGATGGCTGGCCACTGTGGGTGGATCTAGACCGGGCATTGCATACTCTTCATCATCCTCTTCATCCAGCTCATCATCCTCATTGTCCTCCTCTGCACTGTCCTGATCAGCCCCCCCCACGGGTTGACCTGGCCCAGGGTTGGGGCCCACACCAACCTCGTTGGGTTCAACCTCGAGCACGCGCAGATTCTCCACAGCCCCATCCTCCGGATACTGGCTGAGATTCTGCTCGGAAATGACAATGTCTCGGTAGCACGGGTTGAATTCTTTAAGCCACGTCAAGGCGGAAAGAATTTTGTTTCGGTTGGCAAAGAGTGGTCCCCCCCGGTTGGACTTGAACACAATCACCTCGAGGTTTTGGGGCAGGCGGGGTAGGGTTAGGGCAATGTTTGTAATGTTTGCTGACAAAACAATAGTGTTCCCTGCCTTCTTGTAAGGCTTACCCCCAACCCTCACAATCTTGACAAGGGGCGCCGCCCGGCAGATTGCCAGCTTTTCCACCGTTGTCAAGTTCCTCAAGCAGTCGGGCTGATTTAAGAAGTCCATGTTGTTGGCCCGCCCATACTTTGCCCTGCGCCAATTTTGCTTTTGGCAGCTTTCGCACACGTTGTCTGTGAAGACAGCACCGTACGGCCGCTGTTTGCAGTGGACGCAGGCAGTGGGGGGCCTGGACAGTTGGCCAAGTTCTGTGTACATCAGCCGCGACTGCTGGTGGACAGGGTTGTCGGGACGGAAAATCAGTTTGCCATCCTGATTGTTGTGGCGCTGGAGGACAATTTCTTTCATTTTGGCAACATTTCTGTTGACGGTGTCATTGTCTGGCCAGAACACACACTTGCGCATAGGACGCTGAAGATATTCTGACCGGAGAACTTCATCAATGACTCGGTTGTCATAGTTTTCCTGGATGAGGACAGCACAGTGTTCAAGAACCTTTTCCTGTCCGCGCTCTTCTCTTCTCAGGTTGAGAACGCGCAACAGCTTCTTGTACAATGTTTTAACTTCAATGTTGGTCAAATTCAGCAAAATCCTTGTAGCAGCTTCTTTTCTTGACAAGTGATTATCTTTCATCTGTTGATAGGAATACTCAATTTGATTTTTGAATTGAGCTCCATCAAGATTGACAATCTTTTGCATGAATTGTTCAATCATCCTTTCATAACTCAAAGTGATCTCAATATTCATTTCATGCTCAATGTTGCAAACCGTCACAATGTCACGAATGGGAAGGAAACGAAAACTTTTGTGTGCCCTGAGACGGGCCAAAATCTCTGCTTTTGCCCCAACAATGTGATGGTCTCTAACATTGGGACATGAACGTTCAATTACACGGTACAAGTCGCGAGTTGAGAAACGCAACCAAATGGGACACCCACTCAACTCAATTTCATCGTTGTCAAAAGCAATGGGCGGGGGGGGAACAAGGGGCGGAAGCTTTTGGGGAACAAAATTGTACACAAAAAAGTTGGAATGACTAGCGTCCGCCTCAACAGGGTGCCGCATCGGACCGAGTTTCTCACGCTCACAATCCTTGTAAAAGGTACTATGGTTCATGCTATGGGTTACAATCTGTTGTCGCTTTGAAAAAGTGTCAAAACTTGTGGAGAAACAAAAGTATCCAGCGGGGGCATTGGGGAACAAAATTTTGCTGTCAAAATAGGTGGGGGGATGGACTGGGCGTGTTTTGTCGGTGGGAACAGAAATCAAAAGGGTCTCAGTGAAGGGCGTTAAATGGTTGTTCCCACCCAGATTTGCGTTTGAACATGTGGGACAGCGAACAGATTTTACAAATTTAGTTAATAGCGTGTCAAATTTGGCACGCAATTTCCATGGGAGAACAAGTTTACAATTGTATTCTATGTTAAAACTGGCCCCCTCTCCACAAGGGCAATTGTAAACAATTTGCTGGGGAAATTGGTTGGGAATGATTTGCTTGATGGTTGGGAGAAAAAAATTGAAAAGTTCATCAAGGTTGAGATTTTGGGCGGGGGGGAATGGATCAACAGGGATGTCACCAGTTTTCTGGGCAATGCTGCTCAGATACTTTGTGAATGGACTCAGATTTTGAAAGTTTTGCAACAGGCTTGTCTTGAAGGTGGGAAAGGAAAAGATGCAGTACAAAAAGTTGATCCATGGGGTAGAAACAGAAGAGGAGGCCTTGACAAATCGACATGAGTTAAAATTTCTATTAACTGAGGACCACATAGTGTCCTGGCTTTGACGGTTGGTTTGGTTGGGACTTTGCACATGATACGCTCTTCTTTCCTCTTCAAGTTTGGCAATGTAGGCAGTCCGTTGTTCGTTCAGGTAGGCAATGTTGGCGATGGTGCTTTGGACAGGGTTGGTGCGGTCAAAGTTGATCTGGACCTGGGGGAACAGATCTTGCAGGTTCTGCAGCTGGAGGTTCACTATTCGCTGGATCAATAGTTTCTTGGAGACTTTGGTCTTGCTTCTGTTTCCCAGGGTAGCCAGTACCTGCATCAGCGCATCTCCTGTGATGTTTTTCGAGTTCAGGACAGTGTAGCGTGGAAAGATGGCAGTGTGGTCCAGCATTCTGTGGTGTAGTGTGGCAGTTGGTTCTTGGGCAGCTGATGCAGGTGGAGAAGCAGGAGCAGCCGGAGGTGGAGCAGGAGCAGCCGCCGCTTCTGGAGCAGCAGCAGTGTCCAAAGCCTGGTTAGGCTCTGGCTCATCCACCTCCATGTGCTGCTCATCGCCCAACCCCAACTGGCTGAGGTCAAGCAGCTCCTCCGCTGGACTACCCGCTGGGGGAAACAGAGCTCGTGCTGATTGCTTGGTCTGGTTGCCACGGTTGGTGTGTGTGGAAGATGATGCCACCACTCTGACATTGTGCTCTCGATCGTATTGAGAAGCACTGGTCAGAGCTGCATACCGATTCCTGTGCACTGGGATGGGGGGACTGGCAATTGGGGGTTGACAGTCATCTGCCTTCTCAACAGGGGTGTGGTGGACGTTGGACTGGGGAGTGCTGTTGAGGGAAGACCTTGGCGTTTTTCTCTTCCTAGCAGATGGGGTGGCAAACACATTTTTGGTTGCAAAGAAATCCTCCAACTGCTTTGCAACATCTCTGGGTTTGTTTTTCTGTTTAGTTGATCCAGTTATAGCACACAGGATCAAAGATACCAGCGTGGGTCTGCCATGTTTGGCCGTGAACTCAGACTTGTACAATTTGGAAAGAACCTCTTTCAAATAACTTGTTGGAAAATTCACAAATTCATTGTACGTCAGGTTCACTGTTTTGTTCCTCAGCTGGCAAATGAATTCTTCAGGGTTGGTGTTGGGTGTGCTGGGAGTGGCGGACAGTGATTGTACTCCAGCTGATGATTTGGGAGTGTCTTGTCCAGAGGTTTTGCTGGATCTTGACGGGCTGGGAGGTTCTTGTCGGGGTGTTGAGCTTGGGGATCCTTGTCTGGATGCCAGCACAATCACTGGCATCGTTTTCCGTGCCATTCCAGGGGATTTCACTTTCACCGGCTTGGTCTGTTGACTACGAGGAAGTGCGGGAAAGTTGACATCATCCATGGCAGGTGCAACAACAGCTTGGGGGGGATTGGTATCAGGTTGATCACCACAAAAGCTGCCCTGACGGCTAAGCCCAGCTAGTGTGGTGATTGGCGGACGACTATTACGTCCCGATACCTGTTTCTGCCTTTTCTGCGGGGGGGATTGGCTGTCATCAACCGGGGAGCCAGGTTTCTCTCTCTCCGGAGACAGGTGGGGTTGCCTGGTGGGTTGGCTGTCGCCGGATGGTTGTGCCGTCTGCACGGGGCTTGATGGACCAGCTCCTCCGCACAGCTTACGATGACAGAATTGACGTATGTACCGCGGAAGGTCTTGTTTGTAGAACAAGTTTGTCAAAAATATTTGACATATGTCAATTCTGTCATCCTGGTCGATTGCCATGGTTCCAGCTGCATCCTCGAGGTAAGGGAAGTCACTATCTGGCCTCCAGAAACCAAGACTGGTCAGTGGCTGGTAGGGCCTGAACAAAGAAGAATGTATATGATCAATCCTTCGTACTTTCTATGTGTGTATTAGTTAGGGATAAAAAAAAAACTATTCACAAAGGTTGTCATGTTGTGTTAAGGGACAATGCTAAATGGGCTAACACACCTTATTTCATAGAGCATTACATAGCCGAGGTTATTTTTGTTGTTGTTGAAGGAACAGAGTTTGAGGTGAAAAACAAGGATGTTTACCTGGCTTTGAGGAATATTTTGACAAGGATGCGGAGGATTCCTGCAACCTTCTCCTCAATGCTCCTCTTCCTCATATATTTGGGTTCGATCAACCGCTGCCCAATGAGTTCGAGCCCATTGTTGATCAAATCCACCAGCGACTGGGGAATTTTATCCTTCCAGTTGGCTGACTCAGCGGGGAATGCCTAGACACATAATAAGTTTATTCAAATACTACAAAAAGTTGTATTAATTTTCATATAGCAAAAAATTCACTGACTGTATGATAAGAATTGCAAAATCAATACCTGGAAGCAATCAGCCCACTGGTTGAGTAGGTCAATCAGGTATTGGTAGGACATGGCTTTAACTGAAAAAGATTTCTTTAAATTTCATTTGCATAACAATTGATAAAATATATATATGATGGCTAATATCATATAAACAAAAACCAATTTTTTGGTTGACATAAATTTTTAGGATATTTGTTACTAGTTTTTTTTTAAGAATGTTACAAATGATTACAGTTAATCTGCTCTGTAACTCACTTTGTAGGTTTGTCTCTTTTTTGTGCTTTGAAACTTATGAATGTTGTCATCCTTGTTTATTTATCTTTCAACAAGGATGACAATAACCACAAGTAGCGAAGCACAAAAAATCATGTAGACAAGTAGATTTAAAGTGTATATATTAAAATCAATAATAGATTTATTATAAAAAATAAACACAAAATCTTGTTTTATTTTTTATCATAACAACAGTGAAATAAATTACATACTAGATGTGCATGACAATGGAAAAAAATATTTTCACTACTGTCATTGCAAAAAAGTTTGAAAATCGGACCAACAATACCAATGATATGGGAAAAAACTGTGAAAAATATAAAAATAGCCAAAAACCTGCAAAAAGGCAGTCTGACTGACATTGCTGTTTTTTTCAATCAATGAGAAATTTAATTTTAATATCTTTAACTGAAAAAATTTTAAAAATTTGATTATTAACGCTGAAGATATGGGAAAAAACTGTTAACAATATAAAAATAGCCAAAAACCTGCAAATAGGCAGTCTAACTGTCATTAATGTTTTCTTCAATCAATGGAAAATTTAATTTTGATATCTTTAACTAAAAAAATTTTAAAAATCGGACCATTAACACCAAAGATATGCATAAAAATGTGGAAAATATAAAAATAGCCAAAAACCTGCAAATAGGCAGTCTGACTGTCATTGATGTTTTCTACAATAAATGGAAAATTTAATTTTGATATCTTTAACTGAAAAAATTTTAAAAATCGGACCATTAACACCAAAGATATGCATAAAAATGTGGAAAATATAAAAATAGCCAAAAACCTGCTAAAAAGCTGTCCTACTGTCTTGAATGTTTTTCAATTAATTGTTCTCCTTAATGTCAAAACATTTCAGCTTTCTATCTTTCATAGGAGCCAAGTAAATTGCAATTCCCCCATAGAGTTAAGAACGGACTGACGGGACATACAAAGTAAATTATAGAGTTGCTTCGCTACCAAAAAAAAATAGTTTAATATCACTATTAATAACAAATGGCTATGCTCCTAGAGGCCTCTAAGGGAACATAATCTATCTTAGGTTTAATACAAGTAAAAAAAATATTTAGAGAAGCTACCCTCTAAAGGAGAATCATATCGGTTCAGTGGTTAGTGGGATCCTTTGGTACAAACATATACATAGACAGACAGAAAAATCTCCTGTTCCTTAGTGATAAGAAGTTTTTTAAAATTTAAATGAATTGACTAATTTAATAGAGTTAATATATAAAATAATTATTACATTTACATTTACCATTACAAATTTGAAAGAACTTAACCCAATTGTGTTTAATAGTATTGACCCCTTTCTAGATTTGTCAACCCCCCCCCCCCCCCCTTCACATGCAGAATTAATAAATTAGTCCATCAATGAAGAAGATATATTCCCCAATTTTACCCAATTACATTCTTATGTGTGTGTGTGAGTGTTTGTCTCTGCGCGTTTTTTGTGTGTATTTATGTGTATGTGTGTGTGTGTGTGTGTAAGGCCTTTTTTTGTGATAGGTTTAACACATGTTAAATGTTTACATTAAAAATAATCAAATACACAAGGAATTCTTATAATATTTACTACAGGGATGTTAAGGGATAAGACAAAGTTTTATAATACCTGAAATTTATAATAGTGTTTTAAAACTGTAGAAAATACATTAAACAATTGATTTAAACTATATTTTGCAATTTAAAAAAAAACGACTTTTTGTCAATGGATAGATAGATATACATATATACATACACTTGACAAGTTTAAAAATAATGAATTGTGTGTGTGTGTGTGTGTTTGTGAGTATGAGAGGCTTTTAGATTATTGGTAATCAGTTCCGTCGAATAAAATTAAAGAAGAAAGGAGTGAAACAAGAGAGAGAGAGAGAGAGAGAAAGAGGTAAAGAGATAGAGAGGGAGGCAGTAAGAGTTAAGTTATAGTATTACGATACTTCAAAAAAACGGATACACTTAAAGTGTTTATGTAGCTAATTCACAACTTGACAGTAATTAAAAGCATTTTGTATTTTAGCCACCTTATTTGAATTTTATTAAAGAAGTAAAAATAATTATTTTAATTATTTATCTTTAATTTTCATTGAGGTAAAATGATGGAAACAATTTAAGATTATTACTTTTAAACAAAAAATCAAGAAAACTTCTGTTGTAGTTACATATAGTTCTATATATTAGTGTCATACAATAAACATTAAACTTTAAAAATAGGAATATATAACAAACCCTTTAAAATCACACAACCTTTAGAATCATGAAAATTTTTAAATCTATTAACTGATCTATCACCACAATTAATAAACAAATTGTAATTAAACATACTAAATATATGTAAAATTTAAAATCAATTAATACCTAAATATTATCTTATACACTTTAACACCATTTTTAAAGTTGCGTATAATTGTTGATTTTCTTGCTCTCCGCAAGTTATAGAAATTTTAACATTTGACGCTCCCCACCCCTACGGCCCCTTGGGTCTAAGAAATTGGTTAAAATCTTATAATTGTACATTTTTATATCCACGGAAAGCTAGTTTAAATTTTACGCTGTTGTAAAGAAAGTATTTTTTAATTATATTACGACGACGCGTGTATAAAATAATTTTATCAAACAAACAAAAAACAAACATGAAAACAAATATGAAACAAATATTAAACTAATATGAAAACATAAAACTAATTAATTGTAATAAAATAATTATTCCCTGCAAAATTATAATACATTTTTATCTCGATATCGGATTACATTTATTTAATTTTCGTGCGAAAAAACTTTAAAATTTGCGTAATTAAATACCACCACGCCCCCGTCCCTACAAGATGTAAAAAGATGACATTTGACCCCCCCCCCCCCTGTATAATAATCATTACATCATACGCTACGTTAAAAACTTTTTTTGTACAAATTCAATAGGATAATAGAACATTCACAACATTATCAAACTAAATAACTAAATAAAAATCCGCGTATCGCGAAAAATACAAAATAAAATGAATAAAATAAAAAAACTAATAAAAAAAACTTCAATAAAAACTAATTTTAAATCACTGACAAGTTATATATTAAAGTTCACTTTAATTAACTTAAATCTTACCTTTAGTTAGTATTTTGGTTTGGGATTAGCTGTCGATAGTACGATTGTAAACAACAACTAATTAGGTCAAGTTAACAGACGGCGAAGCTGCTAGAAAATCAAGGATGCCAAATTATTTTTTTTCTCTTCAAGTCTATTTTGAAAAAAAAGGAAAATTTAAATGATGACATCTTTTCACTTTTACATAAACATGTTAATAAATTTGTAAAGGAGTAAAAGCATTAAAGTTTTTTTAACCAACCCCTTTCCAAACTTAAAATGGGTTGACCCCCTGCTATCAATTAAACTGTATAAATACATATTTTTGGCAGGGATTGCAAGGGATAAGACAAAAATATCAAAACAAAAATAACCACTAGGACAGTAAATACCCCCCACCCCCCTCCCCCACCCTAAAAAAATCCCTTTTATGCAGCTTTTATTTATTTGGTTCTTTTTTTTACCATGTCTTTGGCTACTACAGTATAAGTACCCAAAGTATTTTTAACCCAACAAACATGACAACTTAGGCTCCTAATAATTTAGACATAATTTACAGTCCATTGTCCCCCCACCCCCCACCTTTTTCCAGCCATAAGTTGATGATAAAAAAATATATTGAGAATGTGCAGAAATTTATGTCTTTGGCATCCATGGAAAAATTGCCGGTCGGATGCTGCTAGAAACAATCGGGCCCAGCAATACTTTTTAAAAAAAAATTAATGTAAATTACGACATTTTAAAATAGTTAGATAGATAGATAGTGTGTAATGCAAATTAGAATAATAGTATTACGTGACCGGCTATGCTTTATTTTATTTATATATTTTATACTTTTGTTGAATTCTATACTTGTTAATTTTGGTAGGAAATATTAATTAAACATGTTAATTTCTAAAAATAAACACAAATAAAAGGTGGAAAAACAAAATTTATCTATTGTTGTTCTTAAACTTATAAGTTGATAATTAAATAGTTCATCGGTTTTGAAAAGTATTGTGGGGCCCATGATGCTAAATAATTTTGTCGATGAGTGGTTTCGGGGTATTTAAATAGGTTAATTGATTATTGATTAATAAAATGTGTAAATAATATTTGCATTATTGAAAAAATGATTGAGAGAGAGAGCGAGAGGGGGGGGGGGGGTAGGGGGAGGGGGAGGAGAGAGAGAGTGAAATGGATGAATATATTTGGATATTTAACATAAAATTTTTACGATAAGCGATTCGGTGAAACGTATGTACTTTCTACTGCTATATCAGGTACCCGACGCATAAAATTGTACCTACTGCTGATTAATTGAGTAGTATAAACATGTTGGGGGTAGTGCCATCACTCAAAAACAGGTGCCTCAATTGATTTGAACGGTCGTGGAAACATTTTTTTCTTTTTTACTATTAGGACTTCAGAACCTACAAAGGGTAACACACACACACAAACCCATATAAAAACATACACTTTGTTTTTATATAAATTGTGTATGTGTGTGTGTGTGTGTTCGCGCGTTTTTTTTGTGTGTATGTGTGTTTTGTGAGGGGTAAATTAGGTTAAAAAGGGTATTATTATTGGATTGTTTACATTATTATTATTATTGATAAAGTACGTCTGTTAAACAACGCGTATATTAGGAATAATAAATGAAATGGGTTCCGTCGATCATTTTTATACATTTTTAAATTGAAATTAGCAAGGTATTAGGTTTGGGAGGGGGGGGGGGGTTGAAAAATTGTTTAGTGTCAATAATTTTTAGAAGTGCATGATTAATTTATTTAAATTCATAGAAATGGAAGAAATACGTTGTAAAAAGATTAAATTCATGAAAGTACATGTTTTTTCAGTTGTAGATTTTATGTTGAATGGTTTGACAAGAACCAAGTTTAAATCCTAAATACCCCCCCCCCAAGAAAAAAAGTTTTGATGAAATATTTTTTTTGGAGCCTTCGGCTTAAAAAAATATTTCATCAAAACTTTTTTTCTTGGGGGGGGGGTAAATATTTTTTAGGGGGTCCCCAATATGCCCATCTAATGTATGCAAATGGCGAAAATCACGTATTCGGCGGCGGATAACGGCGAAACGGTCCATCTGGGGCGGTTCATGCATAAGTAACAAAAGATCCGCCTTTAAAAGTTCTCCACTAATGCAGAAATGGTTCTTGGCCCTAAAGTGACTCCGTCCCCCACTTTTTGACGTAAAACCGGTTTTTATTACAAAAATTTTAAAAACGCGCAATTTTAAAATTCCGCTGGAGCAAAACCGGTTTGACGTACAAAATTTTTTACTTCACATGAAATTTAGCCAATGCAATTGCCCATAAAAAAGTATTTCAGAGCCGTCTTGATTGGACGTCTCCTTCCCCCCTAAATGTCCATTAAATCCTCGGGAACGGCAAAAATCGCCGAAAATCACGTTTTCGGCGGCGGATAACGGCGAAACGGGCCGTCGGAGGCGGATCTTGTATAAATAACAAAAGTTGCGCTTTGAAAAGTTCTTCAATAATGAAGAAATGGTGTTTTGCCCTAAAACGACTCCTTCCCCTCCTTAAAGGGGAAAAACCGAAAAAACGCGATTTTCAAAAGTATGCCCACTTTGGGGGTGTGGGGGGCACTGAACCCGCACCCCCCGGGTCACCAAATATAAAGTTTAGGGATGCTGGGATGCTGAATTTTCACCCTGCGAAAGTCCCGTGTCATTATCTCTTGTACAAAAAAAGTTATTCTTCGTGGGCTAAAACGAAAACGTGTTTTTTTGATGGATTTTTTCTCCGAAATGGGACCGTTGGCTTTTTTAAGGCCATTTTTTCGCGGTTTTCGGCCCGCCACGCCCAAACGGTTTGAGATAATCTCATGGGACCTTTTGCCCAATCTAAGTCTGGTTATTACCGAGGTCCATGAACAAAAAAATCTCAGATCGGATGTGGCACGACGTCGCTGCGCGCCGTCAAAAAATCTCAACCTGCTCATTTTGCCCCCTCTAACCCCCCCCTCGCGCCATTTTTCTAAGCAAAGATTATAATTATAATCTTTTTGCTTTCAGCAAAAAGATTACAATTATTGAATTAATCTTTGCTTGGGTCGAGAAAAAGTATAGGTCCGATGGAAAGTGTTATCTTTTTCGGCCCGCACAGCAAAGATTTTCCAGTCCGTTGGTGCGCGCGTGAGATAAAAAGTGATTAAAAGCAACCAAAACAAAATAATTTTAGCCAAATTATATGAAAGAAGGCAGCCTGCGGCAGCCTGTACCAGGGCAAAATAACATTTAATCATGAAAATAACAATGATTTATAGTGATTTAAATTCATTCAAACAAGAAAATACAGTTAAAATAAGAAAAATATTAAAAATTAAAAAATCGCCCAAATTAGAAATTCCGCTGGAGCAAAACCGGTTGGAGGTACAAAAATGTTTACTTAACAAGAAATTTAGCCAATACAATTGCATAAAAAAAAGTATTTCAGCAAGAACTTGATTGGACAACTCCTTCCCCCCCTAAATGCCCATTAAAACCTCGGAAACGGAAAAAATCGCCGAAAATCACGCCTTCGGCGGCGAATAACGGCCAAACGGTTCGCCGGAGGCGAATCCAACATAAGTAAAGAAATGTCAGCCTTAAAAAGTTCTTCAACTCCAAAGAGATGCATGAAGTCGCTAAAGCGACTCCTTCCCCCCCTTAAGGGGCAAAAACTGAAAAAAATCGAAAAAAAAAATTGCCCCCACTTTGAGGGGGTGGGAGGGGTGGAACCCGACACCCCAGGGTCACCAAATGTAAACTTTTGACATGCTGCGGGTATACCGGTTCACCCTGCGAAAGTCCCGTTCCATTATCTCTTAAACGAAAAAAGTTATTCTTCGTGGGCAAAGTTGAAAAACAGGGTTTTTTTGATGGATTTTTTCTCCGAAATGGCACCATTGGCTTTTTTTAGGCCATTTTTTCGCGGTTTTTCCTCCGCCACGCCCAAACGGTTTGAGATAATCTCTCGGGACCTTTTGCCCAATCTAAGTCTAGATATTGCCGAGGCCCATGAAAAAAAAAATCTAAAATCGGATGAAGCACGACGTCGCTACGCGCCGTCAAAGTTTGCTTGTCGGCGATTTTTGCCCCCTCTAACCCCCACCTCGCGCCATTTTTCTAAGCAAAGATTATAATTATAATCTTTTTGCTTTCAGCAAAAAGATTACAATTATTGGATTAATCTTTGCTTGGGTCGAGAAAAAGTATAGGTCCGATGGAAAGTGTTTTCTTTTTCGGCCCGCACAGCAAAGATTATAGGTCCGTTGGTGCGCGCATGAGATAAAAAGTGATCAAAAGTAATGAAAATGATATAATTATAGCCAAATTATAAGAAATGGCAGCCTGCGGCAGCCTGTATCAGGGCAAAATAACATTTAATCATGAAAATAACAATGATTTATAGTGATTCAAATTCATTCAAACAAGAAAATACAGTTAATATAAGTAAAATATTAAAAATTAAAAAATCGCCCAAATTTGAAATTCAGCTGGAGCAAAACCGGTTTGACATACAAAAAAATTTACTTCACATGAAATTTAGCCAATGCAATTGCCTACAAAAAAGTATTTTAGCAAGAACTTGATTGGACAACTCCTTCCCCCCCTAAATGTCCATTAAAACCTCGGGAACGGCAAAAATCGCCGAAAATCACGCCTTCGGCGGCGAATAACGGCCAAACGGTTCGCCGGAGGCGAATCCAACATAAGTAAAGAAATGTCCGCCTTAAAAAGTTCTTCAACTCCAAAGAGATGTTTGAAGTCTCTAAAATGACTTCTTCCTACACTTTTTAAGGTAAAACCGGTTTTTTTGACAAAAATTTTAAAAACGCGCAAAATTGAAATTCAGCTGGAGCAAAACCAGTTGGGCGTACAAAAAATTTTACTTTACATGAAATTCAGCCAATACAATTGCCTATAAAAAAGTATTTCCACAAGAACTTGATTGGACAACTCCTTCCCCCCTTAAATATCCATTAAAACCTCGGAAACGGAAAAAATCGCCGAAAATCGCGCCTTCGGCGGCGAATAACGGCCAAACGGTTCGCCGGAGGCGAGTCAAACATAAGTAAAGAAATGATCGGCTCAAAAAGTTCTTCAATATCATAGAGGAGCATGAAGTCGATAAAACGACTCCTTCCCCCCCTTAAGGGGGAAAAACTGAAAAAACGCGATTTTCAAAAGTATGCCCACTTCGTGGGGTTGGGGGGCACTGAACCCGTCACCCCAGGGTCACCAAATATAAAGTTTAGGAGGCCTGGGATGCTGAATTTTCACCCTGCGAAGGTCCCGTGTCATTATCTCTTCCACGAAAAAAGTTATTCTTCGTGGGCTAAAACGAAAACGTGTTTTTTTGATGGATTTTCATGATGAAATGGCACCATTGGCTTTTTTTTGGTCATTTTTTCGCGGTTTTTCTTCCGCCACGCCCAAACGGTTTGAGATAATCTCTCGGGACCTTTTGCCCAATCTAAGTCTAGATATTGCTGAGGTCCATGAAAAAAAAAATCCGGAATCGGATGAAGCACGACGTCGCTACGCGCCGTTGAAAATCGCCGGTCGGCGATTTTTGCCCCCTCTAACCCCCACCTCGCGCCATTTTTCTAAGCAAAGATTATAATTATAATCTTTTTGCTTTCAGCAAAAAGATCACAATTATTGAATTAATCTTTGCTTGGGTCGAGAAAAAGTATAGGTCCGATGGAAAGTGTTTTCTTTTTCGGCCCGCACAGCAAAGATAAGTATGCGTCAGTCCGTTGGTGCGCGCATAAAGTAATAAAAGTGTTTAAAAGCAGTCAAAAGCGATTGAAAGTAATGAAAACATTATAATTATAGCCAAATTATAAGAAAAGGCAGCCTGCGGCAGCCTGTAGCAGGGCAAAATAACATTTAATCATGAAAATAACAATGATTTATAGTGATTTAAATTCATTCAAACAAGAAAATACAGTTAAAATAAGAAAAATATTAAAAATTAAAAAAACGCGCAAAATTGAAATTCAGCTGGAGTAAAACCAGTTGGACGTACAAAAATTTTTACTACACATGAAATTTAGCCCAGGCAATTGCCTACAAAAACGTAATTCAGCAAGAACTTGATTGGACAACCCCTTCCCCCCCTAAATGTCAATTAAAACCTCGGGAACGGCAAAAATCGCCGAAAATCACGCCTTCGGCGGCAAATAACGGCCAAACGGGCCGCCGGAGGCGAATCCAACATGAGTAAAGAAATGTCCGCCTCAAAAAGTTCTTCAATATCAAAGAGATGTTTGAAGTCTCTAAAACGACTCCTTCCTACTCTTTTTAAGGTAAAACCGTTTTTTTTGACAAAAATTATAAAAACGCGCCAAATTAAAATTCAGCTGGAGCAAAACTGGTTAAGCGTACAAAATTTTTTACTTCACATGAAATTTAGCCAATACAATTGCCTAAAAAAAAGTATATCAGCAAGAACTTGATTGGACAACTCCTTCCCCCCTTAAATGTCCATGAAAACCTCGAAAACGGAAAAAATCGCCGAAAATCACGCCTTCGGCGGCGAATAACGGCCAAACGGTTCGCCGGAGGCGGATCAAACATAAGTAAAGAAATTTTCGCATCAAAAAGTTCTTCAACTCCAAAGAGATGCTTGAAGTCGCTAAAGCGACTCCTTCCCCCCCTTAAGGGGCAAAAACTGAAAAAAATCGAAAAAAAAAATTGCCCCCACTTTGAGGGGGTGGGAGGGGTGGAACCCGACACCCCACGGTCACCAAACCAAAACTTTCGACATGCTGCGGGTATACCGGTTCAGCCTGCGAAAGTCCCGTTCCATTATCTCTTGTACGAAAAAAGTTATTCTTTGTGGGCAAAGTTGAAAAACAGGGTTTTTTTGATGGATTTTCATGATGAAATGGGACCGTTGGCTTTTTTTAGGCCATTTTTTCGCGGTTTTTCTTCCGCCACGCCCAAACGGTTTGAGATAACCTCACAGGACCTTTTGCCCAATCTAAGTCTAGATATTGCCGAGGTCCATGAAAAAAAAAATCCGGAATCGGATGAAGCACGACGTCGCTACGCGCCGTTGAAAATCGCCGGTCGGCGATTTTTGCCCCCTCTAACCCTCACCTCGCGCCATTTTTCTAAGCAAAGATTATAATTATAATCTTTTTGCTTTCAGCAAAAAGATTACAATTATTGGATTAATCTTTGCTTGGGTCGAGAAAAAGTATAGGTCCGATGGAAAGTGTTATCTTTTTCGGCCCGCACAGCAAAGATTTTCCAGTCCGTTGGTGCGCACGTGAGATAAAAAGTAATCAAAAGCAATTAAAAAAAATATAATTATAGCCACATTATAAGAAAGGGCAGCCTGCGGCAGCCTGTACCAGTGCCAAATAACATTTAATCATGAAAATAACAATGAATTACAGTGATTTAAATGGATTCAAACAAGAAAATATGGATAAAATAAGAAAAATATTAAAAATTAAAAAAACGCCCAAAATTGAAATTCAGCTGGAGCAAAACTGGTTTGAGGTACAAAAAATTTTACTTTACATAAAATTTAGCTAATGCAATTGCCTACAAAAAAGTATTTCAGCAAGAACTTGATGGGACAACTTCTTCCCCCCCTAAAAGTTCATTAAGTCCTCGGGAACGGCAAAAATCGCCGAAAATTACGCCTTCGGCGGCGAATAACGGCCAAACGGTTCGCCGGAGGCGAATCCAACATAAGTAAAGAAATGTCTGCCTCAAAAAGTTCTTCAACATCAAAGAGATGTTTGAAGTCTCTAAAACGACTTCTTCCTACCTTTTTTAAGGTAAAACCGGTTTTTTTAACAAAAATTAAAAAATCGCCCAAATTAGAAATTCCGCTGGAGCAAAACCGGTTAGACTTACAAAAAATTTTACTTCACATGAAATTTAGCCAATACAATTGCCTAAAAAAAAGTATTTCAGCAAAAACTTGATTGGACAACTCCTTCCCCCCAAAAATGTCTATTTAAACCTCGGGAACGGCAAAAATCGCCGAAAATCACGCCTTCGGCGGCGAATAACGGCTAAACGGTTCGCCGGAGGCGAATTCAACATAAATAAAGAAATGTCCGCCTCAAAAAGTTCTTTAATATCATAGAGATGCTTCAAGTCGATAAAACGACTCCTTCCCCTCCTTAAAGGGGAAAAACTGAAAAAACGCGATTTTCAAAAGTATGCCCACTTCGTGGGGTTGGGGGGCACTGAACCTGTCACCCCAGGGTCACCAAATATAAACTTTAGGAGGCCTGGGATGCTGAATTTTCAGCCTGCAAAAGTCCCGTGTCATTATCTCTTCTACGAAAAAAGTTATTCTTCGTGGGCTAAAACGAAAACGTGTTTTTTTGATGGATTTTCGTGACAAAATGGAAGTTTGGTCATTTTTAGGGCCATTTTTTCGCGGTTTTTCCTCCGCCACGCCCAAACGGTTTGAAATAATCTCTCGGGACCTTTTGCCCAATCTAAGTCTGGTTATTACTGAGGTCCATGAAAAAAAAAATCCCAGATCGGATGAAGCACGACGTCGCTACGCGCCGTCAAAGTTTGCTTGTCGGCGATTTTTGCCCCCTCCAACCCCCACCTCGTGCCATTTTTCTGAGCAAAGATTATAATTATAATCTTTTTGCTTTCAGCAAAAAGATCACAATTATTGGATTAATCTTTGCTTGGGTCGAGAAAAAGTATAGGTCCGATGGAAAGTGTTATCTTTTTCGGCCCGCACAGCAAAGATAAGTATGCGTCAGTATGCGTAAGTCCGTTGGTGCGCGCATAATGTAACAAAAGCAATCAAAAGTGATCAAAAGGAATCAAAAGTAATGAAAACAATATAATTATAGCCAAATTTTAAGAAAGGGCAGCCTGCGGCAGCCTGTATCAGGGCAAAATAACATTGAATCATGAAAATAATATGATTTATAGTGATTCAAATTCATTCAAACAAGAAAATACAGGTAAAATAAGAAAAATATTACAAATTAAAAAATCGCCCAATTTTGAAATTCAGCTGGAGCAAAACCGGTTAGACGTACAAAAATTTTTACTTCACATGAAATTTAGCCAATGCAATTGCCTACAAAAAAATACTTCAGCAAGATCTTGATTGGACAACTCCTTCCCCCCTTAAATGTCCATTAAATCCTCGGGAACGGCAAAAATCGCCGAAAATCACGCCTTCGGCGGCGAATAACGGCCAAACGGGCCGCCGGAGGCGGATCGAACATAAGTAAAGAAATGTCCGCCTCAAAAAGTTCTACAACTCCAAAGAGATGCATGAAGTCGCTAAAGCGACTCCTTCCCCCTCTTAAGGGGCGAAAACTGAAATTTTTTGAAAAAAAATGACAAGGCCACTTTGGGGGCGTGGGAAGGGTGGAACCCGACACCCCACGGTCACCAAACCAAAACTTTTGCCGCCCCGCAATGCTGAATTTTCGCCCTGCGAAAGTCCCGTTCCATTATCTCTTGTACAAAAAAAGTTATTCTTTGTGGGCAAAGTTGAAAAACAGGGTTTTTTTGATGGATTTTTTCGGTGAAATGGAAGTTTGGTCATTTTTAGGGCCATTTTTTCGCGGTTTTCGGCCCGCCACGCCCAAACGGTTTGAGATAATCTCACGGGACCTTTTGCCCAATCTAAGTCTGGATATTACTGAGGTCCATGAAAAAAAAAATCCCAAATCGGATGAAGCACGACGTCGCTACGCGCCGTCAAAGTTTGCTAGTCGGCGATTTTTGCCCCCTCTAACCCCCCCCTCGCGCCTTTTTTCTGAGCAAAGATTATAATTATAATCTTTTTGCTTTCAGCAAAAAGATTACAATTATTGGATTAATCTTTGCTTGGGTCGAGAAAAAGTATAGGTCCGATGGAATTATGACGTTGTAATTTTCGGCCCGCACAGCAAAGATTATAGGTCCGTTGGTGCGCGCGTGAGATAAAAAGTGATCAAAAGTAATGAAAACGATATAATTATAGCCAAATCATAAGAAAAGGCAGCCTGCGGCAGCCTGTAGCAGGTCAAAATAACATTTAATCATGAAAATAACAATGATTTATAGTGATTTAAATGTATTCAAACAAAGAAATATGGATAAAATAAGAAAAATATTAAAAATTAAAAAATCGCCCAAAATTGAAATTCAGCTGGAGCAAAACCGGTTGGAGGTACAAAAAATTTTACTTTACATGAAATTTAGCCAATGCAATTGCCTACAAAAAAGTATTTCAGCAAAAACTTGATTGGGCAACCCCTTCCCCACCTAAATGTCCATTAAATCCTCGGGAACGGCAAAAATCGCCGAAAATCACGCCTTCGGCGGCAAATAACGGCCAAACGGTTCGCCCGAGGCGAATCAAACATAAGTAAAGAAATGTCCGCCTTAAAAAGTTCTTCACATCCAAAGAAATGATTGAAGTCGCTAAAGCGACTCCTTCCCCCCCTAAAGGGGGTAAAACTGAAATTTTTTGAAAAAAATTGACGAGGCCACTTTGAGGGCGTGGGAGGGGTGGAACCCGACACCCCACGGTCACCAAACCAAAACTTTTGGCGCCCCGCAATGCTGAATTTTTGCCCTGCGAAAGTCCCGTTCCATTATCTCTTATACGAAAAAAGTTATTCTTCGTGGGCAAAGTTGAAAAACAGGGTTTTTTTGATGGATTTTTTTGACAAAATGGCAAGCTGGCCTTTTTTTCGGTCATTTTTTCGCGGTTTTTCCTCCGCCACGCCCAAACGGTTTGAGATAATCTCTCGGGACCAATTGCCCAATCTAAGTCTAGATATTACTGAGGCCCATGAAAAAAAAAATCTAGATTCCGATGAAGCACGACGTCGCTACGCGCCGTCAAAAATCGTCGGTCGGCGATTTTTGCCCCCTCTAACCCCCACCTCGCGCCATTTTTCTAAGCAAAGATTATAATTATAATCTTTTTGCTTTCAGCAAAAAGATTACAATTATTGGATTAATCTTTGCTTGGGTCGAGAAAAAGTATAGGTCCGATGGAAAGTGTTATCTTTTTCGGCCCGCACAGCAAAGATTTTCCAGTCCGTTGGTGCGCACATGAGATAAAAAGTGATCAAAAGCAACCAAAACAATATAATTTTAGCCAAATAATAAGTAAAGGCAGCCTGCGGCAGCCTGTAGCAGGGCAAAACAACATTTAATAATGAAATAACAATAATTAATAGTGATTTAAATGGAGTCTAACAAGAAAATATGGATAAAATAAGAAAAATATTAAAATTTATAAAATCGCCCAAAATTGAAATTCAGCTGGAGCAAAACCGGTTGGAGGTACAAAAAATTTTACTTCACATGAAATTTAGCCAATGCAATTGCCTACAAAAAAGTATTTCAGCAAGAACTTGATTGGACAACTCCTTCCCCCCCTAAATGTCCATTAAATCCTCGAGAACGGCAAAAATCGCCGAAAATCACGCCTTCGGCGGCGAAAAACGGCCAAACGGTTCGCCGGAGGCGAATCCAACATAAGTAAAGAAATGTCCGCCTCAAAAAGTTCTTCAACTCCAAAGAGATGCTTGAAGTCGCTAAAGCGACTCCTTCCCCCTCTTAAGGGGCAAAAACTGAAATTTTTTGAAAAAAAATGACAAGGCCACTTTGGGGGCGTGGGAGGGGTGGAACCCGACACCCCACGGTCACCAAACCAAAAGTTTTGGCGCCCCGCAATGCTGAATTTTCGCCCTGCGAAAGTCCCGTTCCATTATCTCTTATACAAAAAAAGTTATTCTTTGTGGGCAAAGTTGAAAAACAGGGTTTTTTTGATGGATTTTTTCTCCGAAATGACAGGCCGGCCTTTTTTAAGGGCATTTTTTCGCGGTTTTTCCTCCGCCACGCCCAAACGGTTTGAGATAACTTCACGGGACCTTTTGCCCAATCTAAGTCTAGATATTGCCGAGGTCCATGAAAAAAAAAATCCGGAATCGGATGAAGCACGACGTCGCTGCGCGCCGTCAAAGTTTGCTAGTCGGCGATTTTTGCCCCCTCTAACCCTCACCTCGCGCCATTTTTCTAAGCAAAGATTATAATTATAATCTTTTTGCTTTCAGCAAAAAGATTACAATTATTGGATTAATCTTTGCTTGGGTCTAAACGTCACCATATGAAAAACAGGCTTAAATTCATATGGTTAAAGTTAAGAATCACAAGAAATAATTATCCTCGGGATCATTCTTTTTTTACTACACTTTATTTATCAATACCCACCTGTTGATTTTACAGGTGAGATGAAGTTGAGGTGAAATACTTAAGTGTGTCTAACGATTTGGTGTGTTTGTTGTAAGTGTAGAGTATAGTATATATATATTACATACGAATTTAAATAAACAAACACTTTTTAAAAATGCCCTCATTTGCAGGTAGTTTTCTTTCTATACTCAAAACATGACATTTATCCCGGGTCAAATTGAAATGTTGTTAATTTTTCATATCCTAATTTATAATTTTTGTTTTTAAACAAAAATTTTCTTTGAAAGGAAATAAATTCAAGTAGATTTGAATTTAATGGAAGCTTTTTTTTCAGTCTTGACTGAAAGATAAAAAATAACACAAGTGTAATTTCAATATTAACTACACTAATAATATTACTGGTGAGCGTTTTTGGGACTCCTAATAACAGCCAGCTTGAGTCGAAATTAAATTCCATATTCTGTAGAAATTCTGTGAAGTAGTTTGTTGTAAAGTTTGTGGTGACGGGACAGTCCAGAAAAAAGTGTTGTGTTGTTTCTCTCGGTGCGGGTAGATTCCGGTCAAGCTTACAAAGTGTACATTCTGGAGATTCTAGCCTAAAATTTGAGATATTAGCGTTAAAATAGTTATAATTGTTTATGGACCTAAATGCAAATTCTCGGATATTTATTGGTAAGAAGGAAAAAGTCCATACTTTTTGCCATTTACGCTCTCTCTCTCTATGTCAAATTCTCTTATTTTCGCCCAGTTATACCTATTTAAGTAAGACTTACACTTTTCTATCCTCTGATCATCATTTGATAAGAAGTAACGAAAATGTTTTGACTTTACTTTTGGCTTTAAAAAAAGTGAACTGATTTTAGTTTGGGGTTTTGAAAGTTTACACCTATATAAAGCGATATTGTGCTGAACAAATCCTCGAAGTCTTAAAAATTCCATGTAATTGAAGTTGACCTTTGATTTGATGTTAAAGTTTCTATAATCTAGACATATATTATCAATATTTAACAGGTCTCCAAAACAAATTGACTTAATATCATTTTCATAGCGTACCCATGTTGTTTCTGTAAAAATTGCCCTGCTTACAATTTGTTTTTCACTATTACAAAAGAAATTATTTTTAAAAATTCTCATATCTTTTATGTTATCATGGTTTAGCCAAAATGAATTTGAAAATATTATATATGATTCAATAATTCTAGATAAAATAGGATTAATATTCTTATCTAATTTTTCATTGAAATAAAATGGATCATTTGCTTGACATCTAGTATTTTTTATTTCTAAAGCCCAAGTATCTACTATAGATAAGGATTTTTTATACATTAAAATATCTAAAGAGCGTAAAAAATCTATTAAAATATTGGTACGGTGTTAAGCTATTTTCTACCAACTTCCTCTCTCATTTTACCATACCTATAAGTTTGCTCTACTTAGAAGTATCAACACTGATTTAGATTTAAATATAATATGTTTGCCTGTATTCTACATATTTTCAAATATGATTTCTAATATATAATTTATAAGTTTTTACTTTCTATAAATACTAGCGGCTTCGCCCCTAGCCTCTAGCGGCTTCGCCCTATAAAGTTATGGGAAGTCAACCCTCCTTAATAGAAATATTCAAAAAAATTATTCTTTGTTTAATTACTCTGTGGTAAAAATAAACCCAGGTTGTCCGCTTTATGCACAAAAATTTTCATTTGTACAAAAAAATTTCAATTCGTAAAAATTAGACCTAGGTTGTGCGCATACACAAAAATTAAAATTAAAAAAAAATATTTTAATTTTTTTTTCGGGGGGGGGGATTCATGGGGGCTTCGCCCCAATGTTGCAGTGGGGTTCCCCCACCCCAATTACTGGTTTTTGTTTTAAAAAAATTAAAAAAAAAAAAATTTTGGAAGTGGGGATTTTTTTATTTTTGGGGGGGTTGGGGTGTACCACCCCCCAAGAAAATAGCTTAAAACCACCAGAGGACCAGCAGGTATATTCCTAGAAGGGTAGAGCCCAATTTGATCAGCAGTTACTGAGATTTTACTAAAAATGTAAAAAAAAAAAATTGGGGGGGTTGGATTTTTTTTATTTTTTGGGGGGTTGGGGTTGTCCCACCCCCCAAGAAAATAGCCTAAAACCACCACAGGACCAGTAGGAATATTCCCTGAAGAGTAGAATCCGATCGGTTCAGTGGTTACCGAGATCTTAAGGGACAGACAGACAGACGGACAGACAGACGGACAGACGGACAGACGGACAGACATCGTTCTACTTTGTATTATAGATTATCAAAAACAAGTGTGACAACATCCAAAAAAGCAAAGATCTGAAAAAATAGGACAAACTAACATAACTGAAAAGGAAACTAAATGTATAAATATGAACAAAATTGTAAGTATATTTGTTAAAAAACTGCTTAAATAGAGGATACTGTTTAAGGACATACTTACATTTTTAAAGTTTAATTACTTTGCCGTATGTGTATGTCCCATTTTTTGTAAAGAATTACCAGCTGTAAGTAAGTCCTTCGCCCTTTTATTTGACAACATTTGTTTTTAAGTCCTTTTTTGTTTCAGATTTTAATTGGCTGTAATTTTCTTATTTGTGAAGCTAGAAAATGTTTTATTTTATGTAGATTTTATATCAGAAATCTCTTATATACGCGACATAAATGTAGGGGAAATGCCTTAGCCTTTCCTTCTAGGAGCTTGTTTGGCAAAAGACCCCCAAAAACTAAAATTGTGAGTTCTGACTTATTTTTAAAGATATTTTTAAAGATATTTTTGAGAAAACTTTTTTTACATAACCAAACTCAGCAACCTATACAGATTTCATTTTGGGACTTTCCTTCCAGGTGCTAGTGGAGCAAAAGACCCCCCAAAACACAAAAAATATGATTTCTGAGCTTATTTTTAAAGATATCAACCTGATTTTTTTAAAGAAAATTTTTTAAATAAAACTGAACTCAGTAATGATTACACATTTCATTTTGGGACTTTTTTTTGAGGGGCTTATGGAGCAAATGACCCTCTAAAACACAAAAAATATGAGTTCTGAGCTGATATTTAAAGATATAAAACTGATTTTTTTAAAGAAAACTTTTTTATCATAACCAAACTCAGCAGGGGCGTCCAAGCTTTTTTTTTTTGGGGGGGGGGGTAAAATTTGCTTGGGGGGGGGTAATTAGCCCCCCCTGAAACCTGTTGGCCGGGGCAAATTTTGTTTACCTTCCCAAAATTTACCCCCAAATTTTTAAAATAAAACTGAACTCAGTAATGATTACACATTTCATTTTGGGACTTTCCTTTGAGGGGCTTGTGGAGCAAACGATCCCCCAAAACACAAAAAGTATGAGTTCTGAGCTGATATTTAAGGATATCAATCTGATTTTTTTATAGGAAACTTTTTTAACATAACCGAACTCAGCAGGGGCGTCCAAGCATTTTTTTTGGGTGGGGTGCACCCCAAAATTCGTTTGGGGGGGGGGTAATCCCCACTTTACCCCCCCTCTTGGACGTCTATGAAACTCAGTAATGTTAACAGATTTCATTTTAGGACTTTCCTTCTAGGGGCTAGTTGGGCAAAAGACCCCCAAAACTAAAAATATGAGTTCTGAGCTTATTTTTAAAGATATCAACCTGATTTTTTTGTTGAAAACTTTGTTAACATAACCAAACTCAGTAACATTTACAGATTTAATTTTGGGACTTTCCTTCTAGAGGCTTGTTTGGAAAAAGACCCCCAAAAACTAAAAATATGAGTTCTGGACTTATTTTAAAAGATATCAACCATTTAAAACAAGGGGTAAACAATTTTGAATACCCCCCCCCCCCCCAAATAAAAAAATCTCTAACAGAAAAAATATCAATATTTAATAAAATTTAAATTACCCCCCAAAAAAAAAAAATTTTACCCTGGGGGCAAATTTTGTTTACCAACAGATTTACCCCCCCCCCCCTCCAAGCAAATTTTACACCCCCCTCCAAAAAGAAGCTTGGACGCCCCTGCTGAATTTGGTTATGTTAAAAAAGTTTTCTTTAAAAAAATCAGTTTTATATCTTTAAATATCAGCTCAGAACTCATATTTTTTGTGTTTTAGAGGGTCATTTGCTCCATAAGCTCCTCAAAAAAAAAGTCCCAAAATGAAATGTGTAATCATTACTGAGTTCAGTTTTATTTAAAAAATTTTCTTTAAAAAAATCAGGTTGATATCTTTAAAAATAAGCTCAGAACTCATATTTTTTTGTGTTTTGGGGGGTCTTTTGCTCCACTAGCACCTGGAAGGAAAGTCCCAAAATGAAATCTGTATAGGTTGCCGAGTTTGGTTATGTGAAAAAAGTTTTCTCAAAAATATCTTTAAAAATATCGTTAAAAATATCTTTAAAAATAAGTCCAGAACTCACAATTTTAGTTTTTGGGGGTCTTTTGCCAAACAAGCCCCCAGAAGGAAAGTCCCAAAATGAAATCTGTAAATGTTACTGAGTTCAATTATGGGAACAAAAGATTTTTTTAAAAATCCGGTTGATATCTTTAAAAATAAGCTCAGAATTCATATTATTAGTGTTTTGGTGGGTCTTTTGCTCCACAAGCCCCTAGAAGAAAAGTCCCAAAATTAAATGTGTAATAGTTACTTAGTTCAGTTTTATTTAAAAAGCTTTCTTTCTGTGTGTTGATATCTCTTTTACTTCTTGAGATAACTACTGTTTACCGAAGAGGGGGGCAAGTAGGGGCACAGAAGTTTAACTGCCAGTTTTTGCCGGTTTTGGTGCCGGAGGCGTGGATTTTTTTTAACTGGGCATAATATCTTAATAAGTTGTAACTATAAGCAGTGAAAAAAGTGACAAAAAAAAGATATTTTTTAGGCCTTTTCAAAGGGCAGTTTTGAAATCCCGTTATTTCATAAAAAGAATTAAAATGCCTAGAGAATGGCTTGGAAGATGAATTTAGGTGTTCTGCATATTTCAATTTAAACACATAAGGCCAAAGATATAATATCCCAAAAATCTTTTGTCAAAGTCTACTCTACACCTAGCGCTGGCGATTTCTATTTTCACAGGTATAAAATGCATGATTTTAGAAAACTGACTGGCGCTAGGTGTAGAGTAGACTTTGACAAAAGATTTTTGGGATAATATATCTTTGCCCTTATGTGTTTAAATTGAAATATGCAGAAGAGCTTAAAACGTGCACATTGCTGAGATATTGTTAAAACCGCCGTGCTACCGTTATCTGTTGATATTTTACATGCCTGGCGCTAGGTCGCCAGTAGAGATAGAGAGCTGAAATTTTGTACATGTATTTCTAGGCTCCTAAAGTAACTTTTTAGGTTAGCAGAAGACTAAAATTCGAAAAAGTGTATTTTCATGAAAAGATCTAATGCACAGTTAGGACATCTCAGACAAAGGTTGTGCAATCAAAGGTATGGTTGTCTGAAGGATTTGGCCGCGTAATCATGTACTTCAATAAAAGATTTGGTTCAGAGATACTCCAAAATAACGCCTACTGGTGTATCCTGTCCTCTAGAGGTTGTCCAGATTATCCAGGTTGTCCCTGGTTATCTTGCCCTGTCGTCCAGCATTTGCATGTGCACAACAAACTTTTATACTCACGCATTGATATGGCATCTGAAAAATAAATAAGTTGGCCCAAACTTTTAGACAGGGACGAGGATTTGTCAACTGGAGAATAAATGTGTTGTGTTGACCCAAACTTTTATACTCACACAGGGATTTGGCAACTGTAGATTAAATGGGTTGGCCCCAAGGATCTTGAGGGATAAGACAATTCAAAGCTCTTATACAATACATTTGAAAATATAGGATGTTCTATAAAATCTATTTATGTTAAATAAGAAGATGATAAAATACCCTCAACGAGGAAAGTATACACTGTAATTGACCAATGGAAAATTTATGCTGGCCTTTCAATGGTTATTTTATTGTATGACGTCATAATCAGTTGATGGACTTTAATCATGTTCTTTTCATAAACACATCATTTATTTTGCCCATGCCTAATATATTGTGCCAGAGATCTAAATGGATAAGATAATTGCAAATAAATTGATGTAAATCCTCAATGATAATACACAAAATTGCCCCTTCTGAAGATTGCAATTTGTGGTTAAAACGTTTAGAAACTCAACTTAATGAATCAAATTTTAAAACAAAGTCCCCAAAATTGGTAAATAAAAGAACTTTATTATAAAACTTTGGAGACTAGTGTAATAAACAGCCCATTGTCCCCTCCCTCCCTGTTTAGCCCAAACTTTTTGCCAGTTAGATCAAGCAGTGGTCTATAGGTCAGTATTTTATATTTAATTATTTATATTCCTTTTTTAAATCAAAGTCTGTTTAAACAGAAGCTACGCTATTTACATTTGGAAGGTTTCAAAGATTTCAAAAGAGAAATCGTACAATCAAAGATCACTCTTTAAGTAGTCATCCAGCTTAACACAATAAGTTTAAATAATGAAATAAAATCTAGGACATACACCTTTAACATTTCCGCTAGTCAAATACAGAACTGACTTTTAACTTTAAGATTTGTTTACTGATGATAACAATTACAGCAAGCCTGTCTCTGTCCGTGCAATCATAACTTTTAAATCTTTGTGTTCAAGTTTTGAAAATTAAATATGAGAGAAGACATACATCTTATCTTGTGACAGAGTCTCTAATTTTGGTAGCGGTGCTTAGTGCCCTAGGAATATGGAGATAGATTTCACTGCTTTGGCCTACCTATTCTATTGGCGTCATATGTAGAAGAGGGTAAGGGGGAAAGAAACCCCCTAGAAAAGAGATGGGGTACAAGGTATTTCCTGGCGTCCATAGAATAGTTAGGCCAAAAGCAGTAATATCTATCCCCATTATGCTAGGGCACTAAAGACAGCTACCTAATTTTGTGAGGTGAGTTTATGTTCCCCGCTTTGAAATTAATGAATTTTGCTTTAAATCTTTCTCAACCTTATCTTATAGCAAGCTCTTTTACATTTCAAAATACAGGATGACTTCTAAGAAGCAGCTTATAGAGCCTATAAAAGAATGACGTCATACAATACAAATCACCTATGAGAGGACAGTATACATTAAACATTGGTCAATTGCAATATATACTGGCCTATCATTGGTTATTTGTATTGAATGACGTTATTATTTTATTTTCTAAAATTCATAATCATTTCATTTATTTTGCCCAAGTTCAATATTTTAACAGGTAATGCACCAGGTATAAGACAATGGCCGACAAATTGATGTGCATTCCAAATGATAATACACAAAATTACCATTTCTATTAAAAGTTTTAACGAACCTAGTAAAAGTGTCTGACTCTGATTATGACATAAAAAAATGATGCTGTGAGTATTGGTGCAAAAAATATGACGTAACAAAAAAAATTAGCCAATGAGAGTCCACTATAAATTTTACCACTGGTCAATAACGGCCTCTCATTGGCTAATTTTTCTTTCAAATACATTATATACATTCTATTTATCTAAATAGATAAATTCTTTTGAGAGATTAAATAGATTTATGAATATATTGGTGGTCACCCTATATTTTTCATATGTGGGTCATTTTACATAACTCTGTTCAAATAATATACATATATCAAACTTTTTAAAGATAGATAGTTAGATAGACAGATAGATAGATAAACAGATAGATAGATAGACATATTATAGGTAGATAGTTAGATGGTCACACTGTATTTTCATATGTGGGTCATTTTATCCCTGATTTTTAGCAGACTTGTATGGTTTCACCTCAAATGGGTGATTTTACTATATTTACTATGATAGCTACTATATTACTATGGACCTAAACCAGACGGACATAGTATAATTCTTGAAGTGCTGGAAAGTGGCATGTGGGACGTCATAAAAATACGTCTATTGTCAATCTTTTTTTTACTGGTTTCCTCCCACTTCTCCTCTCATCCCTCCTTTTTGGACATATTTTTATGACGTCATGCATGACACTTTCCAATGCTTCATAATTCTACCTTAAATTTTATCCTTCTTGAAATAAAATTATTAAAAAGTTTTGTCGTGGAAACAATTTAAAATTTAAAAGTTCCAAAATTTGCGTGGCTTTATCACTTTTTCGGGTGAACATAATTCCCCCCCCCCCCTTTTTTTTCTTTTATTTTGAACTAGCGTGTGCGCCCTTGTAACGAAGCTTTTCTACACGTTATCACGTCAGTAACGGAAAGCCCTTGATTTAGGAACACGGAATATATTTTCTATTGATTTCAAACTTCGCATGCTGATTCCTCCAACAATAAGGTACAATTTGGAAAGTTTATCAAATCTAAAAAAAATTGCCAGAAACTCCATACATAAATAGTCAGAGTAGGGGAGGGGGCGGGCGGGTGATGCCTTGGCCCATAACAGGTTTTAGTAACCATGCACTTTATTAAGCAAGGATAGTTCTTAGAGATCTTTAAAGACTCGCCAAGAAGAGAGTAAGAAGGGGGCGGGGGGGGGGGGGGTATGGATGGTTCACTTGTTATAAAAATGATGCTCCCGTTTTGTGTAAAGCAAAATTCCTACATCTGAAATTGACATTGTTCATAGTGTAATAACGTTACAGTAAACAAAAACTTCCATGAAAAAGCAATTGAGCTGGCATGGTATTTTAGTTGTCATGGATGACTTATTACCGGCGTAACAGTTGATAAAAATAATGTCATTCAATACAAATGACCAATGATAGGGCAGTATACATTGGAATTGACCAAAGGTAAAATGTATACCGGCCTCTCATTGAATTTTTATTTTTATTAGGCACTATCAATTGCGTCCATTTACATATCATTTACATATATTAAAATATATGGCATTCAATAAAATCGATATACTAATGAACTTAACACTATATACAACACTAGCGGCTACGCCCCTAGAGGCCTCTAGGGGCACTTGAGGAGAGTCGAATTTTATAACCCAATTTTATTATTTTAGATTTTAAAAGAAAATTTTTTTTAAAAATTTGGGGGGGATTTTTTTTTGGGGGGGGAGGGGTGCTCCCCCCCGCCATTTTTTATTTCAGTTTAAAAAATAGCCTGGTTATTTGTAAGGTCTAAGAAAAAAAAAATCCCGGATTGGATGAAGCACGACGTCGCTGCGTGCCGTCAAAAATCGCTGGTCGGCTCATTTTGCCCCCTCAAACCCTCACCTCATGCCATTTTTCTGTGTAAAGATTATAATTATAATCTTTTGCGTAAGTCTGTTTTTTTTTCCTAGACCTCACAAATAACCAGACTTAGGTTGGGCAAAAGGTCCCGTGAGATTATCTCAAACCGTTTGGGCGTGACGTCCCAAAAACCGCAAAAAATGGCCTAAAAATTGACCGGCCTGTCATTTCATCAAAGAAATCCATCAAAAAATCACAATTTGAAATTTTAATTAATTAATAACTTTTTTCTCATAAGAGATAATGACACAAGACTTTCACTTGGTGAAAATTCAGCATTGTGGGCCGCCTAGACTTTATATTTGGTGACCCTGGGGTGACTGGTTCAGTGCCCCCCACACCCACGAAGTGGGCATACTTTTGAAAATCACGTTTTTTCAGTTTTTCCCCTTAAAGGAGGGGAAGGAGTCGTTTTAGAGACTTCAAGCATCTCTTTGATGTTGAACAACTTTTTGAGGCAGACATTTCTTTATTTATGTTTCATTCGCCTCCGGCTGACCGTTCAGCCGTTATTTGCCGCCGAAGGCATGATTTTTGGCGATTTTTGCCGTTTCCGAGGTTTTAATGGACATTTAGGAGGGGAAAGAGTTGTCCAATCAAGTTGATAATGAAGTACATTTTTGTAGGCAATTGCATTGGCTAAATTTCATGTGAAGTAAAATTTTTTGTACCTCTAACCGGTTTTGCTCCAGCTGAATCGATTTACAGATACCCCCTAAAAACCGGAAAAAACCGGTTTTTCATAAAATTCACGGCCGGTTTTGGCCGGATCCGGCTCAAATTTTGCATGGAGTCATCCTTTGATATTCCCAACAGTTGATACTTGACTCAGCAAGATCCCAGAAAAGTGTGGTATATCTAGGGGGGGGGGGTCAAATGTCATCTTTTTACATCTTGTAGGGACGGGGGCGTGGTGGTATTTAATTACGCAAATTTTAAAGTTTTTTCGCACGAAAATTAAATAAATGTAATCCGATATCGAGATAAAAATGTATTATAATTTTGCAGGGAATAATTATTTTATTACAATTAATTAGTTTTATGTTTTCATATTAGTTTAATATTTGTTTCATATTTGTTTTCATGTTTGTTTTTTGTTTGTTTGATAAAATTATTTTATACACGCGTCGTCGTAATATAATTAAAAAATACTTTCTTTACAACAGCGTAAAATTTAAACTAGCTTTCCGTGGATATAAAAATGTACAATTATAAGATTTTAACCAATTTCTTAGACCCAAGGGGCCGTAGGGGTGGGGAGCGTCAAATGTTAAAATTTCTATAACTTGCGGAGAGCAAGAAAATCAACAATTATACGCAACTTTAAAAATGGTGTTAAAGTGTATAAGATAATATTTAGGTATTAATTGATTTTAAATTTTACATATATTTAGTATGTTTAATTACAATTTGTTTATTAATTGTGGTGATAGATCAGTTAATAGATTTAAAAATTTTCATGATTCTAAAGGTTGTGTGATTTTAAAGGGTTTGTTATATATTCCTATTTTTAAAGTTTAATGTTTATTGTATGACACTAATATATAGAACTATATGTAACTACAACAGAAGTTTTCTTGATTTTTTGTTTAAAAGTAATAATCTTAAATTGTTTCCATCATTTTACCTCAATGAAAATTAAAGATAAATAATTAAAATAATTATTTTTACTTCTTTAATAAAATTCAAATAAGGTGGCTAAAATACAAAATGCTTTTAATTACTGTCAAGTTGTGAATTAGCTACATAAACACTTTAAGTGTATCCGTTTTTTTGAAGTATCGTAATACTATAACTTAACTCTTACTGCCTCCCTCTCTATCTCTTTACCTCTTTCTCTCTCTCTCTCTCTCTCTTGTTTCACTCCTTTCTTCTTTAATTTTATTCGACGGAACTGATTACCAATAATCTAAAAGCCTCTCATACTCACAAACACACACACACACACACAATTCATTATTTTTAAACTTGTCAAGTGTATGTATATATGTATATCTATCTATCCATTGACAAAAAGTCGTTTTTTTTTAAATTGCAAAATATAGTTTAAATCAATTGTTTAATGTATTTTCTACAGTTTTAAAACACTATTATAAATTTCAGGTATTATAAAACTTTGTCTTATCCCTTAACATCCCTGTAGTAAATATTATAAGAATTCCTTGTGTATTTGATTATTTTTAATGTAAACATTTAACATGTGTTAAACCTATCACAAAAAAAGGCCTTACACACACACACACACACATACACATAAATACACACAAAAAACGCGCAGAGACAAACACTCACACACACACATAAGAATGTAATTGGGTAAAATTGGGGAATATATCTTCTTCATTGATGGACTAATTTATTAATTCTGCATGTGAAGGGGGGGGGGGGGGGGTTGACAAATCTAGAAAGGGGTCAATACTATTAAACACAATTGGGTTAAGTTCTTTCAAATTTGTAATGGTAAATGTAAATGTAATAATTATTTTATATATTAACTCTATTAAATTAGTCAATTCATTTAAATTTTAAAAAACTTCTTATCACTAAGGAACAGGAGATTTTTCTGTCTGTCTATGTATATGTTTGTACCAAAGGATCCCACTAACCACTGAACCGATATGATTCTCCTTTAGAGGGTAGCTTCTCTAAATATTTTTTTTACTTGTATTAAACCTAAGATAGATTATGTTCCCTTAGAGGCCTCTAGGAGCATAGCCATTTGTTATTAATAGTGATATTAAACTATTTTTTTTTGGTAGCGAAGCAACTCTATAATTTACTTTGTATGTCCCGTCAGTCCGTTCTTAACTCTATGGGGGAATTGCAATTTACTTGGCTCCTATGAAAGATAGAAAGCTGAAATGTTTTGACATTAAGGAGAACAATTAATTGAAAAACATTCAAGACAGTAGGACAGCTTTTTAGCAGGTTTTTGGCTATTTTTATATTTTCCACATTTTTATGCATATCTTTGGTGTTAATGGTCCGATTTTTAAAATTTTTTCAGTTAAAGATATCAAAATTAAATTTTCCATTTATTGTAGAAAACATCAATGACAGTCAGACTGCCTATTTGCAGGTTTTTGGCTATTTTTATATTTTCCACATTTTTATGCATATCTTTGGTGTTAATGGTCCGATTTTTAAAATTTTTTTAGTTAAAGATATCAAAATTAAATTTTCCATTGATTGAAGAAAACATTAATGACAGTTAGACTGCCTATTTGCAGGTTTTTGGCTATTTTTATATTGTTAACAGTTTTTTCCCATATCTTCAGCGTTAATAATCAAATTTTTAAAATTTTTTCAGTTAAAGATATTAAAATTAAATTTCTCATTGATTGAAAAAAACAGCAATGTCAGTCAGACTGCCTTTTTGCAGGTTTTTGGCTATTTTTATATTTTTCACAGTTTTTTCCCATATCATTGGTATTGTTGGTCCGATTTTCAAACTTTTTTGCAATGACAGTAGTGAAAATATTTTTTTCCATTGTCATGCACATCTAGTATGTAATTTATTTCACTGTTGTTATGATAAAAAATAAAACAAGATTTTGTGTTTATTTTTTATAATAAATCTATTATTGATTTTAATATATACACTTTAAATCTACTTGTCTACATGATTTTTTGTGCTTCGCTACTTGTGGTTATTGTCATCCTTGTTGAAAGATAAATAAACAAGGATGACAACATTCATAAGTTTCAAAGCACAAAAAAGAGACAAACCTACAAAGTGAGTTACAGAGCAGATTAACTGTAATCATTTGTAACATTCTTAAAAAAAAACTAGTAACAAATATCCTAAAAATTTATGTCAACCAAAAAATTGGTTTTTGTTTATATGATATTAGCCATCATATATATATTTTATCAATTGTTATGCAAATGAAATTTAAAGAAATCTTTTTCAGTTAAAGCCATGTCCTACCAATACCTGATTGACCTACTCAACCAGTGGGCTGATTGCTTCCAGGTATTGATTTTGCAATTCTTATCATACAGTCAGTGAATTTTTTGCTATATGAAAATTAATACAACTTTTTGTAGTATTTGAATAAACTTATTATGTGTCTAGGCATTCCCCGCTGAGTCAGCCAACTGGAAGGATAAAATTCCCCAGTCGCTGGTGGATTTGATCAACAATGGGCTCGAACTCATTGGGCAGCGGTTGATCGAACCCAAATATATGAGGAAGAGGAGCATTGAGGAGAAGGTTGCAGGAATCCTCCGCATCCTTGTCAAAATATTCCTCAAAGCCAGGTAAACATCCTTGTTTTTCACCTCAAACTCTGTTCCTTCAACAACAACAAAAATAACCTCGGCTATGTAATGCTCTATGAAATAAGGTGTGTTAGCCCATTTAGCATTGTCCCTTAACACAACATGACAACCTTTGTGAATAGTTTTTTTTTTATCCCTAACTAATACACACATAGAAAGTACGAAGGATTGATCATATACATTCTTCTTTGTTCAGGCCCTACCAGCCACTGACCAGTCTTGGTTTCTGGAGGCCAGATAGTGACTTCCCTTACCTCGAGGATGCAGCTGGAACCATGGCAATCGACCAGGATGACAGAATTGACATATGTCAAATATTTTTGACAAACTTGTTCTACAAACAAGACCTTCCGCGGTACATACGTCAATTCTGTCATCGTAAGCTGTGCGGAGGAGCTGGTCCATCAAGCCCCGTGCAGACGGCACAACCATCCGGCGACAGCCAACCCACCAGGCAACCCCACCTGTCTCCGGAGAGAGAGAAACCTGGCTCCCCGGTTGATGACAGCCAATCCCCCCCGCAGAAAAGGCAGAAACAGGTATCGGGACGTAATAGTCGTCCGCCAATCACCACACTAGCTGGGCTTAGCCGTCAGGGCAGCTTTTGTGGTGATCAACCTGATACCAATCCCCCCCAAGCTGTTGTTGCACCTGCCATGGATGATGTCAACTTTCCCGCACTTCCTCGTAGTCAACAGACCAAGCCGGTGAAAGTGAAATCCCCTGGAATGGCACGGAAAACGATGCCAGTGATTGTGCTGGCATCCAGACAAGGATCCCCAAGCTCAACACCCCGACAAGAACCTCCCAGCCCGTCAAGATCCAGCAAAACCTCTGGACAAGACACTCCCAAATCATCAGCTGGAGTACAATCACTGTCCGCCACTCCCAGCACACCCAACACCAACCCTGAAGAATTCATTTGCCAGCTGAGGAACAAAACAGTGAACCTGACGTACAATGAATTTGTGAATTTTCCAACAAGTTATTTGAAAGAGGTTCTTTCCAAATTGTACAAGTCTGAGTTCACGGCCAAACATGGCAGACCCACGCTGGTATCTTTGATCCTGTGTGCTATAACTGGATCAACTAAACAGAAAAACAAACCCAGAGATGTTGCAAAGCAGTTGGAGGATTTCTTTGCAACCAAAAATGTGTTTGCCACCCCATCTGCTAGGAAGAGAAAAACGCCAAGGTCTTCCCTCAACAGCACTCCCCAGTCCAACGTCCACCACACCCCTGTTGAGAAGGCAGATGACTGTCAACCCCCAATTGCCAGTCCCCCCATCCCAGTGCACAGGAATCGGTATGCAGCTCTGACCAGTGCTTCTCAATACGATCGAGAGCACAATGTCAGAGTGGTGGCATCATCTTCCACACACACCAACCGTGGCAACCAGACCAAGCAATCAGCACGAGCTCTGTTTCCCCCAGCGGGTAGTCCAGCGGAGGAGCTGCTTGACCTCAGCCAGTTGGGGTTGGGCGATGAGCAGCACATGGAGGTGGATGAGCCAGAGCCTAACCAGGCTTTGGACACTGCTGCTGCTCCAGAAGCGGCGGCTGCTCCTGCTCCACCTCCGGCTGCTCCTGCTTCTCCACCTGCATCAGCTGCCCAAGAACCAACTGCCACACTACACCACAGAATGCTGGACCACACTGCCATCTTTCCACGCTACACTGTCCTGAACTCGAAAAACATCACAGGAGATGCGCTGATGCAGGTACTGGCTACCCTGGGAAACAGAAGCAAGACCAAAGTCTCCAAGAAACTATTGATCCAGCGAATAGTGAACCTCCAGCTGCAGAACCTGCAAGATCTGTTCCCCCAGGTCCAGATCAACTTTGACCGCACCAACCCTGTCCAAAGCACCATCGCCAACATTGCCTACCTGAACGAACAACGGACTGCCTACATTGCCAAACTTGAAGAGGAAAGAAGAGCGTATCATGTGCAAAGTCCCAACCAAACCAACCGTCAAAGCCAGGACACTATGTGGTCCTCAGTTAATAGAAATTTTAACTCATGTCGATTTGTCAAGGCCTCCTCTTCTGTTTCTACCCCATGGATCAACTTTTTGTACTGCATCTTTTCCTTTCCCACCTTCAAGACAAGCCTGTTGCAAAACTTTCAAAATCTGAGTCCATTCACAAAGTATCTGAGCAGCATTGCCCAGAAAACTGGTGACATCCCTGTTGATCCATTCCCCCCCGCCCAAAATCTCAACCTTGATGAACTTTTCAATTTTTTTCTCCCAACCATCAAGCAAATCATTCCCAACCAATTTCCCCAGCAAATTGTTTACAATTGCCCTTGTGGAGAGGGGGCCAGTTTTAACATAGAATACAATTGTAAACTTGTTCTCCCATGGAAATTGCGTGCCAAATTTGACACGCTATTAACTAAATTTGTAAAATCTGTTCGCTGTCCCACATGTTCAAACGCAAATCTGGGTGGGAACAACCATTTAACGCCCTTCACTGAGACCCTTTTGATTTCTGTTCCCACCGACAAAACACGCCCAGTCCATCCCCCCACCTATTTTGACAGCAAAATTTTGTTCCCCAATGCCCCCGCTGGATACTTTTGTTTCTCCACAAGTTTTGACACTTTTTCAAAGCGACAACAGATTGTAACCCATAGCATGAACCATAGTACCTTTTACAAGGATTGTGAGCGTGAGAAACTCGGTCCGATGCGGCACCCTGTTGAGGCGGACGCTAGTCATTCCAACTTTTTTGTGTACAATTTTGTTCCCCAAAAGCTTCCGCCCCTTGTTCCCCCCCCGCCCATTGCTTTTGACAACGATGAAATTGAGTTGAGTGGGTGTCCCATTTGGTTGCGTTTCTCAACTCGCGACTTGTACCGTGTAATTGAACGTTCATGTCCCAATGTTAGAGACCATCACATTGTTGGGGCAAAAGCAGAGATTTTGGCCCGTCTCAGGGCACACAAAAGTTTTCGTTTCCTTCCCATTCGTGACATTGTGACGGTTTGCAACATTGAGCATGAAATGAATATTGAGATCACTTTGAGTTATGAAAGGATGATTGAACAATTCATGCAAAAGATTGTCAATCTTGATGGAGCTCAATTCAAAAATCAAATTGAGTATTCCTATCAACAGATGAAAGATAATCACTTGTCAAGAAAAGAAGCTGCTACAAGGATTTTGCTGAATTTGACCAACATTGAAGTTAAAACATTGTACAAGAAGCTGTTGCGCGTTCTCAACCTGAGAAGAGAAGAGCGCGGACAGGAAAAGGTTCTTGAACACTGTGCTGTCCTCATCCAGGAAAACTATGACAACCGAGTCATTGATGAAGTTCTCCGGTCAGAATATCTTCAGCGTCCTATGCGCAAGTGTGTGTTCTGGCCAGACAATGACACCGTCAACAGAAATGTTGCCAAAATGAAAGAAATTGTCCTCCAGCGCCACAACAATCAGGATGGCAAACTGATTTTCCGTCCCGACAACCCTGTCCACCAGCAGTCGCGGCTGATGTACACAGAACTTGGCCAACTGTCCAGGCCCCCCACTGCCTGCGTCCACTGCAAACAGCGGCCGTACGGTGCTGTCTTCACAGACAACGTGTGCGAAAGCTGCCAAAAGCAAAATTGGCGCAGGGCAAAGTATGGGCGGGCCAACAACATGGACTTCTTAAATCAGCCCGACTGCTTGAGGAACTTGACAACGGTGGAAAAGCTGGCAATCTGCCGGGCGGCGCCCCTTGTCAAGATTGTGAGGGTTGGGGGTAAGCCTTACAAGAAGGCAGGGAACACGATTGTTTTGTCAGCAAACATTACAAACATTGCCCTAACCCTACCCCGCCTGCCCCAAAACCTCGAGGTGATTGTGTTCAAGTCCAACCGGGGGGGACCACTCTTTGCCAACCGAAACAAAATTCTTTCCGCCTTGACGTGGCTTAAAGAATTCAACCCGTGCTACCGAGACATTGTCATTTCCGAGCAGAATCTCAGCCAGTATCCGGAGGATGGGGCTGTGGAGAATCTGCGCGTGCTCGAGGTTGAACCCAACGAGGTTGGTGTGGGCCCCAACCCTGGGCCAGGTCAACCCGTGGGGGGGGCTGATCAGGACAGTGCAGAGGAGGACAATGAGGATGATGAGCTGGATGAAGAGGATGATGAAGAGTATGCAATGCCCGGTCTAGATCCACCCACAGTGGCCAGCCATCATGTTGCAGCGGCACTGCCTGCCCGCACCGAGGCGGACATGGTGCAACGCCAGCTGCAAGGCCTGGCCACAGCTGCCAACCCTCTGGACCTGCCAGAGAGGGACGGCACTGTGGTCAGCGATTTCAGCCCAGACTTTTGGGGGATGGGGTTCCCCCACCTGTTCTGCCACAACCGGGGCGGCTACACAGATATCGACAGACCGAGTCGTGTGTACATCAATGAGTGGGTGGACCACCTGATGAACTGGGACGACGGCCGGTTCACCAAGGATCCCCACTTTCTGATGTTCCTGCACCAGTTTGTGCTGAAAAATCTGTCGTACAGCCAGGGTCGGCTGTACACCAGTAGGTTCGAGCTGAGGCAGGAGGATATCCTCAATGCCATTGACAACAATGACACGGCGGCCATTGTTGACAAGATCCAGCGGATGGCAACAAAGGTGCCTGGAAGTCGGGGGCACTGCCAGGCCGAGTCGCAGAAGGCCCAGTCCTACATCCGGCTGTTGGACACGCTCACCGAGGGAAAGGAGCAGTTTAACTTCTTTCTCACGGTGACATCAAAGGAGGTGCATGACACCGAGTTTTTGGGGACCATACCGGAGGGCGCCGCCCTGCTGGCCAAAACCTTGGTGCAAAATGCCGACCACATTCCAGCTGGTGGTGATCCGGACGCTTACATCACAAAAGCGCAGGATCACTACCAGCGGAATAGGTTGATTGTCGAGCACATGCACGAGTACACGACATTCTTCATCAAAAAGACCCACCTCTTCATTGACAGGGTTCTCAAGCAGTGCTTTGGCGTAACAGAGTACCATCTTCGGTGGGAATTTCAGTCCCGCGGGGGCTTGCACTGCCACATGCTGTTGTGTATGCCCCTCGGGATTCCTGAAGATGACAGGTTCCAGGCGTTCAAGCCCGTCTCGCCCACCATCAGAAAACTGCACGAGTTCATCAAGACCGTGTGGAAAAGTGAGCCGCACGCCACTGCCGAGGACATGCTGAGAACCCCTGAATACCAGCAGCTGTTGCAGGGCCTGGAAATACAGCCGACGGCGGACGCCCTGGAGCTAGCCATCAAGGTGTTGGCCCTGCAACAGCACATCATTGACACTGTGTTTGACCGGACGGGCATCACCTGCAACCACCCGTCACTGGACCTGGGCGACCGTTTTCTCAACCATGGTGGTACACTGCTCACGGCGCCCAGCAACCAGTGTCTCCGGCAAACATATGACCAGCGCATTGCTGAGGACGACATGTTCTCCAACCTTGTGTCGTTCACCAACAAGGTTGGCACACACCACTGCAACAGGGGCTACTGCCAAAAGACGGTTGTCGTCGACGGCCAGCAGACAACTGGCTGTCGCTTCCGTTTTCCCCACGAGCTGGTTGGTCATCAGCGTGACGCTGACGATGAGACGGGTCAGCCGACCATTGTCCGCACCGACCCACCCATCAAAGGGGAGGTGCAGCAGGTCAAGTCATTGGCGGGGAAGGCTTATTGCGCCGTGGCCTGGGAGCGCAATCACTCCCAGACGTACAGTCAGACGCCCGAGCTGGTCCTTTCTTGGGGGGCCAGCTTGGAGCTGCAGTACTGCCACAGCCCCACCTCTGTCCGCCTGTACCTCAGCAAGTACCTTGCCAAAAGTGAGACGCAGTCCAATGTGTCGCGTGATATCATGCGGGCAGCACATAGGCGCGCAGCTGAACAAGGGGTGGACAACTTTGTCCAAAAATTATTCAGAGAAGTAGGCACCGAGAGGGACTACAGCCTGGCCGAAACAGTGTTCCACCTGGGCCGCAACAAGCTGTTTGAGTTTGGCCATGAGATTGAGGTGGTCAACACCCTGGGCGGCATCCAGATCCGGCTGCCCAACCAGGAGGCGGCTGATGGTGTGCCACAACTGCAGACTGAGGACAGGAACAGGAAGTTTGACCAGCGCCACGACAATCTGGTCTTCCAGACCCTGGTTGACGTGTGGAACAGTGCCCCGCCACACGACAAGCCGTACCCCAAAGACCCCAAGAGGTTCAACCTTTGGGACTATGTGGCCTACTTTGAGAGGGATTGGACCCCGCGCCAGACAATTGCAGTGCCCCACTTTGTCCCATTCTACCACTCACGGCCGGGGCCCAATCACTTGAGAAAGTTTATGATCTCCATGCTGCGCATCTTCAATTACAACATCACGTTAGATGAGTTGAATGAGATGACGGACGATGTGCTCCGCGAGGAGGGGGACAACTGGTTCAACCTCGAGAACGTGCCAGCCTATGCGGTGGAGTTGTGGTGGACCACCGAGGCCAACCACCAGGCCATGCTGGAGGCTTTTGAGGCGACCGAGGGCCTCGACTTTCCCCCCTCCCAACAGGAGGCGCCAGCAGTGGACGATCCCAACCCCAACAACCCAGACCCTGACATAAATGTTGAGGATGTTGAGGAAATCAATGATGACATCCTGCTGGCCATTGGTGAAGATCCTGATAATGATGAGGACAGGCCAAACCTGCTGGAGACAAGTCCCAACTACGACCGCCACAGGGACCGTCTGCGCTTGGTGCCCCACTGGACCAGCGCAGACAATGCAGAGCTGTGGCGCAAGGATGCCGTCGCTGCCCGAGATCCCGCCCAAGACCTGGCCTCCATCCCGTTTGACCAGCTGAACGGGGAGCAGCAAAACGTTGTCCGCTGGCTGGTGGACAACACTGTCCGGGTTGTCCAGAACCCGGACCAACAGTTTTTGCTGGAGGTGGACGGGTGTGCGGGCAGCGGCAAGACCACCACCATCCAAACGTACCGGGCAGAGCTTGACCGCCGTCTCCATGAGATCAATGCAGACAAGAGTGTGGGTGAGGTGCTGTTCTTTGCGGCCCCAACCGGCACAGCTGCCAAACTGTTGCCCCACGAACATGCGACCCTGCACTCCATGCTGAACCTGCCCATCAACCAGCCCCATAGTAAGGATCTGCTGCCACTGAGCGACACCACCCGGCGCACGCTGCAGGACAGGCACTGCAACATCCAGGTTATTGTCATTGATGAGAAGAGCTTCTTGTCAGCGTACTACATGTACATGATTGATAGGCGGCTGCGCGAAATCTTTGCCATTGACAAGCCCTTTGGAAATCGATCCATCGTAATAATGGGCGACTTCGCGCAGCTGGAGCCCGTGGGGGGCCTGCCTCTGTACTGCCCGTACAGAGAGCGCCGCAACATCAGCCCCCAACAGCTGGCGGGGTACGAGGCGTACGCCCTGTTCACCAGCGTTCTCTGTCTGAAGCGGTCCATGCGACAGGAGGGGTGCAACCTGTTGCGCGAGATCCTAGATCAGATGGGCAACGGGCCCATTTCAGAATCACAGTACGAGATTCTGAAACAGAGAAATTATGATTCAATCGATCACATGGAGTTTGCTGCGGCCACATACTTGTGCGCCCGCAAGAGGGACTACAAAACGCACAATGAGAACAAGATCTTGGCCAACCCCAATCCGCGTGTTGAAGTCAGGGCCGAAAACACGCCGCCCTCAGCCAGGTGTGCAAGCGAAGACACGGCCGGCCTGCCCAACAACATCTTCCTGGCCGAGGGCATGGAGGTGATGCTGACAGCCAACGTGGCCCTTCACCTTGGCCTGTCCAATGGGACCAAGGGCGTTGTCAAGGGCATCATCTATTTCACGGACAACGAGACAGAGATACCCACGGTGCTCGTATCTTTTCCGTCCTACCAGGGCACGCACGGGTGCCTAGATGAGACAACGTTTGGGCCAAACAAGGTGTATCCTGTGGGGCCCATTTCACGATCCTGGAAACACACGGCCACCACCATGTATACTAGGCGCATGCTACCCCTCATGCCGGCCTATGCCTTTAGTATACACCGGGGCCAGGGTCAGACGCTAGGACTAACCATCCTCAACCTGGGCCCCCAGGAGTACTCGGCTGGGCTGACGTACACAGCCTTGTCCCGGGCCAGACAGCTGGACCATCTGGCATTCAGGCCCATGCCAACCAGGGACCGGCTCAACCAGTTTAGCAAGAACGCTAAGTTTGGCCACATGAAACGGGACAAGGCGGCCAAGGTGGCCAAAAGCCGGGCCACCCTAGAGCTGGCTGGCCTGGCAGTGCCTGAACAGGGGCCCCAGCCAGAGTAAATAAAGAAATGCATACAAATTAGACCTCCCTCCCCCCCCCCCCCACTAAAAGAAAGAAAACAACCACACCATCAAACACATCATCCACCATTCAACTATTACCAATGCAAAATTTTCTTCTTCACTATCTCTATTCTTATCTATATAATGATGAATTATTGTATCCCTTATGCAGATTAATATGAATTATTTCCCTGTAGGTAGTGTAGGTTAGCCTTATGTTTAGCCTAATTTAACCGCGTGACCATTTGTATGAGCTAGTACGTGCCAACACTTCCAACACCAACAAAACCTCCATGTACATGCTCATACTAGTACCCATCCACCCCCTAGATCCAAACAATGCCCACCCTGTAACTGACCACCGACCCCATACAGTTTCAAAATCCCTTTCTATGTATTTAGGTTACATAAGGTTTTCTTGTGCATACATTTGACCTTATGTGACCTAATTTACATTTTCCTACCTTCTCAATTCTAATTTCTTTCTGTATATTTAGTTCGAGAGCAAGGTTTTACTGTGAACAGCCGCCTAGCCAATGAATGCTCCTTACCGATTCCCTCTTGTCCACCCTTCCGTCTCCCATGGCCTTTGCGTGTATGTAGTTGGTGAACTTACATACTTGTTGTATTATAAATTCAAACTCCATGTCATACATATGACTCTCTACAAGTTAAGCTTGTTGGTTAGCAACCAAATCTGTCAAAGAGTAGTTAGCATCCAGAGTAGTTACAGTGTAGTTGAGAATACCTCTATGGCCTGTGCATAATGTGTGTATTTTTTTCTGTAGGTACCTAGTCAACTAGTGTTTAGTTTAGTTTAGATTTGATTAGCATACTGTTGTCCCTTTATCAATATCCCTTTCTATGTAGTTAGGTCACACAATTAATAAATTAACCTAGTTTATTTTAGTGTAGTTTAGATTAGCATACTGTTGTCCCTTTACCGATATCCCTTTCATCTATGAGCAAGTACATGCCACACAAGCCAACACCAACCATCCCCCTCCTGTACAGTCCCATAGCACGACCCCTGCATCCAATTTCCCTGGCATTCCAAAATGTATCCTACCCCCAAGACACATAAAGTCACATTCCGACCCCCTTGAAGCTAAAGAGTTTATTGTATTGAGAAATATTGAAATATAATCACCTCCAAATCAGCCTCTGGCCAATGAGTGCACCCTACCCACCCCATTTGTCCACCTTCTGCCACCCCCTGGCCTTTGCGTAACACAGTCTCTTGGTGTCCTTGAATGTTGTATTTGTTGATTGTCATTTCCAATGTTGTAATGTTGAATCTATTTCTTAGTGTTTTTTTATTTTATTTTTCCCATAATTCCCTGTTTGAGGTTAGGTCACAGTCAGGGTTTTCTTGTGCATACATTTGACCCTGACTGTGACTGAATCCTCCTACTGTTGCCTATACTGTTGTCAATTTGTTGTTGATTGTTTTATAATTGCTTATTGTAATTGTTGTTACCTTTACCTAACAAGTATACAAGTAAGTTCAATCACCACCAGCTAAGTAACAAAGTAACAAAAATACCACACAATCCAACCAAGTAAACAATCCATCACCACCAGGCTCCATAACTATCATAACATTTGTTGTTGTTTTTTGATACTGCTATTATGATTTTGTATGATTATTTTGCATCTCTGTAGATAGGTAGTTAGCAATTAGTGTAGATTCGTATATATAGGTTGATGTTCATAGTTACTCACTGTGTGTACCCATGTGTATATAAGCACCGTCAGTCTCCCATGGCTATTGCGTAAATGTAGTTAGTGAACTACATTTTAGTGTAGATGTGTTGCGGTCCCCCATTTGTTAAATGATGATTCTCTACAAGTCAAATTTGTCGGTTAGCAATATTAATTTGTCAGGGTAGTTAGCATATACTGTGTAGTTAAGAGTAGAGCAAATCCTTTATTGTAACTAGTGGTTTAACTTTTTTAACCTCCCATTATATGATTTGGTAATTGTAATTTCTTTATATGCATTTAGGTTACATAAGGTTTTCTTGTGCATACAAGTAACCTTATGTGACCTAATATACATTTTCCAACCCTCTCAATTGTTATATTAACCTATTACACACCTATTTTTGTACTTTGTTGATACTATGGTTCATATTGTATTGTTTTTTTTTTTACATTTTTTAGTAATCCATAATCTGAATTGGTATGTATTTAGGTTACATAAGGTTTTCTTGTGCATACATTTGACCTTATGTGACCTAATTTACATTTACCTTTTCACTATAATTCAGGATAAAATAATTTATTTCTCACTTTTGTTTGTTTTTAACCTCCCATTATCTGATTTGGTAATTGTAATTTCTTTATATGTATTTAGGTTACATAACGTTTTCTTGTGCATACAAGTAACCTTATGTGACCTAATATACATTTTCCAACCCTCTCAATTGTTAAATTAACCTATTACACACCTATTTTTTGTACTTTGTTGATACTATGGTTCATTTTGTATTGTCTTTTTTTTACATTTTTTAGTAATCCATAATCTGAATTGGTATGTATTTAGGTTACATAAGGTTTTCTTGTGCATACATTTGACCTTATGTGACCTAATTTACATTTACCTTTTCACTATAATTCAGGATAAAATAATTTATTTCTCACTTTTGTTTGTTCCCATTGTATCCAATATCTCCCTCTTTTATTTAACACTGCCATCAATTCTTTTTTTTAAGATCTCGCTTTCAATTTTTCTTTTCAACACTACCTATACCCAAATTCATGGGGGTGGCCTTTTTTCTTTACTAGTCCAGTATGAACTGCAATCACGGGGTTTTAAGCAATTCTTTTTTCTACCCTGGGAGAGGTAGCACAAATTTTATGCAATAAAAGAGATCAGCAGTAGCAACAGTTTTTCTAAAAATGGCAGGGTATAGGCAGTGTAAAGTGGCGGCTCACTTGCTGACCAGATTTGCAAATACCCAACACCACCAACTGGTATCCAATTCCTAGTCTAGGTCTAGTTTAATTTTCTCAAATATTTACAAATCTGTTTGGCGGAGCTGGGGGCCTTTCCAAACCCAAGACCCTAGAGGGTTGTGAACAACCGGTCATAGTTTGCCCAAGGTTTTATGTACTGTACATTTTGATAGGTGTGTCTTTTATAATTTCAGTTTATGCCTGACCTCAGTTCACCCCTTGAAAATGACTGATGGCACTGCTATGTATTTTTGTTTCTTTTATGTTACCAATACCAATACATGTACTTTTAACCAATACTTGTACGTCCAAATAAAATGGTTCCATTCACAACATGATCAAATGTGGTTTTTCTTAATTTTTGACCCCTGACTTCTTAGATCTACATTGGCACTTTTTGTAGCTAATTTATATTGTTGCAATTCGTTTTTGTTAGAATTTACTTATTATTTAGATGTCACGCTTCCCTGAGGTAATGTACCCAATGATCGGGCACAAACAAATCCTTGGAAGCGATTTGAACAGGCTGACGTCAGGTGGATGGCTCTCTGGGGACACCATTTTTCATTATTTGGAATATGTGTGTGCCCAAGCTGGGTATGTCATCCTGTCCCCAGCTCTATTTGGAACGCCTGGTAAGCCAGTGGAGGAAATTATCCGGTCCCACAGGGAAGAGATCAGTAGGATAAAGCCAGGTACACCATTTGTTAAGTTTTTTTCTTCTCACTCTGCTGATGCTCATCTATTCTATAATATTGGCGCAGCCCGTCTGTATCTTTGCAAAGTGTGTAATTGCATGCAAAACAACACACACACCATAAAAACAAAACATAAATGCATGTTGTTTGTCCCAACATATTGAAACATGTAGTCAATAGTTCAATTGCAACCTTCTTATTCAACCTAATAACCACTACCACACTAAATTACATAGTCCTTTACAATCCCCTGACATTTAGGCAAGAAAATCCTTGCGATTATCCCGCACAAGAATTCTGATGGCCGCACAATACACTGGAGCCTGGTGTTTGTGGACGAGGAGGATGGGTGTCATTATGACCCCATGGGTGAGACCTACTTGACCATGGCCGAGCCAGCCATCAGTACTCTGGTCGCGATCCTGAGACAGGTGGGTTACCACCAACAGGTAAGTATTACCTATGCGCCATTGCAGAGAGCACAACAGACGGACCAACGCAATTGTGGAGTGTTTGTTTGTGCGTGGGCATGGGCACTTGCAAATGACCACCCACTTGATTTTGACCCGGCCAACATCGAGGATTTCCGGATGGAAATCTTTGGTGTGCTGGCCAAAAACATGACCCCCCCCTTGAGAATCGTCCCCACCGCAACGGGGCCCCAAAAAATTGATTATTTTTGCAGGTTTAGGGGAACGATGGAAGTGAAGGAGACAGATGTTGTTGTGGGCACTGGACAAAGGTTGGGACTGGCAAAGCGGGCTGCCGACATCCGTCAGGCAACGCCTGGTGCCCCGCCCTGCCTGATGGTTGATGATCAGGGCAAGCTGATCACTATCAACCATCATAATAACATTTTTAATTTAAGGACATTCCCCGAGATCTATAGGGCCTGCAACAGGTCTTGGGATGAATTTTTCATCAGGTTCACCAGAGACGCTGCGCTACGGAACCGCTCCCGATCCATCAATCACAATCACGTTCCATTTTTTAGGTTTGATTACGGGGCAAAGGACAACATCATCAAAGTTGACAGACTGTTGCTCAAGAGATGGGCAGTGCCTGCTGAAGCATTGGCTGTGAAGCTGTTTTAATTTCATTTTTTTATAGGTTTTCAGTTTTGGGTTTTTTTACTTGTCCAACCTTTGTCTGTCTTAAGTGTCATAAGTCAGTAGTAACATTTTTACCTGACTTAACAGCTGAAATTATTATTATTATTACTACTCTATATTATTATACTGCTATTAGGTGTGCTAGGTTGATTCCTTAAGTCTTAAGTGTAGTGTTCTGTGATACCAATAAAACTAAGCACCTTAGGTATCACCAAAATATCTATCAGACTTGTATACAATAATTTTAGATTTGTAGAATAGGATAGATTGGAGTAAATTGAACAAAAAGTAATTTAAAAATAAAACGTGACTTATGTGACCTAATTTACATTTTTCTAGATAGACCTAGTTTATTAATCTGAATCCCCCAATAGTTTGTAATTTTTTCCCATGTATTTAGGTTACATAAGGTTTTCTTGTGCATACAAGTAACCTTATGTGACCTAATTTACATTTATCTAGATAGACCTAGTTTATTAATCTGAATCCCCCAATAGTTTGTAATTTTTTCCCATGTATTTAGGTTACATAAGGTTTTCTTGTGCATACAAGTAACCTTATGTGACCTAATTTACATTTTTCTAAATAGACATAGTTCATTATAGTGAATCCCCCCAATAGTTTTAATTTTTTCCCATGTATTTGTAATTTAATCTTACTAAAGTAACAGGATGCCTATCTGTGTGATTGTACCAAAGGATCTTGCTAACCGCTGAACTGATTGGGTCCTGGGAGGGTTTATAACTATTTTGGGGGAGGGTACCACCACCCTCCCAAGAGAAATCACAATAACTTGAAATTTCTTCCCCTTGAATAGAGACTCCTACATAACATTTCAAAGTATCATACCAATTTAACATATGCCCAACAAATCTATATGTTACTCTGTTCCCAGTTTTTTAGATTTAGATTATATTAAATTTAAGCAACATTTCAATTATTCTCCCTCTTATAATTTTTAATATTGCCATTTCCTTTTTTTCTCAGATCTCGGTTTTTTTTTGACACATACACTCAAATTAAAGGCCCGATTCTTATTCAAATTCAAAAAGCAAACTCAAAAGTCTACATACATACCCTGGGAGAGGTATTTTATTTCTTCATTTCATTTCAAAAGAGATCACCAGATGCAAACTTAAAATTTAACATGGCGAGTGTATGCGTGTAACTCGGCGGGCCTGAGCAAACAACCTACAGTTTTGTTTGCTGCTGGTCTGGAGGACAGTCCAAATCTCTGTCCCCTGGGGGAGGGCCCAGGCTATTGCAGTCGTTTTGTTATTGGCCCCCGCCAGGAAGTATGAGGATGGAACCGTACACATGCTTTCTTTATTTTGGTTTAATTTTGTTTACTTTAAACCCCCATTTGTACTATTATGTGATTATGTATTGTTTGTAATTTGCAGATATAAAAGGAAGTGTCTAATGATGATTACTCTCGTAAATATAAATTCTAATGATTATTACTTTGTAAATTATAATGAGTATAACTTTGTAAATATAAATTCTAATTATCATTAATGTGTTAATTTTTCAATTTCTTGCACCGACAATACACTCAGATTACGATTATTGGATATCTTTGCTGTGCGGGCCGAAAAAGATAACACTTTCCATCGGACCTATACTTTTTCTCGACCTTCAAGAAAAATTACCTCATCCAATAGAGGGTCAGTATACAACCTTAACAATAATCTTGAGGTGGAGCTTTTGGTGATCTGCCCATTAAAGCATTCTGCAGTTTTCATTTAACAGGCCACACTTATTTATCCCTCCTTAGCAATTTTAAGTTCAGCTGTGTATCCATTATACACATTTTTAAAAGCGAAGCTTTTCTATAATTAGGGTCGGTCCGTCCGTCCGTACGTCCGTACGTCCGTACGTCCGTCCGTAACGGATAGCTTTTTTCGTTAATTTAGACATGTTAGAATTGTCCTATCGATTTCAAATTTTGCATGGTGATTCCTTTAGTAGTTAGGTACGATTTAGAAAGCGTAGCAACTCTATAATCATTACCAAAATGTCCGTACGTCCATTTTAAACATGTTGATTTTTTTACTTTTTTAAATAGCTTTTTTCGTTAATTTAGGCATGTTATAATTGTCCTATCGATTTCAAATTTTGCATGGTGATTCCTGTAATAGTTAGGTACGAGTTAGAAAGCGTAGCAACTCTATAATCATTACCAGAATGTCCGTACGTCCATTTTAAACATGTTGATTTTTTTTACATTTTTAACAACAAATTTGTATGTGACCTAATTATCCGATTGGTCTGATTTTTGGTATACTGATTCCTAAGACAACAAAGTACAATATTAAAAGCGAAGCGACTCTATAATCAAGTCCTAAAAATGTAAGTATGTCCATAATCATTATCCTGTATCAAGCAGTTTTTCAACAAATTTACTTACAATTTTGCTTTGACTCTTATACATTCGCATTCTGATTATTCAGTTCTGACATTATACAATTCTTAATGTCCGTTTGTCCTTCCATTTCAGAGCTTCGCTTTTATGGATGTTGTCATCCTTGTTATATTAAGGATTAGTACCTATTGACCTAATATTTTTATCATGAATATTATATTTTACTTCTCGATGACGATTATTTTTCTTTCTGGAACTTACTGAAGTTTTATTTTTTTGTATAAATTGGACATATTTTGAGAAGATATTATGTTGAATTAGTATTGACCTAATTTAAATGTACACTTTTTATGTTAAACGGCAAAATTTCTTTCTTTGTATTGCTTACTTCTGCTTTACAATGAACTTACACTTTCTATAAGAGAATATCTTGGATTAGTCCTTATTTAATATTGTTATAATAACTCTTATAATTCATATGTTAACTTTTTATGTATATAGTTAAGACAAATAAAGAATCAAATAATAATAATATTTTAATGAACGTGTCCTAACTTTTGTGATTTTGTTTAACCCATTCGTGACGAGCTCTGAAAGTTTAGGGTTTTGATTCACCGGGCTTCAACAAAATAGATTGGTAGAAAAAAGCCTAACACCAAACCAATTTTTAAAATTTTGAAATATAATAACTTAAAAACTACTTTGGACATATGTAAAGCTTCCTTAAGATAGGGAGGCATTTTAGTTGTTGACAAGATCTTATAAGGCAACAAAAAAAATTGGAAAATGGCCTTCTTTTGATTAAAATAATGAGAGGCAAGTAATAAAAAATTTTTTTTATCTATTTCTTTAGAACAAACTAAATATAAATTGAATCCAAACCATCTATTTATAGGGAACTAAACATTTTCTATACTTTAAGATTGAAAATATATTGAACCCATAATTTATTCTGGTCTTCTGCTCAACTAGGCCCCCCCCCCCCTTATTTGGCTGTCACAATATTGTATTACATTACACTTGTACACAAATCCAATAAATTTATGTTGTGTCATCCATGTAGCCCAACCCTATATCTTGATTTAATGTAATAAATTATGTAGCAAACTAAGAATAATAGAAAAGGAATAGTTGCATGAAGTGCATTTAACAAGTTTGATTGCAAGCATAAATTACAAAGATACCATCTAACACATATAATTTTGTATTACAATAAATAACAATCAATCAGGCACCACTAAACAGTCATCATGCTGTTATTGTTAACCCTTACAGATCGGGGGGGGGGGGGGGCTCAAAGAGCCCCCCCCCTCTAGTTTTTTCAATCTCATTTTTTTTGTAGGTAAGATGGAGAGCTGTAACTTCATGACTTTTTAAGTTTAGTAATTAAACGTCGGCAAGAGTTGATTTTATTAGGATATCTGGTCTGTGTCGGTCGTAGTGTCCGGTCAAAGTCGGTTGGGTAGCAAAAAAAATTAGAAAAAATTCTAAATAAATCTTAATTTCTACATTATGACTTTTGTGTATAAGGTAGAAACCTAAAATTTTTTTGGTGAATACTTAGATATCAATGACCTTCTGAGAAACGTGGTGTTATGACCGTTTGACCGCTCCCTGACCGACTTTATGACCCATTTTTGTCTGGCTTTTACTACAGACATATATCATGAATATCGTGGCTTCTATTACAGCTAGAGACCTATAATTTTTTTTGGTAAATCCTTGAGCAATAATATACAGATAAAAATATTAATTTGCGCCGCCAACCGCCGTTTCACCGCCGTAACCGCCAAAAATGGCGGTTTCCGTTATTTGCCGTTTTTCGGCGATGATCAGAAAAAGTAATTTTTTTGTTATGAAAAATAAAAGTTCGTCCTAAAATTTGGTCATCCTAGCTGCAAAATTGGCCGCTCTACAGCTGTTTTAAAATTTAGGAGCGGTCTGACTGCTATGACTAGCAAAAGTAATTTTCTCTAAAAATACACATAAACCACCAGAAAAAAATTTTACGTCTTTATCTGTACCAGGACCCGATCTATTAACCCTTAACGGTCGGGGGGGGGGGGGGGCATTGAACGCCCCCCCATCCGGTTTTTTCTATCTCATATTCTGTGTGTGAAAGATAAAGAGCCCAAACTGCGTTACTTTTTAAGTTTGGGTATGACACATAACTGAGAGTTGGAATTTTTTGAATATCTCCATCCTGGCGGGCACAGGATGCCAGCAAACCTGGCAGGGTCATCCAGGTAAAGAGCAAAAATATTTTTTTGACTTAAACAAAGTATTTTATCCTGCCAAAATACTAAAATATCCTCTAGTAGTACATCCTATATGAAATACAGGTGTTCAAGTCAATTTCAGGTTCCAGGTATGATCCTGCAGGTCCTGATCCTCCAGGTCTCCAGAAATCTTTAAAAGGCTCCTGTGGCCTCAATTTTTGACTTAGAGACTTCAAATTTTAAACTTAAGCTTTTCTTACATGTCTACATAACGTACTAAAATTTCATAAAGATCCACCGCCGACCGCTGACTGCGGCGGCTGGCAGCTGCCAAGTACAGCTGCGGCCGCTGAAATTTATATTTTGACATTTCAAATATAAAATTTACATAAAGATAAACATTTTCTGCAAAACAATTGTTCTTCTAGCTTCAAAAATAAGAAAATTACAGCCGTTTGAAATTTTTAAGTAAAAAAGGACCTAAAAAAAAAGGTTGTTAAATAAAAGGGTGAAGGAAGCGAAAATTGACTTTGACTTACTTAAGGTCGGAAATTCATCATAACACAGGGGACTTGTACAAAAAAATTTAGCCCTCTAGCTCTAATAGGAGCCTTGCCCCCCGACTGATTAAGGTGCGGCAAGGGGCCCGACTGTTAAGGGTTAAGGTGGGAATTGGGGCCCGATCTGTAAGGGTTAACCTGGACAGCTAGTTATGTTGTAAATATTAAAAAAATATTAAGTCTTGTTACTTTAAAAACTACCTGGTAGAAAATTGAAATTCTTTCATATATATGTAACCTAGATGTAATTTGAAGTATTGAAAAGAAAAAAATATGCAGTTCACTAAATTCAAGTTGAATGCGCTTGGTGCAACTACCCCTTTGAATAAAATTTCAGTAGGAAAATAACCAAAGAAAAAAGACAACTTTAACAATAGCATACGAAGCAGCTTATAGTGCCTACAAAAAAATGACGTTGTACATAACAAATGACCAACGATAGGCCAGTTGACCAATTTTAAAATATATACTGGCCTATCAATGGTCATTTGCATTGTATGACGTCATTTTTATAAGCACTATAAGCTGTTTTATCGCAGACATTTTTAATGAAGATAAGAATTCCTTTTGTGTTAGTTTGTGTTAGATTAGGCAATGCAATGTTTGAAAAAGCCTTGCAGTAATAATAAATTTGTCCCACCTACATAGATTGGTTAGATCTACCATTATAAATATTTTTTGGTAGGGGGTATTTAACTATTCACTAGAATTATAAATTAATTTACCAACTTATAGTTTTATCTGTTTTATCTTCCTATAGTTATTTATATTTCTATCTTTTTATCTAATCTATATATTAATGTTTCCTCTTTCTAAAATACAAGTAAAACAACTTTGTCCATAACTAAATAATCATTTAACTATCCAACCGTAATCCTATCAAACAATACATATTTTATATCTTCTTTAAAATTATTAATAGAAAAGATTAACACCAAAAGATCTATCTAAATATTGGATTTAATTTCTTATCTCTCAAAATTATAAAGTAGAAAGAGTTTATGTCTGAAGTTTATAGTTCAATTACTAATGAATCGATTGAGTCTCTTTTAAGGTAAGCTCTTGTAAAGGTTTTAGGTTATTCTATGTTCAGATTTAAGACTTGGGATGGTATTAAGCTATTTTTCTTGCCTTTCTCTCCCTCTTGTTATTTATAAGCTTTTAAAGAAATTATTTTACTTATAACAATTGTAGAGAACTCTACTATATAGTCCATTGCTCAATCTCTTTATGTATCTTTCTACATAATTTTTATTTTTTGTATATTTATTCAGTTCTATCTATCTAATGTACAAATAATTCTTTATCATGATTTTTAAAAAAATCAAAAGAACAAAATTTTATTTGTGCTTTCCCTTAAAGTGCCTGGCGAGCACAGACCAAGGAACAACCACTGCCCTGTGCTGTACGTTGCGAAGCCTACACCTACAGTGCCTCAAACCTTACCGAACAAACACATGACAACATCCATAAGTAGCGAAGCTCAAAAATTATGAATAGACATCTGGGGAAAATGATCTATAGAGTATGTTATAAAAAACTTCAATAATAAAAATCACAAAACGTTTTTAAATTTCACCCATTTATCTTGAACAGGAGTTAAGAAAATCCCAAAAACTTTAAAAACTAGGAATCGATCTAGCACCCAAACTAATACGGGTACCGTAATAAAACTTGATGGAAATATGTAGAGTTTAAACTTATTCAATCCCTGAAATTTTCAGCTGTCTATATTGTATAGGGATCGAAAAAATCAAGAAAACCAGTAAAAATCTAGGAATCGATCTAGCACCCCAACCAATTCCAGCCATTCATCTTGAACAGGAATTGAGAAAATTGCAAAAAAGTAAAAATCTAGGAATCGATCTAGCACCCTAAATAACAGACAGATGGACTAAACAATGTATAGATTAGATAAGCACATGTCATAGTAATCTTCACTAAAAATTTCAGCTGTCTATCTCTAATAGGAGCCGAGAAAATCACGTTTCCCCCATAGCGTTACTGACTGACTGACTGACGGACAGACAAAGTGAATTATAGAGTAGCTTCGCTACTAAAGAACTAACTAATACCTTATTTTAATTTTATTTTAAAAATGGGGCGGGGTTCTGTGCTACATTATAATCACTTTAAAGGAAACCTTTGTTTTTACTTTGTTCTAGTCGAACGAACAAATGTAAATTTGCTACGCTATTTTCAAAAAAAAAAAATATGTAAGTTTTATCTGATTCATGAATCAGTTGTAGAAAAAGAGACCAAAGATTGCATGTGTCATGTGTACATGTGTTTCCTATAATAAAGGTACTAGCGGCTACGCTCCTAGAGGCCTCTAGGAGCACTTAAATTGAGAGGATGGGGAGGGGGGGGGGGACTTCTACTTTCAATTTCAATTTCAGTTTTAAAAGAAAATGTAAAATTTTTTTTTTTGAGGTAGTTATTTTTTTTCTGAAGGCTATTTCTAATGGTTAACCTAATCCAAAAAAGTTATAAACATTCCGTGGACCAATAGGAAGCTACAATGTAATGGAGAATTATATCGGTTCAGCAGCAAGCTAGATCCTTTGATAAAAAAATAAATCCACATTATGAGTATGAAATATCTAAAAAGAGTCGGATACTACTGAATTAATGTGTATTTCCAGATAAAATTCAATTAAACACTTTGTGGTGTACCTCTAAAATCAGCTGAACCAAATAATACTTTTTTTGATATATCTTTTTTCTTTAAAGCACCAAAATATAATTCTTTAGTGTACTAGTCCTCTTGATGATTCTGAACATTTATTCTATTTATTCTAATACATCTAATATTTGTTATGAAACTCTAATACAACTTTTACATCTAATTGTTTTTCTTATTTATCATATTGGCAAAGTTGAAAAGCTGTGGGGAAAAAACTGGAGAGAGAAAAGAACAAGAAACAAGGAGGTTTAAGTCCAAATGGAGCTGGGGAGGGAGGGGATATTGGACTGTAAATCTTACTGGTACCCAAATTTTTATTATCATCTGTTGGTTTCAAAATTTTGGGTACTTTCAATAAATCTTGATTGGTTGGTATAAACTAATAGTCTTCAAACATTTCCATAAAAATATTCAATTCTCAGAAAGGGGAATTTTGTTTATCATTATTGGATTATAAGGAACAGAAAACCGAAAAAAAAGAAATCAAAATACTAATTCAATTCCAAAGGCCATAGCCTAAGGGGAGAAAATTTTGTATTGCTAAACATACCTAACTTTTATATAACCTTTATTAAATCTTATTGTGAAAAAACTTTTACTATATAATATAGAAGTAACAATATCTGAGTGAAGGAATCAAATGAGGAAAAACTAAATTATATTAAGCTTATATAAATGTAGATACAGGCAGACAGACATTGTTTAATTGTAGAGTAACCCTGCTGGTAAAAACAGAGAAAGTGTTATTTGGGTTACAAACTTGGTAGGAAAAGATAGATTAATATATTGGTGGATATTTTTAGGAATAAAAATGATATAGAAAAAAAGGATGATAACATCCACAAATTGAAGATTCTAATTCATATGGAAAGACAAACAAACATTACAACTTAACTTGTAGAGTGTCTGTAACAATATAAGGATGATAACATCCATAAAAGTAAATATCTAAATTCAGAAAGACGGACAAACGAACAATAACTTTTGTAGAGTGTCATATGTCCAGTTCACAAATAACTTTTAAAAGTCGACCGATTTTTTCTGTAGGTCAACCTAAACAAATATAACCAACAAATACATTTATAAAATCGGTCAACCAAAAGCTTCTGTAGGTCGACCTAAATTTTCCAGAGGTCAACCTATGTCTTTTGTGAACTGGGCTATAGCTTTATAAGCAAAATATTATTTTTGCAATCTACTTACAAAAAATTGAACATAAATTTGTTGCAAAATTGATTAAATACAGTATACTGTTTCTGGACAGACCTACAATTTTAGGCTTGATTATAAAGTGGCCTCGCCCATAATTTTGTTATTGTAATTTTAAAAATCATTATTCGAAAAATCAAATGAATAGTATATCAAGTAAAAGATTGTTTTCTAAATGTAAAAAAAGTATACTAATGAAAACATAATTCATTTTATAATAAACTTTACTTTTATTTGAAAACAAATATTTTTATGCAGTTTCTTTTATAATTCAGCATTGGGCAAATATATTAAACAAAAAATAAATAGGAAAAATAATAAAAACATAATTGCTGATAGCATTATATAGTTTTTAAAACATACACTTGCCTTTCTAAACAAGAAACATTTTATAGTATGAAAATATGTTTTTTATAGAAAAACATTTATATATTATACTCTTGCCTCTCTATACAAGAGTAATATTATAGTAGAAAAACATGAAAATCTTAAAGCAACATATCTATTTTATGTATAGATACATGTTTTGCCTTTTAAAAGATAAATAACATAGAAAGAAAAACATGTTTTACCTATATATAAGAAAAAAGGTTATTTAGGAAAACATTTATAACATACACTTGATCTATACAAAATGGGACAACAAATACTAGTAGGAAAATATGCTTTATAACATTGCTTTATATATGAAAACATGTTTTGCCTATATGTAGGAAAAATACATAATTAGAAAAACATTTATATTTAACACTTGCCTCTCTATACAAAAATAGTGGTAGGAACCCTTTTTATATATACATGTTTAGTTTAAAAACATCTTTATAGCATACATATGAAATTACATAATATGTTCATCTTAAACATGTTTTTCCTATATATAGAAAAAAGTATATTTAGGAAAAAGATTTATATGATACACTTGCCTATCTTTACAAGATGGGACAACAAATACTGGTAGCAAAACATGCTTTAAACATTTTTTTCATACATGAAAACATGTTTTGCTAATATATAGAAAAAAACATTTTTAGGAAAACATTAATATTATACAATTGCCTATATATATATACAAGAAACAAGTTATAGCAGAAAATATGTTCATTTTAAAGAAACATGCTTTTTTCAAGTATCGAAACATGTTTTGACTATTTTTAGGAAAATAGCATATAAAGAAAAACATGTTTTCTATTTAAAAGAAAATAGTATATGAATGAAAACATTTATATGATACACTTGACTATCTATACAAGATGGGACAACAAATACTGGTAGGAAAACAAAAACTTGCATTGGCCTGGAATATGAAAAAAGTTCTGCTTTCAAAGTAAACAATTCTGAACATCATGGTTTGGGATATTGTTTTTTTCTAACATGGAAAATAAAGTAAAAGCTGATATGTATCATCTTTATCTTTATATATTATTTTGATCATGGAAAGAAAACGAAGTTGCGGGTTTCGTCGTATTTTCACAGTAGCTTTTCTCCTATTTCTAGCCCCTGCGGGACCTATCTCCTAACCATACAGGGCAATCATTAACACATATCTAACTAACCTAACCTAAAATAACCTTTCAAAAGCTACACTGTGAAAATAAGATGAAACCTGAATCAATCTATTCTATTAATTTTTGATCTAAACTTAATTAATTGATCTACCTATCAATTAATCTCTTAATTTATCCATTGGTTTATCTATTTTTAAAAATTTTATCGTTTAATCTATTTTTCCGTCTTTAAAACTTTTTTTCTCCAGCTATTGATTATAGTTTCATCTATTCATATCCATTTCTTTTATCTATATACTTATCAACTAATCTTTCTATCTATTTATATCTCTACTGAATATGTATATATATATATTGTATATATCTGTGAAAGTAAATCTAGCTTGAAATTTGTGTATTGATGACAAAATAATATTTTCAGGGAAAGAGAAAAGGAAAAATATTTTCTTCGTTTAAATAGTTCTTACATTTTAACATTCTAACATGATATTGTACAGTCAAATGCAATACATATTAAAAAAAATAACATGTCGAAATTAAAGATGATTAAAGTCCCTCCACAGATTATAACGTCATACGATAGAATAGCCAATGAGAGGCCAGTATACACTGTAATTGACCAATTGTAAAATTTATGCTGGCCTCTCATTGGTTACTCTATCGTATGACGTCATAATCTGTGTAGGGACTTTAATCATCTTCGTCAAAATTATGTCTGCCATTCCCACTTATGTTAATGTCATGTGACGTCATAAAAATGAGGGAGATGAGAGGGAAAGTGGGAAAGAAAACCCCTAAAAAAGAGATGGATAATTCCTCATTTCTATGACGTCACATGGCTGATTTATGAGACACTTTGTCCCTCTACTTAGTACTTAATGATATATAGTCGAGAGAAATCATTGAAATATCTTGTTCACTGCAAACTGTTCCGAGCTCTAACAATTATAATCCATTGTCCAATCCCTGGGTATTTAGTTTAAAATAAATATTTCCAATGCTTTGAAATATTTCTAAACCAAACGGAAAATGATTCTGAGAAAGGAAAAGAGTTCTCATACAAAAAAAATCCACAAAAAGAGCATAAAATCACCAAAGGATCTAAAATGTAATGTTTATTAGAAATATATTATTCATTTAAAAGCCAAACAGCAACCTTCATAATTAGATTTTTTTTGTTAAATAATAATATCAACACGTAGCGCATTTGCTAATCGCCGGGGAGGTGATAGGTTCGAATCTCGGGCCGACACTGCGTCATAACTAAAGACGTTAAAAATGGTTCCTACAGCTGCTATGTCAGGTGCGCGAAATAAATAGTTAGAGTAGGGAGAATGCCTTAGCCCATAAACAGGCGCAACTCATTATCATGCATAGTTAGGACTTCTCAGACAAAGGTCGTGCAATCAAAGGGTTGGTTGTCTGATGGATGTTAGTTAACCTAATATCCTTCGGTGTTAGAGTATCGCATCCCATTACACGCTGATGATGCTCTGGATTCTCTAGATGATCACTTAAATCGAAGGAAAATCTAGCCCTTACGAGGTAATGGTAATAATTGGTAACAAGGATGACAACATTCACAAAAGCGAAGCTCTAAAACGGTAGGAAAAACGAACATTATCACTTGTACAGTGTCATAACTGAATAATCAGAATATAAATGAATAAAAGTCTAAACAAAATTGTAAGTAAATTTTTTGCAAAACTGCTTGATAAAAGATAATATTTATAGACAATATACCAAAAATAAGATCAATGGGATAATTGGATCACATAAAAATTAGTTCTTAAAAAGTAAAATAAATCAACATGTTTAAAATGGACGTACGGGCATTCTGGTAATAACTATAGAGTCGCTACGCTTTTAAAATCTTACATAACTATTACAGGAATCACAATGCAAAGATTGAAATCGATAGGACAATTCTGACATGCCTAAATCAACGAAAAAAGCTAACCGTTCCGAACGTTCGGACAACCGACCCTAATTATAGAGAAGCTTAGCTTTTAGAAATAAGTGGGGGAAGGGTTAGGCGCTCAATAAGGCCATTTGAGGGAAAAGCCAAAAAATCCGCAACACTGTATGACTGTATAATGTAAAATTGAATCTTTAGAAGTATTTTAAAATTTAAATTGAATATGAATTTATTTCTCTTTTTAATCAAATTTTTAATAATATTTCCTTGCTATCAGTTTTTCATCTATCCACTTTTTTAATTAGTTTAAAAAATTTTTTTTCGGGAGGTGAGGGGGGGGGGGGTAATTTTTCATTTCATTGGGGGGTGTGAATGTCTTATTCCCCAAGAAAATAGCTTAAAACCATCACAGGACCAGGTATATTCCCTGAAGAATAGAGCCCAATCGGTTAAGTGGTTACTGAGATCTTAAGCTTCAGACAGACGGACAGACAAAAAACATCGTTATCTATAATACAAAGTAGAACGATGTCTGTCCGTCTGTCTGTCCGTCTGTCCGTCTGAAGCTTAAGATCTCAGTAACCACTGAACCGTTTGGGCTCTACTCTTCAGGGAATATACCTACTGGTCCTATGATGGTTTTAAGCTATTTTCTTGGGGGGTGGGACACTCCCAACCCCCCCCCAAAAATGAAAATACCCCCCCCCCAAAAAAAAAAAATAAAAAATTTTTTTTTTTACTTTTTCTTTTTAAATCTAAAATACAAAAATTAAGTTGATCAAACCTCTTGGGGCAAAGCCCCTAGAGGCTAGGGGCGAAGCCGCTAGTAATCTATATTATAGACTAGCGGCTTCGCTTCTAGCATCTAGGGAAGGTTGGGGGTGTCCAACCCCCCAAGAAAATAGCTTAAAACCATCCCAGGACTGGTAGGTATATTCCCTGAAGAGTAGAGCCCAATCGGTTCAGTGGTTACTTAGATCTTAAGCTTCAGACAGACAGACAGACAGACGGACAGATAGACAGACAGACAGACAGACAGACAGACATCGTACTACTTTGTATTATAGATAGATATGTCGATTGTAACATGTTTAATTAAACTAAAGAGCTGACCATTACTGGCGAGATAACCTAAACTAATTGTAGAAAAGCTACGAATTTAATATTTATTTTTGTTTTTTTTTGAGCAAACGAATAAGAGATCGCATTTATAAAAATTCAGGTATAGTCCCGCCTAAATTTATCCTGAATATTACAAAAAAGAACCAATATAGCAAAATCAGAAATATTTTTTTTATAGGCTTCTTTCATCAAAAGGATCGTTACTTTTTTCTCGTATTTATTCGAATCCGGTGGATAGGAACCGGTTCTCGTCCATACGAAAAAACTATGTCTAGATTCGTATTATATCCAGCTTTCTACGAATATAAAAATGTACAATCATAAGATGAAAACAAGTTTTTTAGCCCGTGCCTTCGGCACCTCGGGGCTAAAAAACTGGTTTTAATCTTATAATTGTACATTCTATATTCGCGGAAAGCTGTTTATAATACGATGCGAGAAATAACTATTATTGTATAATGCTAATGAGTGTCAGGATTATATCTCTAGGTTATTGGGGCAGCTACTTAAACGATAACAAGCCTTCTAAACTGCACCTAAATCACCCGACAAAGTTTAGAATTGATATAACGTTTTATCATGTTTAGATTAACGATTTGTCTGTTGTAGTACACTAACCAAATTGTAGAAAAGCTTCCAATTAAACAATTTTTGTTTAAACTATAGAATAACAACAATAATGAAAAGGATAATCGTTCTAGCTGTTTTGAGATCTAAAGTAGCAAAAGATCAAACTATCATTTAAAATATATTATTTCAGTTAGAAACTAAAAATAATGTTTTAGGAAATTGAAAATTAATTTACTTTTATGAAATATAAATTTTTAGGCTTCTTTACATACAATTGACGTCATTTTAGCAAAAATCAAATAAAACAAGTATAACAACGTTCACAAGTATCATGAAACAAGATGTTAAAGTCTTTTACAAATTCATATAAGACGAAACAGCGTAAAGTGCCACCAAAAAAAACGACATCAAACAACAAAATGACCAATGAGAGGCCAGTATGAATTTTACCATTGTTTAATTACAATGTATACTTGCCTTACATTGGTCATTTAATTGTCTGACGTCATTTTTGTTTTATTTGATTTTTGCTAAATTGACGTTAATTATATCTAAAGAAGCCTAAAACTTTATTTTTAAAAGCGAAGCTTTTCTATAATTAGGGCCGGTCCGTCCGTACGTCCGTCCGTAATTTTTTCGTTAATTTAGGCATGTTAGAATTGTCCTATCGATTTCAAACTTTGCATGGTGATTCCTGTAGTAGTTAGGTACGATTTAGAAAGCGTAGCAACTCTATAATCATTACCAAAATGTACGTACGTCCATTTTAAACATGTTGATTTTTTTACTTTTTTAACAACAAATTTTTATATGATCTAATTATCCGATCGATCTGATTTTTTGTATACTGATTCCTGGGACATCAAAGTACAATATTATAAGCTAAGAAACTCTACAATTAGGTCCTAAAAATGTAAGTATGTCCATAAACATTATTCTTTATAAAGCAGTTTTTCAACAAATTTACTTACGATTTTGCATCGACTCTTCTGATTTATATTCTGATTGTTCAGTTCTGACATTATACAAGTGTTAATGTCCGTTTGTCCTACAGTTTCAGTGCTTCGCTTTTATGGATGTTTTCATCCTTGTTTATATAGACTTACGGATTTATGGAGTTTTGAGCATCTTAGATAAATTCAAGAAACTAAATTAGTACTTTTCCTAAGTAATAATTAATAAAGAATACGAAAACTATCTTAAACCAAGCAAACAAGAAACAGCTTAAAACCTGTAAAAGGTCAATGAAAAGCTTTCTTAGAATGTGCAGACCATTTGTACACTTAGCCAATTAACTTAAAAAAAAACACAAAATACTTAATACTTAAATTAATGTCTGTTTGAACTTAGTATAGCATTTAACGATTTTTTTTTGTAATTGTGGCAACTTTATTATAATTAACAGAAAGTCTATTCTAAAACATGTTGAATCTTTGTTTTTTTTTTAAAGCGAAGCTTTTCTATCATAAAGGTCGGTCAGTCCGTCCGTCCGTCCGTAACGGATAGCTTTTTTCGTTAATTTACGCATGTTAGAATTGTCCTATCGATTTCAAACTTTGCATGATGATTCCTGTAGTAGTTAGGTACGATTCAGAAAGCGTAGCAACTCTCTAATTATTACCAGAATGTCCGTACTTCATTTTAAACATGTTGTTTTTTTTACTTTTTAACAACATTTTTTTATGTGATAAAATCATACGATTGGTCTGATTTTTGGATGACTGATTCAAATTACAATAAGGTACCATATTATAAGCGAAGCATCTCTATAATCAAGTCCTTAAATATGTCCTTAAACAGAATTCTTTATTTAAGGAATTTTGCAACAAATTTACGTTTTATGTTTTCAAAAATTATATATTCTTATTTTGTATATTCAGTTCTGACACTCTACAAGAGTTAATGTTCGTCTGTCATACCGTTTCAGAGCTTCGCTTTTATGGATGTTGTCATCCTTGTTTTACTGTATAATACCCTTACTTACTATTGCCTTACGAAGACAGTTGTAACTGGGTATTTTTAAAATTCTTTATAAGGCACAAATTACGAAGTAGATATATGTATTTTAACCAAAATGGAAAGGTATATTATAATTGTATTTAACCACCTTTTTAAACATTTAGACAGTTAGATAAAGAGAGAGAGAGAGAGAGAGAGAGAGAGAGAGAGAGAGAGAGAGAGAGAGAGAGAGAGAGAGAGAGAGAGAGAGAGAGAGAGAGAGAGAGAGAGAGAGAGAGAGAGAGAGAGAGAGAGTGTGTGAGATAGAGAGAAAGAGAGATGGGTTAAAGGGTGAGATAATAGGGTTAAGGAAAAGTTCAATCGCACAATACACCAAATTTTCAGAAAATATATTAAATATAAATTGAGTTGTTTTATAAAGAATGTCAGTATGTCCCCCTGAGCTAATTTTTTAAATTCTTCCTGCTTTTTTTTGTATGTGAACGTAGTTACAATTTAACTATTTTTTGTGTTCATTTCTAAGCTTAGTTTAGATACCAGAAATTTTAATGTTTTGTTTGCCGTAGTCACCTCCTACAGCGCTAAGATACGGCATATTCCCTCATATAGCATTGAGATTACGAAGAAAATCCGTTGAAAAATGTAAATCTATTATAATTTTAGGTAAGAAATGACAGGTTAACAAAGCCCCACAGGGGGTCGATAGTTCATTTATATAACTTTATTTTAACATATGCTTTTTAACGGCAAGTACATGACAAATTAGCGTAAAATACTTTTTTCAACATCTTCAGCATGTCATAGTGAATATAATAGGGTAAAGACTTGAATCCTCCAACCGGATGTATTGATGATGAACCCTTGGGTACTTAGACCTCGATGATTGTTGCACACCACCTTGAACTATCTTGTTTGAATTACAGTGTAACGCGCTCAATCGCGCAGGGTATTAAGTAAGGTAACACCCAATAGACAACCAACTCCTTGATTTCACGACTTTTATCTAGAAATCCTAACTGTGCATGGAAATCAGTTGTGCCTTTTTTGGGGCCAAGGCCTTCTCCCCACTCTAACTATTAATGTCACGCATACCTGACATAGCACCAGTATGAACTATTCAAAAGTCTTTAGATTTGACGCCTTGTTGAGCCGAGATTTGAACCATTCACCTCCCCAACGATGAGTTGATTCGCTACGTATTAAGCCACGGTAGCGGATAAAACCAGTTGTATTACCCTTCACGTCATTATATGGACACCAAGAATTCTTCTTAGAGGCCGAGTGAAATCCCAATAGAGTTTAGCACAGATATACAATAAGATAGATAGATATATACAGATAGCCAGTCAGATAGATAGATAGATAGATAGGATATGAGAGATAGAAGGAGAAATGTGCAAAGGCAGTAGATGCATTGGAAGAGAGAGAAAAGAAGAGAGAGAGAGAGAGAGAAAAGAGGATAGAGATAGAGAGAGATAAAGAGAAAGAGACAGAGGGAGAGAGGAAGAAAGATAGAGAACGTTGAAGAGAAAATTAAATTCCCGTTGTTGGAAATTCAAATTTCGGAGTGCAATTTTTTCCCAAACGGAGCTTTTACAAAACAGTTAAGATATTATCAAAGTTTTCAGAGCTTATAAATATCTATCTATATTTCATAGTAGAATAACTTTTTTTCCGTCTGTCCGTCCGGAATGATTGGCTAATTATTTTTTTTGTAAAAGCCCAAATAAAGGCATTTAATGTTTTTGTTTATTGTTTTAATTTTTTTCTTTACTGCAAAAAGGAAAACTAAAGATTCGAATGAACAGAAATTACAAATGATTACTTCTGGGGAAAATTCGCAGTTTTTGAGAATCTCCGATCCCCACCCATTTTCTCTTACTCTTAACCATCGGAGTCGACAGTGAGAGAGCTAGAGAGAGAGGGATAGAGAGAGAGAGTGTGAGAGAGAGAGAGAGAGAGAGAGAGAGAGAGAGAGAGAGAGAGAGAGAGAGAGAGATGGAGGTAAAAGGGGGGGGGGGGGAGGAATTTACATCCACTTCACGTAATCGCTCTTCAGTATGTTTCCAAAATCTTAAGAGTGACATAGAAGAAAATACACTAAAATATTCTTAAAGTGATGTTTATGTTAAAAATTGATTTTAATCTATTTCAAAATTTAATCAATTTTGAGTTGTTTAAAAAAAGTAATTTAATTTAAAATTAATAGCATTTTAAATTGAAATATACATTATACAACCCATTAAAATGAAACCTTAGTTAATAATTTATAGTTTTATGTTTTGGGATCTAATATGTAAACGCTTAAAGTAGTAAATACATATGAAACAGTATATTTTTAAAAATGGATAGATATAGAAAAAAAATACGAAAACATATAGATTAATAAACAGACATAACGAAAAAAGAAGTGTTTGTAAAGTTGTAAGCTTTTTGTTTTTAGCAAAGGATCTCAATAAGTGCTCAGCCGATATGGTTCTCCTTTATCGTGAAACTTCTTACAGGTCCAGGGAAAGTTTATAACTATTTTAGGGGAGGGTATCTCCCATGAAAAAAAATGACACCACAATTTTTTTCTCACTTATTGAAAATAAGCGGGGCGCGACTTACCCTCTTCCATATTTTATTATTTTCCATTATTTTTTTTTCATATCAAGAGCCTCTAGAGGCTTCTAGAGGATAAAGATGCTGGTATATGAACAAATTTATAAATAGATAGAAAAAAAAGATAAAAAGATAGATAGATATAAGTTGTCAATGCATCAAAAAAATGTTGCTACGTGTTCTCCATAAAAATCTGAAAACACATTTCTGTTTAGAATTTTAAAATCAAAGTTATATTTATGTATGCTAGGGTGTGTGTAGGTATTTTATTGAGGGGGGAGGGGGTTGAGGTTTCTCCCTTTCAAATTATTTTTGTTCATTGTTGATCGTTGTCCTTAGCACTGCATTGTTTTAAACAGTCTTTTTAAACATTAAACATTTTTAGTAACAAAGATACTCTATGATACACTATGAATTTCAGTTCGTCAGTCCGTCCACCAGTTAGTCAGCCCGTTACGCTATAGATTTTCTTTTAAACATAGACAGCTGAAATTTTCATTGAAGCTTCATATGGCCTGCTTCAAAGTACATAAATTTTCTTTTAGTTTTTGCTGATTTTCTGATTCAATAATTTTTGGTGCTTTGCTACTTAAAGATGTTGTCATTCTTGTTTTTATATTAGTCATGTATCTGTCATAGCAGCGGTATTGATTATAAAATGTTAAGTGGGTTGGGAACCCTCCATTGTCTACGCTTATGTATAATGCATGTACTAGTAGTGGAGACAAGGATGACAGCATCCAAAAATTGACAGGTCTGTTGTTCGTTAATTTTGTTTTGTTTGTAAGATTATGCTAACAAATGAACCTATTATGAGTTCTCCAAATTAGAGATGTTTCAGGCATGGAGTATTGGGCTATTTTAAAATTTAAATCAAGAATTGGGATGGTTTTAAGCTATTTAAATGCCCTCTATCCGCTGGTAGTAAATTAATCACTTACTTACTCAAGGAAGATATATATTTATATATATCATTTTAAAATTTCCCTACAGACAAAAATGATAGAAATGTGTATATTTATAGAGTTACTGCACTGCTCGTCGTAAAAATGCAGATTGGTTTGTGGGTCTGCATCACAAGGGCGTCCAAGCTTTTTCATTTAGGGGGGGGGGGATAATCTTTATAGCAGATAGACAAGGACGTCCAAGATTTTTATTGGTGGGGGAGGGTAAAAATTCAAACCTCAAAATTTTGAGGATGCCTACGGCACCCCCTAATTCATTTGGGGGGGGGGGGGTACTCACCTCTTCCTTTACACCATTCAGAGATAAAGGGATAGTTAAATGAAGGATAAAATATATTTTCAAGATTTAAGAGGTTTTAAATTATTTCTAATTCTACAAATCTAGAGGCCTCCTGGGGCACTTGAGAGATGGGGTAAGCCGAAATTTCCCATTTGTTATTTTTGAGAGATTTTATTTACAGGGTCGGTTTATCTCGGGAGGGTGTAAATAATCTTCAAAATAGTTTAAAACCTTCCTGGACCACTGTAAAAGATAACCATTTCAGTCCTGTTGTAAGTGAGTTCTCACGTACAGATATGCATGCTATTACTTTTATATAAGAATGCTAATCTATTATACAAAGTAGAATGATGTATGTCTGTCCGTCCGTCTGTCCCATACGATCTCGGTAACCACTAAACTCTACTCTTCAGGGAATATACCTATTGCTCCTGTGGTGGTTCTAGGCAATTTTCTTGGTGGGTGGGACACCCACAACCCCCCACCTAAAAAACAAAAAATCCCCCCCCCATTTTTTAGGCAGTTGTTTTAAAATAAGTAGCAGCACCAGAAGTACTTATTTTTCTTAGTTACCTCTTGGGGCAAAGCCCCTAGATGCTAGGGACGAAGCCGCTAGTCATTAACAAAAGTCTTACAACTTTTTTAATGTCGCCCCAAACATTTAATCGAAATATCAGGGGTAGATTGTTTTATAATGCATTTACATTTCCCTGTTCTTGAAAGATCCAATATTCAATCATGTTTCAAAAGGAAAATACGTGGATAGATGGATACATAGATAGATGAAAATAAGGATAGATAGATAGCTAATTGTTGCTTCGACTCTTATTCATTTATATTATGATTACTCAGTTCTGATACTATACAAGTGTTAATGTCCGTTTGTCCTACCGTTTCAGTGCTTCGCTTTTATGGATGTTGTAACTTGTCATCCTTGTTTATAAATAAAAGTGAAATAAGTGGAGTTTACTTTTTTGTTTTGCAACAAATTTACGAATAATTTTGTCAAAACTTATTTATATTTATATTTTGTATATTCAGTTCTGACACTCTAAAAGGGTTAAATTTCGTCTGTCCTACCTTTTCAGAGCTTCGCTTTTATGGATGTTGTCATCCTTGTTAAAATAGAAATTGAACACTAAATTTAAAAAAGATTATTTAAAACAAAATAACTATTACAACCTAAATCTACAATTGAACACAAACAAAAAGTCAGGTTAGGTTTTATATAGGTAATATAGTTGGAGGGGGGGGGGGGTATGCGACCTCCATAATTGAAAATATGGGATTTTATCGCGGAGAGTAAATTGATTTGCAAAGCTATTAATGCAACTTTATGGGCGACACATACCTACTTTAGATTTTAAGCAGCGTAGCGTTTCTAGCAGAGGCCTCTAGGGACACTTGAGGTAGGGGGTAAGTCTACCCCTTGATTTCAATTATAGTTTTAAAGAGAAAAATTGTGGGATGGGTGGGGGAGGGGGGGGGCTTATAATTTTTGAAAGCATCATTTTTCTGAAGGTGGTGGTACCATCCCCCACAAATAGTCCTAACGAGTATCTATGAGAAGCTCCACTGTAAAGGAGAAACATATTGGTTAATAGGTTAGCGAGATCCTTAGGTATATACAATCATACAAATATCCTGTAACCTAATATAGCAAATTTTTTTATTTCAAATTTACAAAAATTCAATTGAAATTAAAATAGACAAATAGTTAAATGCAAAAATTTTTATAAAACAAATACTTTTATGTTTTTATTTAGTTTAACAAGGATGACATTGACAATATCCATAAAAATCGAGCAGCGCAAAATTAATTTACAAAAAAAAACATCAAATCGATGTTTATTTGTTAACCGATATGTTTCTCCTTTACATTGTAGCTTCTCATAAGTCCTGGGAAGGTTTATAACTACTTTGGGTATCTCCACCATCCCAATAGAAATCGCCTCTAGAAAAAATGACCCAACAAAAAATTTTAATTGAAAGGGGGGAGGGAGGGAGAGAAAGACTAAACTACATAACTTTTGTGTCACTTTTGAGGAAGACAATTCCCTTTTCTCTCATCTCTTTTGTAGATATTTTCTCCCCCCATTCCCTTTTTCTTTTCCCTTTATATGACGTCATATAGGAATCGTCTTCCTCAAAAGTGACACAAAAGTTATGTAGTTTAGTCTTTCTCGGGGGGGGGGGGGGGTAACTATCCCCTTACCTTAAGTACCCATAGAGGCCTCTAGAGGCTTGTTGCCGCTAATACTAAATATTGGCGCGATTATAATTTAAATGACACTCGTATAACATAAGTATCTTATCATTCTAGACATCGCTATTTTATAAATTTAATCATAATGAAGATTTATCAAGTTATCCTTCTCACCTTTATTTTAGGTTTAAAATTGATAGGACAATTATAACATGCAATACGTTACAAAGAAACGGAACTACAATAAATATTAAAAATATAGATGTTTAAAAAATTGTTAAAAAACTAAATATTTCTATGTTTGGTTAGTTAAACAATATGAATAATATATGTTCAGTTTACTTTTGGCCAGGGAAATATGGATGGTTCAATGAAAAATAATTTCTCTTATCTTAATTTTATACCTTCATAGCGGCTACGCCCTTAGTACCTAGAGGAACTGTATTAGAAGGGAAGGAGGGATTGGCAGAAAATAGCCTAAAACTGCATATTCATAGAATAAATAGACAAAATAATATGTAACGCCTGTTTATTGATCAAGGCATCCCTAAATGCTAACTTTTAGTGAAACTAATCTTTTTGGAATGGATTTAAAAGGATAACATAAAAGTAACCTATCATTAACCCCTATATATTAAACTAGCAGCTTCCCCTAGCCTCTAGGGGCTTTGCCCCAAGAGGTAATTAAAAAAAAATGTTGTACATGTGGTGCAGCACCAAATAGTCGGTATTATCTGCATCATAAAAAAAATGTATGGGTATTTTTTTATTTTTTGGGGGGTTGGGGTGTCCCAACCCCCAAGAAAATAGCCTAAAACCTCCACAGGACCAGTAGGTATATTCCCTAAAGAGTAGAATCTGATCGGTTCAGTGGTTAAGGGACAGACGGACAGACATCATTCTACTTTGTATTATAGATGTAAATAAGACATAATTTCACTTAAACAACTAGGGTGGGGGGGGGGGTTAATTTATCGACAATTGTTCTATCCTTGTATCCTCGCTATTTTATGTTTACTTTGTAAATTCCAAAATAGTTATTTATCGCAACGAATTGTAGACAGTTTTCCGCAGATAGCAAAACTAATATAAAAAAATATTAACCGCAGTTTTGATAGGCCCAAGAGGCCAAAGGATCAGTCTAACAAAATTGGTATAAATATTATAATTACTATCTTATTATTCGTAGAAAATTGTTTATAATCCTATTATATAAAGTAGTAAGCTTTTTTTGTCTGTAGTGAAGGATCTCGCTAACCGCTGAACCGATATGGTTCTTCTTTAAAGTTAAGCTTCTTATAAGTCCCGACATGGTTTTAGGCTGTTTTATTTTTACATATAAGTCTGGGTATTGTTTTATGCTATTTTTCTGCCCTTCCATATCCCTTCAAATAAAGAGCCTCTAGATGCTAGGGGCGCAGCAGCTAGTCTATAATACAAAGTAGTACGATGTCTGTCTGTCTGAAGCTTAAGATCTCAGTAACCACTGAACCGATTGGGCTCTACACTTCGGGGAATATACCTGCTTGTCCTGTGATGGTTTTAAGCTATTTTCTTGGGGGGTAGGACACCCCCAACTCCCCAATAAAATGAAAAAGACCCCCCAAAAAAATTTTTTATTTTTATTTTTAGATTTAAATAACACAAAAATAGATTGATCAAACCTCTTGGCGCAAAGTCCCTAGAGGCTGGGGGCGAAGCCGCTAGTTCAATATAAAACATGATTTTTTAGTATTGCTTCAAACCAGTTCTAATCCAGCGGACGGACATTAACTGGTTTCGAAGCCAAACTGTTCCCTGTGGTGCTGGGGTGTTAATATTGACCCTATCAGATTCTTAATATAACGTTTAATTGTAGGTTTCTTTTAACCATATATCATCTAAAATGCAAAGTAGCTTGATGTCTGTCCGTCCGTCCGTCCCTTAAGATCGCGGTAACCACTGAACCGATCGGATTCTACTCTTCAGGGTATATACCTATTGGTCCTGTGGTGGTTTTAAGCTATTTTTTTTTGGGGGGGGGGGAGGGACTCCCCCAAACCCACCCAAAAATGAAAATTTCCCCACCCCCCAAAAAAATGTTTTCTGGGGAAACTACTTTACACAAAATGGCAGCATCAGAAATGCTTAATTTTTAAATTCTTTTTTTAATTACCTCTTGGGGCAAAGCTGTTAGTGCAGGGTAATAAAGGGATAAGACAATAGACGATAAACTGGTGTAAATAAAAAGTAGATACCACTTCTGAACATTAAAATTTTTGTAGAAAAGTTCGGACACTGCACTGTTAGTTTCAAACATTCGATAATGATACAAAAAAGTTCCCAAAGTTGTTATGCCAACAAATAAGGCAATGTTTTAGGGGAGGGCAGTAGTTCTGACCGCATAGGCAATTTCATCAATAGGCGAAATTAGATAGTTTTAAGACTAATACTTAACTTTTCAAAATATCAATAGGTCTAGCCGGTTAAGAAATATTACTGAATACAATTGACTATTGTTTACCAAGAATTTACAAAAAATTTAGTATATGATGAATTAATCAATCAAATGCTGTACTAATATCAAAGTGACTAAAATTAATATTTTTATTTTATAATAGTTATTTCTCGCATCATATTACCCCCTCAAACACTTTAGGGGGTTAAATTTATTACTTGGATCTTACACCAGATTATCATGTACGCATGTATATTGTATAAAGCGAAACTTGTAGGTGGCTAAAATAACGATCACCTCAATCCAAACCCTTTACATAATCCCCTCCTATTGTATGAAGGAACTGACCAATAAGTGATGTCCATGTTAGCAACCTAAATTGACGACAATTTTTTCTTTGTCTTTTTCTTTATTACTGTATAATAGAATTATGAAAATACAATTACATAACTTTTGAATAATTCTGATTATATTTGGTGTATTGTGACAAGATCAATCATTTCCAAAAAACGCATTAATAACTACATTAAAGATTAATTTGGCATTTATTGCAATTAAATCAAATAAGTGACGTGCACAGGTTTTTATGCCAGGGGGAGAGGATTGCGTTCAATTCACTCGCAAATTTTTTAAATCCCCCTTGTAGACCCTCGGTAAGTGAGGGGTAGGGGGTGAACCAAACAACATTCTTTTGTCAGGGTGCTTGATAACCCCCCCTACACCATCTTATTTTTTGCCAAAAATAAATTAAAAGATTTCATTACTCGAACAGATTGACAGAAAAACTTACAAACGGACAGACATAAAAAAGCATTGTTTAAAACAGATACAATATGTAAATATGCAGGAAGTTAGTGGACGTTGGGCTGTTTATTACTCTAATCCCCGTAGTCTTATGATAACGTTTTCTTATTCGTTGGCTTAACAACCTTGGAGACTTTTAATTGAATTTTGATTGTTTGGTTCATTTGGTTGAGTGTCGAAATGTTTCAACTACTAGTTGTAGTCTACAGAAGGTATATTTTTGTGTATCATCAATTCATCGGTCATTATCTTATCCCTTTAGATCCCTGGTTAATAAGTAGTAATTTATATGCATGTACTCTCATCACGAATGTAGAGATAGGACAATGGGCCAATTAATTCAAATTTATAGTTCTTAATCAATAGTCTTTAAAACCAGATTTCTTTAGAAAAATTGCTACAGTTCGGCTAAGGCAATCTTTAATAAATTTGTCTGCTAGTGTTTGTGTTTATTATGTTCCTTAAGCTCTATCTGCCTTTAATATTATCCGATTGATCTGATTTTTGGTATACTCTATAATCAAGTCCTAAAAATGTTAGTATGTCCACAAACATCATCCTGTATATCAAGCAGTTTTTCAACAAATTTACTTACAATTTAGCTTCGACTCTTATACATTTATAAATATTATGGTTATTCAGTTCTGTTACTATACAAGTGTCAATGTCCGTTTGTCCTACAGTTTCCTTTGCTTTTGTGAAGATTGTCATCCTTGTTTAACTACATTCTATCATTCTATGCGTTAGTGCCCAAAGTCGTTAAAATTAGCCACAGGACAAAGACCAAATTGTGTCAAAAATTATCCATGTGACGTAATAAAAATGAGGGAGATGAGAGGAGAAGTGGGAAAGAAAACCCCTAAAAAAGAAATGGATAATCCCTCATTTTTATGACGTCACATGGATCATTTTTGACACAATTTGGTCTTTGTCTTAATTAAGGTGCCTAAAGTCCAAGACAGCCGAAAACTGAATTTTAAATCCATTGTCCCATCCCCTATATCCCTGCTCTCATTGATAAATTATTCAAAAACATTTTTTTTTTCCGAGAATTATAAATAATTGTGAATATATCTTTATGTACTTTGTCTTTTATTATTTGTTCTTGCCCTCAAAGTTCCTAGCGAGCACAGAACCCCCCCCCCCCTCTTATTTCAAATTTATTATATGCCTAACCTCGGCGGGGGGAATTAACCCGCGTGGTTTATACCTGTTATGCTTTAACTCTTTGGCTGTACCCAATATAACCTAACCTAACCTGACCTTGTCTGTCAGTCCGTCTGCTCGTAACGCTATGGAGTAAATGTGATTTTCTCTTCTTATATTTAAGATAGGCTGACCAAAAACTATTTAGTATACAACTTATTTTGTCTGTCAGTTTATCGATCATGGCAAAAAAAGAAAATTGATAATTATTGATTTTTAAAGGTTTCGTGATTTATTTATCTTTCTCTTTTGTTCCTATTCATCACTTCTTTTTGTATAGCCATCCTCGAACATGTGCTATATAACTCGCTCTTTCTTGTTTGTCTTTCAATATCATTATTATCTTCCATGTAACTTTTTTAAAAGCGAAGCTTTTCTATAATTAGGGTCGGTTCGTCCTTACGTCCGTGACGGATCGCTTTTTTCGTTAATTTAGGCATGTTAGAATTGTCCTATCGATTATAAACTTTGCATGATGATTCCTGTAGTAGTTAGGTACGATTTAGAAACGTCCATTTTAAACATATTGATTTTTTTACTTTTTTAGTAACAAATTGTTATGTGATCTAATTATTCGATTGATCTGATTTTTGGTGTATTGATTCCTGGGACAAAAAATATAATGTTATAAGTGAAGCAACTCTATAATCAAGTCCTAAACATGTAAGTATGTCCATAAACATTATCCTGTATCAAGCAGTTTTTCAACAAATTTAATTACAATTTTGCTTTGATTCTTATACATTTATATTCTGTTCTGACACTATAAAAGTGTTAATGTCCGTTTGCCCTACCGTTTCAGTGCTTCGCTTTTATGGATGTTGTCATCCTTGTTTTTATAAGTAAATTGGATATCCATGTATTTATCTATCTACATCTCCATATTTCTAAGAAAGTTCCATAATTGTGTAAAATCAATGAAACTTGGTGCAGACTTTTGACAAATTACTGGCAGCTACGATGAATCAGGGTGTCACAATTCTGTATGTTTTCCGTAAATTACAGAATAACTGATCATATTGACAACTCTCTTCATAAATGTAAATAAAACATTTGGTATCCTCTTAAATCTCCTAGTTATAAAAACATATAGCAAACTTGTGATATTATTATAATACGGAAATTATACCAAATAAATTCGGCACCCGTGTCCATTAACTGGATTATAAACTGCATCAAACAAGCAAAAGTTGGGGCTTTAAAACCTGGGGATAAAGAAAATCCAGTTAATTAATGGCAAAACTAGGCATAAAAATCTGCCTTCCAACTCTTTGGGTAACATTCCTATATTTGACGTTGAGGACCACTTTAAACCCCGGGAGGGAGGAGACATTGAACTTTTAATTAAATAGGTACCCAAAGTTTTATCAACACGTTCTCTCATTTGTTGGCTTGAAAGCTTGGGTATATTTATGAGATCTGAATTAGATCTAGCAATGTTCAAGCTTTACAAAAATAATGGTTTATAGAGGTCTTAATTTGTTTATCATAATTGGGATGTCCAATGATTTATCGTCCATTGTCTTATCCATTAAAATCCAAATTCAAAACCAACATCTGCTTTTAGTAGCGAAGTTACTCTATAATTCACTTTGTCTGTGTGCTAGTCCTTCCGTTAAAATTCCCATCATTATGAGCATAATTAAGTATTTAATATTAATAGCAGTCTGACTGTTTTAAAGCAGCTTTTTAATATTTTTACTAATTTTCGCATATTTTTGGTGTTACTGGTTATTTCAAAACATTTGTAAGTAATAATATCAATATTTCCAAAAAACAATATTAACAACGGTCTTCCATTCCGACGTTCAGCAGTATCCAAACTTTTCAACCAAGTTTTTTAATTTACAGAAGGGGTAACTTTGTTTATTTGTGTTCTCCACTACCAAAAAAAGAGATTTTACCGCCTTTAAACTTTCTGCAAGATTGAATTAGTTTTTCAAATTTTAAAATAATATTTCCCTTTTATATTCTCTCTCTCTCTCTCTCTCTTTCTCTCTCTCTGTCTCTCTGTCTCTCTCTGTCTCTCTCTCTCTCTGTCTCTCTCTCTCTCTGTCTCTTTCTCTCTCTCTCTCTCTCTCCCTCTTTTCTAGAAATATTATGTAATCAATATGCATAAATTTAAGGCGATTAAAATTCTTTTTGTTCGTTTAAGGGCAAGGTTATATAAACTTTTAGCTTTTAAATATATTTTTCTTATTTTTATCCATCTCTCTTATAACCTTTTTTTGTTTTACTTTTTATTTTTTCTTACACCAAAGAAGAACGATGTCTGTCTGTCTGTTTGTTTGTAGCGTAGGATCTCGCTAACCGCTGAACCGATCGGGTTCTTCTTTACAGGGCAGCTTCTCATAAAATAAATAAGGACATATAATCATTTTTTCTCTATTCCTTCTGGTTGTGTCAGAAAAACGGAAAACGCAGTTTTTTCTGAAACACCGTGTACATTTCACCCCCCCCCCCCCTCTATTTATTCATTATTACTCCAAAGTTATTATTTTTACAAGTTATTTTTATGGTTAAACACTTGTCTGTAACGAAGAATCTCGCCAACTGCTGGACCGATATGGTTCTTCTTTCCAGTGAATCTTATTTTAAGTCCAGAGACGATTTTTAACTATCTTATGGAAGTGTATCTCTACCCTCCAACCCAAAAATATATCTTAATTTTAAAAAAAGTCACTAAGGGTTTGCCTAGAGGCTTCTAGGGGTGTAACCGCTAGTAGTTAATTATTGTAATACTGATAATTTCTTTTTAAGAATATCCTTAAAAGCAATTCGCAACAATTTTTACTATTATGTATGTTGTCATCCTTGTTATCACAATTGCATTATTATTTTTACAAGTTTCATTTGGCAAAACAATTAACAGGTTAAAAGTCATTAACCGATTTTTAAAAGCGAAGCTTTTCTACAATTTGGGTCTATCAGTCAGTAACGGATAGGTCTTATCGTTATTTCAGTCATGTTACAGTTGTTCAATCGATTTCAAACTTTGCATGATGACATTAGGTACAACTCAGAAAGTGTAGCAACTCTATAAACATTAACAAAGAGTGCTTGTATCCATATTAAACATGATGATTCCTAGCTTTGAAATTATATAATTATCATATTCACTTGATTTTTGGAATATAGATTAAGATAAAGATGTCCAAGCTTTTATTTAAAGGCGCCATAAAATCTATCCCCCCACCCCATGTTTGCATTCAAAGGTCTTGGAAGGTAATACACCCCTTCCCCTTTCCCAATTGTTTTGGGGTTAAATACAAAATATTTTACACATTTTTGGGAACCTCCAAATTCATTGGGGAGTAAACACTTTTAACCCCCTATTGGACGTTTTGATTCCTATGACATTTGGGAACAATGTTATAAACAAAGCAATTATAAGTATTTCTAATACTTTTATAAGCATCTTGTATCTAAATAATTTACTCTTTATTAGTTAATGTTCGTTTGTCTGGCTGTCTGAGTTGTTGAGATTCGCTTTTATGGAGGCTTGTCATCCTTGTTGCAAAATAGCATAAATCATAAGACCTTAAGACAAAGGCAGTGCAATAAAGTCTAATTAACAGGAAAAAATAATTGGATCAACTGCAGTTGACGGTAAAATATTCCTGGTAACGAATATTTCAAAAATCTATGAATTTTACAGGCTGCTAGCTGCCAAACGGATGAACGTACAGTTCATACCCGCACGACGTTTTAAGCGGCATAAGAAGTCCTACAAATAATCTGGAAAAGCCAAGATCCAATGATCCACAGAGAAAGCTTCACTGAAGAAAAAACGCGTAAAATATGTATGTTTCGCGCATTTCTCTGCACTGCGAGATAATTGTGCATCATTGATTTATGGCTATTCCAGATTATTTGTAGGCCTTCTTATGCCGCTTAAAACGGTGTGTAGGTATCATCTGTACGTTCAGCCGTTTGGCAGCTAGGAGCCTTTAAAATTCATAGATTTTTGGAAATATTCGTAACCAGGAATATTTCACCGCCAACTGCAGTTGATCCAAAGAATTGAAGGTCTGTAAAACTGTTATGCAAAGTTTTATTAATTTGTACCAGGCATATAGGAATAGGACATTGGCTGATAAAATTATCAACCCCCAAAATTCTTATACGTATCATTCTGTTTTTCGTTCTACAAAAGTTGGAATCTGCAAAGATAAGAAAATGGCCGATAAATTGATGTATGTCCTCAATGATGGAAAAGAAAATTACCCCTTCTGTAAATTACAATTAGTGGTTGAATCATTTGGACACGCAACTAAATTAACCAACCAATCAAAATTTTTAAAAAAAGTTCCTAAAGTTGTTAAAACAACGAAAAAGGTAAAACGTTATTATAAAATTTTGGGTACAAGTATATTAAAAAGCCCAAATTCCTCCCTGACATTATGGGTGTTAAAAGTTTGTAACTGCCAGTGACTCCCCCCTTCATTCCTGGAATTGTCCCAAATTTCAGGGTTTGCATTATCAATTATATGGAGAAAGGGATACGGCAATTGGAGAAAAAAAACAATCTCTTTTAAGAAGCATATTTTATAAATGAAATTAACATTTTTGTAGATTAAAATTAATTGTTAAAAAAGTTTGAACTACTGTAAATTGTACAAGGTAGCAAAGATTTGAAAAATGTATAAGAAATATAAGAAAGTATGCTTATAAAACTTTGGGTACCCAAAAAATTAAAGTTAAATTGTCCCTCCCTCCCTGATTCTCGTGTATTTATATGAGTGGTTCCAGAGGTTTTATATGACAAACTTCATAACTCTCTAAGATAGAAATTAGACGCTAATTGGCCCAAGATAAGTGAATTAATCATGAACAAAGTGGACATTAAACAGAAATGTAGAAACACCATTAATTCATTTTAATTAATAATTCTCTGTTGTCTGCCTAACTTTAAGAAGTTTATACAATGTTTCTATTTTTTGGTAATTAGCAGATTTTTTATAGGTTTTTTATTATTGAGTTCTTCATTTTAGGTAATCTTCATGGCCCCATGGCGGGTTTTTGGCTAGTTTACTGCCCAAATTCTTACAGTAAGTTTTAGGCTATTTTCTTGCCCTCTTTTTCCCTCCTAAAATACAAATTCCCTGGATGATTGTCAAATAGGACAAGGGTGACAACACCCCCCCCCCCCCAAAAAAAAAGCAGATACCAAAAAATCAGATTGACAAACGATCTTTGGTCGAAGAAGCTTAACATGTTTAAAATGGACTCACGTACTTTCAAGCAATGATGATAGAATTGCTTCGCATTCTAGATTTTATCTAGCTTTTTATAAGAATCATAATGCAAAGTTTGAAATTGCTAGGATGATTAACGATAACAGTTATTTGTTACGTCGCTACGAGCGTATGGACAATGATGAAAAAATAATCTTATATGTTAGGAAACGTCTCTAGGGGCACATAAAATATTTACTTTTTAATCTATGTTAAGATCAGATGGTTACAAAAAAAATATTATTTTTTCGCTTCTAGATAGGGTTAGTTATGTTTCTTTGTTTTATTTTCGATTTCTCTGGGGAGGGTTGTGGTAACCTCCCCTAGAATGACTATAAACCATCCCAGGACCTGTGAGAAGCTATACACTAAACGAGAACCATATCGGTTAAGCGGTTGGCGAGTCAGATATCCTTTATTAAAAGGATTGTTAAAACACCAGAGTTTTAGTAAGTTATGAATAAGTAAGGTGCAATTTTTTTCACGGAATTTTCACGAAAAAATTGTGAGGTAAATTATTGCTGATCCGATTGAGATCTCAAAATTAGGAAATTTTTTTTATAGATTCTTTAATGGTTACAGGATATTTCATTTATCACTTTGTATGGTTTCAGGCTTTAAAAAAAAGTTATTATTTACCATCTTGAATGCATAGCCTCTAGATGATAGGGCCGTATCCGCTAGTTTTGAACATATAAATTTGAACTTATTGCAACAAGGATGACAACATCCATAAAAGCGAAGCTCTGAAACGGTATGACAGACGAACATTAACTCTTGTGAAGTGTCTTAACTGAATATACAAAATATAAATACATATGTTTTGACAAAATTATACGTAAATTTGTTGCAAATGCCGAATTCTGTTTAAGGACATTTTTAGGACTTGATTATAGAGATGCTTCGCTTATAATATTGTACCTTATTGTAATAGGAATCAGTTCTCCAAAAATCAGCTCAATTAGAAGATTATATCTCATAAAAATTGTTGTTAATAAAGTTAAAAAACTAACATGTTTAAAATGGACATACAGACATTTTGGTAACGATTATAGAGTTGCTACGCTTTCTAAATCGTACCTAACTACTTCAGGAATCATCATGCAAAGTTTAAAGTCAATAGGACAATTCTAACATGCCTAAATTAACGAAAAAAGCTGTCCGTTACGTAATTATAGAAAAGCTTCGCTTTTAACAAGATTGTTCTTGTTTATATAAATGAATGTAGGTATACCTAGAATTATCTTATCAAGTAGAATAATTAGTATTATATTAACGTCTAGCGGCTGCGCCTAAAACCATAACACAACTAAAATCTAAAATTAAATTTGCCTAAAACCATCCCGGGACCAATGTGAAGCTTCCCCAAAACGAAGAACTCAATCGTTTTAGTAGCCATCTAAATCTCAAGCTTCTGACAAAAAAAACCTTACTCCTTTATATAATAGAACTAGTTGCTTCGCCCCTGGACTTTAGGAGCTTGGCCCCGTGAGTTTAGAAATCTAGAAAAGTTGTACTTTTTGTTACGCCATTGTTAAAGGCGAAGCTTTTCTATAGTTAGGGTCGGTCCGTCCGTATGTCCGTAACGGATAGATTTTTTGGTTAATTTAGGCATGTTAGAATTGTCCTATCGATTTCAAACTGTGCATGGTGTTTTCTCTAGTAGTTAGGTACGATTTAAAAAGCGTAGCAATTCTATAATCATCACCAAAATGTACGTACGTCCACTTTAAACATTTTGTTTTTTTCCCTTTTTTAACAACAAATTTTTATGTGATCTAATTATCCGATTGATCTTATTTTTAGTATACTGATTCCTGGGACAATAAAGTACAATATTATAAGCGAAGCAACTCTATAATTAAGTCCTAAAAATGTAAGTATGTCCATAAACATTATTCCGTATCAAGCAGTTTTTCAACAAATTTAATTACAATTTTGCATCGACTCTTATACATTTATATTCTAAATATTCAGTTCTGACACTATACAAGTGTTAATGTCTGTTTGTCCTACCGTTTCAGCGCTTCGCTTTTATGGATGGTATTGGTGTCATCCTTGTTTCTTTAAAAATCAAGGAGAATTGTCCTAAATCTGTTCTTGTATTAGAAAAAAATTAGGGTTTTTATGTTTTTTGTTGTTGATGTTGTTAAGAGTTTGGGATTGTTCCATCAAAGTTTCTATATTTCCTCAATAGTAGAGACTAATCGGTTCAGCGGTTATCGAGATCTTAAGCATCAGACAGACAGACGAACGGACGGACAGAGATAATTATTACAAATACACTTAAAACTTTCTAAGGACCTGTAATTACCTCACTTGCCCCTAGAGTCCTCTAGGGGCACGTGTAACAGGTAAGAAGAGAGGAGGGGGAGGCGACTACACTATTTTCAATTTTAGTATTAAAAAAGTATTTTTTTTTGTTTTTTAAAGGAGGGGGGCTAAGTCTTTTTTCTATGGAAGATTTCTCTTCAAAGGGTGGTGGTACCCTCCCCCGAAAAAGTTATAATCCTTCCCAGGTCTATGAGAAACTACGTTTTAAAGGAAAACCATATCGTTTCAGCGGTTAGCGAGATCCTTTGGTACAGACAAACTTGACATTTATAACAGCCTTTGCTACTTATGAATTATGTATACAAATATGATTATATATTTATTATATTTTGAAATGGAATAATGTATTATGGGATTTTAATTAAAATAGGACAGGGGTATGGTATAGTAAAAAAACATTATATTACACATTATAGTATGCTATTGAACACTAGCGGCTGCGATGCTCGGGCTATATTTTCTAAGGGGTAAAGAAGTGAAGAACATATCATAATCCCATCTTGAAACTAATAAAATATACAAAAACCATTCTTGGACATTTGTGAAGCTTTCTTGACATAGGGATTTGTAGTTTTTGCATCTGAAGGTACAGGCAAGAAAAAACCTTGCTACTTTCTATAATAGGTTATTGTTTCTACCTTCTCATAGGACTAAGCAAGGTTTATTGCTATTTTTGAGAGGGTACCTACACCCTCTCAAGATTGTTTTTATTTTAAACCATATAGTCGATATATGTCTTTGTTATCTAATACCAGGGGTAAACATTGCAAACCGTCAGACAGAACAACAAAATTACAGACATTGTCTAAAGAATAGCTTCGCTATGTTCTAGAATACTAAATAATGAAATATTAATATAATTATTTCAACATTATATTAAATTTGAATAGATAAAAGGATCTTACTAAAGGAATAAATAAGTAGTCTGGTTATTCATCTATCTGTATATCTATCTTTCTATCTATCTATCTATCTATCTATCTATCTATCTATCTATCTATCTATCTATCTATCTATCTATCTATCTATCTATCTATCTATCTATCTATCTATCTATCTATCTATCTATCTATCTATCTATCTATCTATCTATCTATCTATCTATCTATCTATCTATCTATCTATCTATCTATCTATCTATCTATCTATCTATCTATCTATCTATCTATCTATCTATCTATCTATCTATCTATCTATCTATCTATCTATCTATCTATCTATCTATCTATCTATCTATCTATCTATCTATCTATCTATCTATCTATCTATCTATCTATCTATCTATCTATCTATTTATCTATCTATCTATCTATCTATCTATCTATCTATCTATCTATCTATCTATCTATCTATCTATCTATCTATCTATCTATAGAAAGAATGAATAAGTATCCTTTTAAATTGAAATATGTTTAGAATTAGAACATGGGGCGGCCATACAAAAAAAGTGTTCAAAAACTTTAGCAAAAAAAACATGTATTGTTAATAGACTATAAAAGTTGGAAAGATTTTTAATCAATATAATAGATTTAAAATCTGCATAAAATTTTAAGGATTTTTTATAAAATTCGTTTTTTTTATATAATTCTTTATTTAAAGGCGCAAATACGATTTAAGTTAATAAATTTTGACCAATAGGATAGCTGGATTGGAAACTACCTACGCTCTAATTGGTTGAATGATGTACGTCACTTAAGCTTCTCCAATCAGAGCGCAGATAGTTTTCAATCCACCAATCACAGATCTCAAAACTATTTAACTTAATTTGTATTTGCGCCTTTAAATAAAGAATTATATAAAAAACTAATTTTATAAAAAATCCTTATAATTTTATGCAGATTTCAAATCTATTACATTGATTAAAAATCTTTCCAACTTTTATAGTCTAATTGTTAATACAATTGTTAATATGATCCTTAACTGTTTATTCCTTTTCAATGGTTAAGTAGTTGATAGTTCGACATTATACTTTAGTTGATAATATGTCAGCTATTAACATTTTTTTTTAAATATATTAAATTCGAAGATGATTAAAGTCCCTCCACAGATAATGGCGTCATACGATAGAGTAGCCAATGAGAAGCCAGTGTACACTTTAATTGACCAATGAATATACTAATAAGCCCCCACAGGGGTTAGGCATTTTAAATCCTACAAGAAGGTTAAAACTAGGTTAGGTTAGGTTAGGTTTAAACTCCAACGTTTATCCATTCTTATGTTTGTCGATTTTTGTCACTTCTGTGTTTGTCCTAGGACCTATAATATGTTAAGTTAATGATGTCAATTAATTAACAGTATGTCGTTAATACTAGCATTAAAGGATTAATTGATTGGATTGAAATAAACTATTTAAGTTTTTTGATGTTTTGTATGGCATGTTTAGCAATTTCTTTCTCTATTTCTGTTTCTATAAACATCTCTATATAATCTGGGACACGGTAATACTATTCTGACAAACAATTATAATGGAAAATTTTCCCACAAACCCCTTCCCCTTTTCCTCCCCTTATACCCACCCCTCTTCAGTTAAATGAAACACTTTGAAAGGTTTTGTGATTTTTTTGTAGCAAACTTTAAAAGGTTTTGTGATTTTTTGTAGAATTTATTGTTAGAAAAGATACCCCAGCGCGCTATAAAATAGAAATTTGATAGTTTCCAAATTATGTGAAATGAAGAAAGGAAAGAAGGGAAGCATATAATAGGAATAATTGGCAGATTATTGATAGACAGACAGATTAAAACACTTAAATAGTAGCTTTGCAACAACTAATTATAATGGATAATTGGAAAGATTGATTCATAGATGGATATATAGACTATACATCAATTTAATCTTACTTGCTATAAACAAAACTAACATACAGTATTAATCGAATTAATTATTTCATTATCAATATATTTATATCTTTTTAAATCTGTCTAGATCGATCTATAAATATATCTCTTTTCCTATTTATCTATCTATATATAATGTTCTAAGTGAAGCATCTCTATATTCAAGTCTGAAAATGTAGGTTTACTATGATAGTATCAGTTAAGCTCCGCTTTTATCGTTGTTGTCTTGCTTGTTATATCTATCTCTCTATGTATCTATCTATCTATTTATCTATCTATCTATTTATTTATCCATCTAACCTATTCTATACATTGCATTGTAATATATAAATTGGTTTCAATTTCCTCAAAAGAAAAGGTGTCCATTTAAAATGGTTAATCTCAAAATAGAAAAATAGCTCTTATCGTTAATTTAGGATTGTTAGAATTGTCCCATCGATTTTAAACTTTGCATAGTGATTCCTGTAGTAGTTAGGTACGACTGTGAAAGTGTAGTTTTTGAATACAGATTTCCAGAACAATAAAGTATAATATTATACACGTAGCATTTCTATATTGAAATCAAGTCCTAACTTTGAACTTTAAGATATACAGCTTAATTTTTTGTGAAGATTTCTCATAAAAGATATATCGTATGACAAAATATGTATCGAGGTTTTTCAGGATTTAATATGTATAATTATCAAATATTTTCTTTATTGTGGGGTAGATTTTAAAAAGCATTATATATGTGTTAAAAGAAGAAAATTCGGACAGGTCATTACACTCTACATGGGTTTAGATGTTATTTTACAATAGATAGATGGAGATAGATAGATAAAAAAAGATAGATATATAAAAAGATAGAGAGAGATGGAGATATAGAAATTTATAGATACATATCTATTTCCCCCCCAATCGTTATAGATCTTCATTGGTTGGCTACGCGTTTGTTAGGATCAAATTTTAAAAATAATGTGCTTTAACCCTTAACAGTCGGAGACTTTTCCGTCTGGAAGGGGTGGAGGGTGGTGGGTGGGCTTTGAAGTATGTAGAATTTCTTATGTTTGATTGGTAGAAAAGTTAGAGGCAAAATTAGGTAAAATATACCTATCCTATTATATGAAGTATTAAGCTTTTTTGTTTGTAGCGAAGAATCTCGCTAACTACTGAACCGATATGGTTCTCCTATAGAGGAAAGCCTTGTATAGGCCCTGAGATGGTTTTAGGCGATTTCATTTTTATAAATAACTCTGGGTATGGGGCGCAGCCGCTATTCTTATTATAAAACAGTGCAAGTTTGATCAAATTTTACAGTGCAATGCCTCGCAGGGAGGGAGGGGTTATTGGCCTGTAAATTACACTGGTACCCAAAGTTTTATAAACACATTATCTTATTTGTTGTCAAAATAGATTTGGGTACGCTTACTTAATTTTGATTGGTTAGTTTCTAACTAGAGTGTCGGAACAGAAGGGTTAATCTTGTTTATCATCATTAGGGATGTATATCAATTTATCGCCTATTGTCTTATCCCTTAAGATCCCTGAGTTACCAGGGATAATAGGGATAATTATACAATACTTTCTTTTATTATAATTGTCATGATTTCAGAAATTAAGAGTATAGCAGAATTAAACTTCAGCTATTTTATTCCCATCCAATTTTACCATCCTCCAAAGGCAGGATTTCCCTCATAAATATAAAGGTAGATTTTTTTATCACCAATACCTTTTTTAACACCCCTGGGAGCGATTGTTAACAACATAGGACCAGACTAAGGTCCAATGACACTAAAATCTCAAAAACTATTGCAGACAACCAACTTTTTAATTGTACGACCTTTATCTGGAGGTAATAAATATGCATGCTAATAAGTTGTGCCTATTCTTTCAAATAAAGTCGCACATTTGATTTAGCAGCAATAAGTTAAGTATAGCTTTGAACGTCTTTAGTAATGACATGTTTAGCAAGCTATAAAAATTGGAAAGAATTTTAATGAATATAATAGATTTGAAATCTGCATAAAATTTTAAGGATTTTTTATAAAATTTGTTTTTTATATAATCCATTATTTAAAAGCGCAAATCCAATTTAAGTTAATAAATTTCGACCAATAGGATAGGTTGATTAAAAACTACCTGCGCTCTAATTGGTTGAATGATGTACGTCACTTAAGCTTCTCCAATCAGGGCGCAGATAGTTTTCAATCCACCAATCACAGATGTCAAAATTATTTAACTTAATTTGTATTTGCGCTTATAGATAAAGAATGATACAAAAAACGAATTTTATAAAAATTCCTTAAAATTTTATGCAGATTTCAAATCTATTATATTCATTAAATTAAATTCTTTCAAATTTTTATAGCTTAATGTTTAGGGCTGAGATTCAAACTCATCACCTCGATCCCCAATGCTGAGAGGATGCGCTACCTGTTTATCACCCATAGTTATATCTATGTGCACCCTGTCATGTTTCTCATTAATTTCTTAAATCTAACTTTACACATTTAATCCAAAAGTTTACAAAATATAGGTAAAACTTTCTCTTTAGCACAATTTTTATGCTCTTTTTTACATCTAGTTAAATGATAGATAGATAGATAAAAATAGAGAGAAAAATATATATGTAATTTAAAAATCTAGATATAAAAATATTAGTAATTTAGATAGATAAAAAACAATAGATAAATAGATTGATGGATAGATACAATTTTATGCTCTTTTTTAACATCCAGTTAAATGATAGATAGATAGATAAAAAATGGATCGAATTCGAAAGATAAATAGAAAAAAGTTTTATACGTAATTGAAAATTTAGGTATCAAAACTTTTAAAATAAAATATAAATAGTTAGAATCACATAAAAAATTGTAAGATTCCTTCCAGTTAAATTGTAAAGAGAAGAAAATTGATGAAACAGATAGAAGGTGTTGAAATTATAGGTTTAAAAATTTTAGCAAAATTATCAAAAGTAATAGATAAATAGATAGAGATATAAGCACATTAATCAAGTTAGATGATTGATAGATGAATAAAGGATAGAAAGAATAATAGACAAGGATGACAACATCCATAAGTAGCGAAGCATAAAAAAGCATGGATAAGAATACTGACAAAGGACAACAGGAAATTTAACTTTGATACTGTCATCCAAAAAAATTTGATAATCGAACGAAAAACACCAAAGATATGGGGAAATATGTGATAAATGTAAAAATAGCCAAAAACCTACTTAAAAGCAGTCTTACCACCAGGAATGTTTTATTCTTAATAATGCTCCATGTGGATTAAAATGTTGACAAAAAGTTTCAGCCGTTTATCTGTTATAGGAGCCGAGATAATCACGTTTCCCCAAAAGCACTGACAAAAAAAAATGAAAACTAGCTAAAAATATGTCTTAAAGCAGTCTGACTGACATATTGATAGATTGAAAGATAGATTTAAAGTAGATTAAACAACATATTAAATAATAAAATTATTATATATTAGATTAAATAATTGAGTGAATTATAAAGATAATAGATTGAACTAAAATTTATAGATTGATTATTATGATAGATTTATTTAAAAAAATAATAGATGGAACATGGAAAGCTACTATAAAAATACGACGAAACCCACTACTTCGTTTTCTTTCCATGATCCGGTTATTTGAAAGATCAGTAAATACATTTATTGATAGATTTTTCAATAGATATATTGGGATTTGGGTTTAAAAATAATAAAAGTTTGATGGAGATCAGGTTAGGTAATGAGATGAAATTCATTAAAACTTCTCTTTTTGCAAAATTTCAAATGTTTCAAGTTCAAAGTAATAGTTTTTTTTCTTTTTACTCATATTAAAAGCGGATGTGCAACTAGCGGCCTCTAGGTGCATATGAGGAATTATTTCTATTGAATGGGTGTAATTACCTTCCCCAAATATAAGTTAGAACAATAGAATATCCATATTGGTCCAGTGCAGTGGTTATAGATTTATTGTTACAGACAGAGTTATAGTGAGAAATATTAACATAAATTTTAGACATTTATCTTTGATAGAAGCCTAGAAAATCACATTTCTCCGTAGGAGGGCCGGATATATATTAGTTATTATCCAACAGCTTTGCTTCTAATTACGTTATAGAGTAGCTGCTATACTAAACATCCATTAAAGCGAAGCTCTGAAAAGGTTACGACAGACGAACATCAACTCTTAGAGTAGAGTGTCAGAACTGAATATACAATTTGACAAAATTAAATGTAAATTTGTTGCAAATACAGAATTAAGTTTAAGGACATACTGATATTTTAGGACTTGATTATAGAGATGCTATGCTAACAATATTGTACCTTATTGTAATTTGAATCAGTACTATAAAAATCAGATCAAGCGGATGATTATATCACATAGAAAATGTTGTTAAATAAGTTAAAAGTCAACATGTCTAAAATGGACGCAAGGACATTCTGGTAACGATTATAGAGTTGCTATGCTTTCTAAAACGTACCTAACAACTACAGGAATCATCATGCAAAGTTTGAATTCGATAGGACAAATCAAACATGCCTAAATTAACGAGAAAAAAAACTATCCGCTACGTACGTACGGACCGACCCTAATTATAGAAAAGCTTCGCTTTTTGCAAAATGTATATTTGTTTTCATGTTGTTCAGCAGGAAATAGGGTGGTTATTTAATATTAATAGAATTTCTAATTTGTTTTTACATATGTCTGTGTGCATCTGTCTATCTATAAATTTATATCTATATGTTCTATATTAAAAGCGACGCTTTTCTGTAATTAGGGTTAGTCCGTCCGTACGTCCGTCATTCCGAGATAGATTGCTTATATTCGTTAATTTAGGCATGTTAGAATTGTCCTATCGATTGTAAACTTTGCATGGTGATTCCTGTAGTAGTTAGGTACGATTTAGAAAGCGTAGCAACTCTATGATCATTAACAGAATGTCCGTACGTCCATTTTAAACATGTTGATTTTTCTACATTAAAAAAGAAAAATTATGTGATCCAATTAACAAAGAACAATATTTAAGCGAAGCAATTCTGTAATCAAGTCCTAAAAATGTAAGTATGTCCATAAACATTATCCTGTATCAAGCAGTTTTTCAACAAATTTACTACAATTTTGCTTCGACTCTTATACTTTTATATTCTGAAGTGTAAATGTCCGTTTGTCCTACCGTTTCAGTGCTTCGCTTTTATGGATGTTGTCATCCTTGTTTTTATATATTCATATAATAGTCAAATTTTCCTATTTTCTATCTATCTATGTATTAATTAACCCATTGGTCTATCTTTCCCCTTAATTAAAACATAGTTTTATTAAATTCTTATCGCCCACAAAAGGATATTTGGTCAAGTAACGTCCACAGTCCAACAGACAACTAAACCTTTAATTGCAGGATTTTTGTCTGGAAGTTCTAACTGAGCATGTTAATGGGTTGCATCTGTTTTCGAGTCTGATATAGCAGAAGTTCCATTCTTCACGTCTTTATTATGACGTGGTGTATTTTCATATTGTTATATTATCATATTTCAGAATAAAATGATAAAATGAAATGACCTTTTAGACTATGAAAGGACTGTACATGTATTTAATATATAATAGATTATGAAAGGACTGTCCAATTGAATTTAATGTGATGCTGTCAAATATCTTTATTCTTCTGATATTTCTTCATGTTTCTGTTACAGTTAGGTAGGTTCCTGCATAGATAGATAGATATTTAGATAACATATATTAATAGATAGATAGATTGATAAATACTTAGATAGATAGACAAATAGATAGAATAATAGATAATTTGATAGAAAGATAAATAGATGGATAGATAGATGTGTTTATAGATGGTTCAATATTTCACTTCATAGATGAATTGATAGAATTGATTAGGTTAAGTAACATCCATCATACAACCAACCCTTTGATTGCACGATTTTTGTCTGAGAAGTCCTAACTGTGCAGTTCCTTCCCTTTTGGAATGGATAACACTATCAATAGATTAATAATTAAATATATCAATAAATCTGAGTCATATTATCCTTACCGAAATTTCATGTATCGGAGGGATTTACAGACAGAGTGACGAACCGAGTTACTAACTAGCGATCTAAAGGGATAAGACAATGGCCGATAAATTGATGTAGATCCCTAATGTTCAACATTGTTCATTCTCAAAATTACCCCATCTGTTGATTACAAATTGTTGTTGAAACGTTTGGTCACTCAACTTAATAAACCAACAAATAAAAAGTCCCCAAAGTGGAAAAGCCAACAAATAAGAAAACGTTATTATAAAACTTTGGGGTCTAGTGTAATTAACAGGCCAATGTCCCCTCTCTCTCTGGTTACTAAACAAGTTATAAACAGGAACGAACTTTGGGGACTTGATCTTGATTGGTTGGTTTAAAATAACAAATCACAAAATTATTAACTATTGGGGAAATTTGATTCTTCTTTTCGGGAAAGCTTTTATATGTCCTGGTAAGGTTTTAATTTACTTGGGGAAGGGAAAGGATAACATTCCAAAAAAATTAATAAGAAACTAAATGTTTAATTTTTTTTAGGTACAATGCTGTAAAACAACGGACAGGTGACCATTTTACTTTTATAACAGTTTCGCTTTTTTCTATTTATATATATATATCCATCTATAAATCCATCAATCATATATACATACACTTATATTATATTTATCTAAAAATCTATTTATAACTTTTTATCAAATTTTTTTATGTTTTTGTATGCTTAAAAATATCATGCATACCCTTATATTAAAATAACAGGATGTCTCTCTGTTAGTCGTATCTGTATCGAAGTATCTCGCTAACCGAGTAACCGATATGGTTCTTCTTTACAGGGTAGCTTGTCCTGGGAAGGTTTTTGGGAAGGCTACCACCACCCTCCCAGGAGAATTCGCAAAAAACATAACTAACCCCATTTAGCGGCCGGGAAAAAAGTTTGGTAAACAGCTCATCTTTAAAAAAAATATTTTTTGTTCCGCTAGATGCCTCTAGGGGCTTAACCGCTAGTGTACATATATGAATTATACTATTCATAGCTAAATCTATCATCGATTTATGATCTACTGATCTACAAATCTATGCATCTATATATCATACATTGCTCTACAAATTATATATTTACATCCTATACAAACAAGGATGACAACATCCATAAAAACGAAGCTCAACAAGACAAATGACCGGACAATCGAACATTAACAATTTTTCATTTTTGGCTTGCATAACATAGTTACTAATCGTCCTAAGAATCATCATTATAAAAAATCAAGATAAATGTATAAATGTAATAATAAGTAGACCTTGAACAAAACATGTTTAAAATGGACGTACACAGGCTATTCTGGAAATGATTATCAAGTTGTATCTTTCTTAATTATAACTTATTGGCACAAGATCAATCAGTAAACATAGTAAGAAATTGATACGACGATTCTAACAGGTCATTACGTCCACACGGACGGACCCCAAAAGGACGCAGCAAAGCCTCGCTTCAAAAAATGAAAACTAATTAAAACAGTTTCATTCCATGGAAGAGGGAGAACTTGGGCTTTTTATTACACCAGTTCCCAAACTTTTATAATAATGTTTTCTTATTTGTTGGCTCAACAACTTTGGGTACTTTTATTGAATTTTGATTGGTTGGTTTCCAACATTTCAACTACTAATTGTATTCTACGTAATGGGTAACATTGTGCATCATCATTGGGGGTAAATTAATTTATATGACATTTCTTCAGATCCCTGTTAATTTATTCTCTTTTTTTTCTGCATTTCATCTAATTAATTAACAAAAATGTTTCCAAATGTAAAAATAAAACAATAAAAAAGGAAATATTTCATTTAGAAATAATTTCACATAATTTCCCTGCAAATATGACTTTGGCCTGAATTCTTTGGCCACCTTTTTTAACAGCGAAGATTTTTTCGGTTGGTCCGTCCGTCCGTGACGGATAGCTTTTTTCGTTAATTTAGGCATGTTAGAATTATCCTATCGATTTTAAACTTTGCATGACGATTCCTGTAGTAATTAGATACGATTTAGAAAGCGTAGAAACTCTATAATCGTTACCAGAATGTCGAGTTGAACTTTTTTTAACAACGATTTTTAATGGTATATAATTATCCGAATGATCTGATTTTTGGAGTACTGATTTCTATTACAATAAGGTACAATATTATAAGCGAAGCATCTCTATAATCAATTTCTAAAAATGTCAGTTTGCCCATAAACATAATTCTGTATTTAAGAGGTTTTGCAACAAATTTACGTATATTTTTGTCTAAACATATATATTTATACTTTGTATATTCAAATCTTACACTCTCAAGAGTTAAAGGGCGAATATAGGTTCGATATGATATGAGCTTATATCAAAGGTGCAATTCCATAGATTATAAATAACTTAAAAATATTGACATATTCAATTGTATAAGTCTGTTTATAGCTTAAAACCCGTCAATCTCGAAGAAAATATTTTGTAATTAGTGTGGTTCCCTAAGAACTCAAACACCCTAGCATCACACAAGGCTTCGTGGCAAGGTTGAATTAAAAAGCTTTAGTTAAATGATAGTCGTAATAACGTGGAAACCAATTAATCAGGGGTAAATATACCCTCCTTCTACCTTCATAAAGTAAATTATTTAAAAGTTAAAAAAAACATCAAATAATGTAAAAAGTAAAAAAAAATAATCGATAAAATTTTCTTGGAGGAAGAATTATTTCAAATCCCTGTTTTTTTGTGGCCGTGTGTGTGTGTGTTGAAAATGCGTACACAAGGGTTGTTTATATCATCATAAATTAATCAAAGATCTCTGTACAGAAAATAAACTTTAAGACGTATTATTTACCCTGTCAATACTCCTGACGCCCTTCTACGCAAATTATTTTTATGCTTTTTAAAAAATTAAATAAACTAGTATATAATCTAAAATAATAAACATTTAAATTATCTTTTAAGGTGCGTGCCAATGTAATAGTCAATCAAACTTAAGCAAATTATTAAAAAAAAAGTCTTGTAAAGGGCTAAAATAAACGATTTTGTCGGCAATCTCATTTATTATATGTTCAATTGAAACAGAAAATTGCAAAATCTACTTAAGGATTTTTTTGAATTTTTAAATTTGACATAGATATTCTAAAAGTATGTAATGGCACCTTTGATATAAGCTCATATCATATCAAACCTATATTCGCCCTTTAATGATCGTTTGTCATACCGCTTCAGAGCTACGCTTTTATAGATGTTGTCATCCTTGTTTTTTAGTATTTGTATTATCCTATAATATAAAGTAAAGTCTTTTTTTGTCTGAAGCCATAGATCTCGGTAAATTTTTCCAAATCAATGATATCTTGGGATGGTTTTAGGCTACTTTCCCTTCCTTCCCTTAGGTCTAGGAGCTATGGAACTATATATAAAAAGTATCAGGATATGTGTCTGTGTGTCAGTACTGAAGTATCTTGAAAACCGATGAACCTATATGGCTCTCCTTTGAAGTAAAGCTTCTCATAGGTCCTGGGAAGGTTTATAACTATTTAAGGAAAGGGTAGCACTACGAACAGATAAACATAATGTTGAAAGATTCGCTTTTAATTAGAAGATGGAGGGGGGGGGGGGGTGAGTATTCCTAAAAAAAAAGCAAAATTGATAGGAAATTGAATTTTTTTTTTGCAAAATTTGAACACGTTGCATCAAATTTGTAAAATTTATGCTTGCCTTTTTATTTGCATTTTTTATCAATGTATTCATCTATCTACCTATCAAGCTTTTTGTCTTTCTGTCTATTTTACTAGTTTTTGTCTTAAAATGTGTTATACGAATTCATTTTTTATTTACAGATTTTAAGATTTATTCATAAATTTATCTATCTATCTATCCACCAATCTACCTATCAAACCATCAACTTATCTATCAGTTTACACAGTGCAGTATTAACGGCTACTCCCCTAGAGGCCTCTTGGGGCGTTTTAGTTAAAAAGAAAAAGTAAACAAAAAGGTTTTGGCGATTTCTCTCGGTTTGGTTTTTGTATAAACCTTCCCAGGACCCATGAGAAGCTGTACTGTAAAGAAGAACCAAATCGGTTCAGTGGCTAGTGAGGTCCTTCGTTACAGGCAGGCATAGATTCTTTTACTTCTAGAACTACTTTGTATTATATTTATCAGTTTTTAACACAAAGCTTTAAAAGATGTTAAAAATTCAATTTTTTTTATATTCATTAACTTGTTTCAATCAAGTGATTTCTATATATTACAAATTACAGATATTCGCATCTTTAATAAAACATTTCTGTTTATCTATCTATCCATATCTATTCTATATATCTACCTACCAATAAATATATAATTATATAATTATCCTGATGTATGTTATCATCTATCGATCTATCAATAAATCTATATAATTAACTATCTATCTATCTATCTATTTATCTATATATCATCATTAGTAAAATAGATAATCCAACTTTATCTATTTTTGCAAAAATGATTTCCTTAGAGTTTGACTAATAAAACAAAACGCTTTCACAAAACCACAAAATTTCTTGTTTTTCTTCCATTACAATGTTAAAAATAGCTTATTTTTTTTCTATATGCTTTAGTTGCTAAACATAGACGTCCAAGTTGCTAAAGAGATGCTTAACCCCCCTTAAACCTATGAAACCCCCAATATTACCCCCTCAAAATTAAAGCTTGGATTCCCTAGTGCTAAATGCAAGTGTAACGAGAAAGATTTGGTAAACGGCAAAGACATTTTTAAACAGCACAGTTTTCAGAAAAGCATGTACTTGGAAAGGTATTTGGATATTTCACCTTCTTCAAAGGGTATGGCTTGAGCCAATGATCTTTTTTGTTTGGAAACTGCTATACTAGCTCTAAATTGAAGATATTCTTGGCGTGTTTCTGCTGCGCTACTTATTGATATAATTGTCCTTTTTATGCTATTTAAAAATTGCAATAATTTAGCTGTATTTGAAAAATCCCTCAAAAACACAAAAGAGAAAAATTCAACTCAAATTTCCTTTTCTCTTAGAAGTTTGAAGTTTAGAGAGGGAATCGATAATTTTCTTTTCAGTGTGGCTTCGAAACCAATTAATATCCGCTGGATTAAAACCTGTTCTAAGCCACTCTGAAAATTATTTATTGTATCGTATAACAGACAATTTTCTACGAATATTAAAATTAAAATAATATTAGTTTTGTAAGCCTGGGCCCATAGGCTCCTCGGGTCAAACAAAACTGGAATTAATCTTATAAATTTTATTTTCACTATACACAGAAAGCTGTCTATAATACGATGCGATAAATAAATATTATAGTAGCTTACTATACGTAGGGAAAATTCGTTGAATCATGAATGAATCAGTTACAACATCAAAATAGCAACCTTTGAGTAATTTAAGGATATTATTTTAATTCAATTAGAGACCAGAATATATATTTCACTATCTTACCCTTGACCGTGGATAACCACGCAGCACATCTGCTCACAGTTCGTTCGAAGGTGCTTTGACTTTTGTGTCAGAACCCAAATTGGGAAATAGTGCATTTCATTACCCTAGGTTAGGTAACTTCATTTTACTTTTCAATAAAATCTAAAATGCAGCGGTTTTTGACAAAATTAGATTTGAAAATTTCAAGTTCAATTTTCATCCACTAGGAGTCACCGCATAATCATGACAAGAAAAGCAAAGATTATTTATTTAAAATTTTGAACAACTTTGCTTTTATAAAGTCTGTCATAAAACCTCTCTATGTTTGATTTATTTAAGGCTGAATTTCCGTGACCTTAGCAAAGCAACTGATTAAAATTGCCATGAATCAACTCACTTCAGGAGTGGTTTTATGAAGAACTTTATAAAAGCAAACTTGTTCAAAATTTTAAATAAATAATTTTTGCTTTTCTTGTCATGGTTATGCGGTGACTCCTAGTGGGTGAAAATTGAACTTGAAATTTTCAAATCTAATTTTCTCAAAAACCGCTGCATTTTAGATTTTATTGAAAAGGGAAATGAAGTTACCTAACCTAGGGTAATGAAATGCACTATGTCCCAATTTAGGTTCTAACACTAAAGTCAAAGCACCTTCGAACGAACTGTGTGCTAGTCGTCGGGGGAGGTGAAGTGTTCGAATCTCAGCTCAATACCTCGTCATAACTTATTAGAAATTATTTCTACTGCTGCTATGTCAGTTGGGTTACATTAGTAGTATGGAAAATACCTTGGTTCAAGGACTTATAGGCAAAGGCCTAGCAATCAAAGAGTTGGTTGTCTGTTGTGTGTCTATAGGCCTAATACAGAAAAGGAGAGAATGGTTGTTGGACCTGACGTCAGGGTGTCATGGAAAGCAGCTAGCCCGCAAAAGACTGGTAATATAAAAAGTGGGATGTTTTTAAAGAGGCAGCGTAAAGTGGCACCAAAAAATGACGTTATACATAAAAGCTGACCAATAATAGGCCAGTATACACTGTAATGGACTAATGGTAAAATCTATACTGGCCTCTCTTTGGTTATTTTATCGTATGAAGTCTCTTTTTTGGTGTTACTTTACGTTGTCTCGTTTTTAAAAGGCGCTACCATTAGATATGCTATGTCCATAACGAATTTTGACTCCTCCCGTAAAACAAAAGCGTTGGGGGCGTAAGCTTATGAAGGTGTATGACAAACTTCAATATACACAAACAAATCTTTCTTTCTATCTATTTTTCAATCTATCAAACCATCTATCTAATTTATTAAATTATTATTCTATGTTTTTTGTCTATATATCCACTAATATTTCAATCTATCTATTGATTCATCTATCTACCTACTATTCTATGCAACTATCTACCTATCTATCCATCCATTCAAAACAATTTTATAGATTGTATTTGACATTGTGGCATACTTTCAACATAATTATTGCAATTTGGAAAAAAATGCTTTAAAGGGACACTCTCAAGTTTTATTTTTTTTTACTATCGAACACAATTATGTTCATTGGTTACTAGCTATCAATATTTCATATTAGGAAAATAAAAATTTGATACATTCAATTTTAAGAAATAAAAATGTAAATGTGAAAAAAGTAGCTGTATAGTGATGACTTCCCCAGCGCAAACCTTAAAAGCAAGCAGTAGAATAATTAACAGCTTTTTAGTATTATCAAACTGAATAAAGCCTAGCACACATAAACGCTCGTATTCTCAAGCTAGTCATGCACACATTATACCCTTTTGATAACTTGTGGATACGAATCTGGAGGCCTCTAGGGGCTCTTGATGTGTGAAAAATCGACCCCAACCACTTTAAATAATAGTTTTAAAATGAGAATAGTGGTACCCTTACCCAAATAAGCTATAAACCTTTCCATGAAAAAGAAAAGCGAAACTGTAAAGGAGAAACATATCGGTTCATCGCTTAGAGAGATCCTTCGGTACAGACAGACAGAAAAAATGACAGATAGACAGACCTCATCATGTTACTTTTATTTAAGAATAATATTTTCATCTCTCAGAGTGTACACTTAAAAGGAACAGATACAAATGTATTTCCAATAAAAATATTTCAACCATCATTTTAAAAATCAAGGTTTTTATAACAATGCATACAAAACAGCATAAATTTACAATCATATTAAAAATAGCAATCTATATAGAAATGTATTTATCCAAATAAGTCTATATCAATCTGTGGCGTGCTCAGGATTTTGACAGCTAGATTGTAAAGAACATTTGGACAACCCCTTAACTCAAAATCGAGGTGGTTGTAGGGAGGTGTGGACTTTTATTTTATTATTCTAACTATCTAACTATCTAACTATCTATCTATCAAACTATCTAACTATCTATCTATCTAGGCTATTTCTGGCAGCTTGACAGTGCTAACCTGAACCTGAACTACAGTGTCCATGGAGATATCACAAACAGTAAGTATTCAATTCTTAGCCATCTTTGAAGGACAGACGTACTAATTTAATTATGGATTAGGTTCAAGAAAATCCACAAAGGGCCGTGGGCAATGGCTAACAAAACTGGTATTAATGTATCATTTTCATTTTATTATTTGTAGAATTATGTCTGTAATACAATACGAAACATGATTTTTTCAGTATGGCATAGAACTGGTTCTTATCAAGAAGATATTAATCAATTTTGGAGCCATATTGGACTGTTGACTTTGTATACGGATGTACTGCCAAAAATTTGGGGACCCAAACTTATAGCTTTTTTTTGAGATTTGGGGAAGAGGTAAGCCACCCTTACCACCCCCCCCCCTTTTGAAATTTTAAGATGTTAAGAGTTGCATTTTTTCATCCGTTGCTTTGTTTTTCTACGCGAAAAAGTGATCTTGTCCTAGCTGCAGATAAAACCAGGGATACAGGTATAAGACAATGAATGAAAAATTAATTTTTTACATTAATTTTGTAAGTGAACTGTTTGCCTTTGGTAGTTTTTAGTGTTGGAGCAATAAAAGGGTTGTAGAATAACTTTATCACTATATCTAAATCACTGTGAAAGAAATACATTTTTATGGAAAATAGAGGAATAATCTCATTTATTTCAGTTTAGCAATAATTTCCCCACCCAGGAACGTTCAAAGAGATGGGTTTGGAGGGCTATTTAGTGTTCACTCCCCAATTTTGTTTGGAAATAACGTTAGATTACACCCCCCATCCTAATAAGAATGGTTGACCCCCCTTATTATATTCCCTCTCCCCCCCCCCCTTACCCCCCTAAAAAAGCTTAGACGTCTTTTTTTCTCATCCCTTTATCAAATTTGAAACAAATCTTGTTATAGATAATTTGATCTAATTGAAATATTTTTTAAGTTTAATAATTATGGGAATTTAAAATGTGTGATTGTAGAGGGTGCCGGGGGGGGATTCTCTACTTGGAAATTAAGCGTTTATGTTAGAAAAAATACATTTTTATGAAAAATGCAGATTTATGCAAAAATATTGCATAATAAAATAGGCAAAAATTCATGGATAAAGGAAATAGTTATCTTATTATAAGTATATACATCCTTATATAAAAATAACATGATTTTCATATTTTTATTTTTGCCAAATGATCTCGCTAACCCCTGAACCGATTTTTCGTACCAGCCACCCAAGAGAAACCATCCCTATAAAAAATGTCACCCAATCAAATTTTACTTCCTTTCAAAATGAAAATGGAAATTGGGGGGATGTCCTCCCCTCCCACACAATAAGTATTTGTGGGATGATTTGGTACAAAGTCACATAAAAGACAAACATCGTCTTTTCTATGAAATTTCCTATTATTAAGAATAAATTCATTCCAAAATTTAAATGTGATATTAAGTTGTTTTTTTTTTACTCGAAGCACTTTTTAATTTCTAGCATATAAACATTTGGCTTTATCCATGAAAATAATGGACAAAATGTAAGAATATAAGGCGAACCTGAAAAAATATGTAAAGTAAAATTTAGAGGGGGAGGGGGGTGGAAAAGACTGAAATAAAAATAATGCATAATATAGGTTTTAGAAATACTTTTATGTAATTTTTTTAAAACACAAAATGAAAAAATGTATATATTTAGACATTTAGCTAAATCAACTTTTTGAATTTATATAATGTATTAGAACTTTAGAAGTTTATAGAAGTTCTAATATTTGATGAACTAATGAAACAAATGTAAAAAGCTCTATAATTGTTATTTCCTTGGTTTGTTAAAAGCCCTAAAGTTTTCTGTCCTGATTCAGAACCAATGTTTTAATATTTTTTACATTATTATCATTAAAAATTCAACTATGTATTTCTTCACATTATGATGTATTTCTTTATAACAAAAGCTTGTTGATTTTTAAAATTTAACAATGTTTTACTCAAAGCCATGATTTTTCCAGGCTCATTTCAATGTTTTTACTTTACTAAAATCCCCTAACCGAATAACTTGCAAAAATTTATTTCTTTTTTAAATATAAAAGATACCATTGTTCTCCTTTTACTAAAAGCCATAAGTGCTGCTCCTTTTACTAGTAGCCACAAGTGCTGCTCCTTTTACTACAAGCCCTACAGTGATCAGTCCTGGCTTAAGTGCACTATTGTAAGTATACTGCAAAGACCAACTTATGCATTTTCTTCACCCCTTTCCCTTTTCTCTCTCCCCCACCCAGTTTCCTCTATCTCTTTAGCTATATCCCCTTACCATACTATAATGGCAAATTCTATGCTATGGTTGGGTTTTGAAAACAGCAAATTTGTTGACATTTGTCAAACTGTAATGTCTGGCATGTGACATCCATATTAAGATGAATAATGCCTTTACTAATTAATAGAATTAACTCAGGTTAAGGTATAGATTTTAAATATCTATAGGTATTGATATTATAGATAAATCTTAAATTCGTTTTACTTAATCTAAGGTGTTTAAGAATATGATCTTAAAAATTAGCATTGCTTTCCCTGTATATTCATCTTTATCACTTTTATGAGGGTCCTACGAGTAGTGGCAGGGGCGTTTTTTATTTAATCCCCTCCTTCAAATAATAATTACCCCCGCCCTTGAGATTTTTACTCCCCCCCCCCCCAAAAAAAAAGAGAAATTCTTGGACGTCCATGAGTTGTGAACTAAACCTTAGACAGTTTTTTGGTTGGTTTGTAAGAACTCTTCTAGGTTGATATTGCTTCTCACTCACACCAAAGGTCAAAACTTTTCGTCACTTTTGGCAGTTCAAGTTTTTAGGAGCGTAGCTACTCTACGATTTTATTAATAATATACCAATCATTATGTAAGTTATGTAAGCCAAAAATTATTGCTAAGCTTATTAAGATGATCTATTTGATTTAATATAAAGGGATATATTCATGTAGATAATAAGTTCCTTCCCTAATAGTGCCTGAGAAAGAAACAACTCACTCGCCACTTATTTTTGAAAAAAAATTAGTTTCTAGGGCTAACTAAAACCTATTTTATCATTTCATATCAAGTTACTAAAACACGAAAAACGCATTACCCTCCTTATATTTCATTTATTTTAAAATACAAGAAAGGGGGGCGGGTCTACAAGAAACATTAAGAAAATCACTAGATAAATTAAACTAAAATTTTATAATTTTCTACTATTTTGTGTTGCGCTACTTATGAATATAACTATACTTGTTTACATTTAGGCAAACAAGATTAGGCTGCAACTTTTACTTTACTTTATCATAATAACTAGTGGCTTCGCCCCTAGAGGCCTATATAGGGGCACTTGAGGAAAAGAGGAGGACGAAAGTCGACACTCCTTCTTTCAATTTAAGTTTTTTACAGGGTATTTTTTTGGGGGGTATTTTTCTCGGGAAGTTGGTGAAACCCTTCTCTAAAATAGTTTTAAACCTTCCCAGGATGAGAGTCTACATTGTAAAGAAGAATCATTTAGGTTCAGTGGTAAGCGAGAACCTGTTACTTTTATATAAGGGTAAAACCTTTGAAATATGTAAGAATAAGATGTTTGAAGCAAAATTGTCTCTCAAAATTATCATGGTAGGCGCCTATTAGGAAATCTTAAGGGTTGACATTCTATCAATATTCAAATTTTACGGTTTTATTTCAAACATATGACTTTTATAATAAAAGGTCTTGAAAAAATCTTACCGACAGACTATTTTGAAATAATTCTTTTGTAATATTTGTTCGACCATAAGGTGTCAATAAGAATTCATCATGTCTGACTTTATGTAGATATATTGATAGTCTAATGGCATTATAACTTGATACTTATGCTGGTTCCAGGACTAACGCGGGAGTCCCAAACGTCGGAGTGAACAAACGGAGGAGTGTTAAAATATTAATTTAATTTCTATACAGACTAGGTTAGGTTAAGATATGAATGTACAAATAAGCCCCCCGCAGCGGTTAGGCATTTAAAAAACCTATAGGATGATCTAAAATAGGTTAGGTTAGGTCAAGTGTCCACTCCGATGTTTGTCCACTCTGATATTTGGGACTTCTGCGTTTGTTCTAGGACCCTTATGTTGATATAATGAGATTTTGGCTTCAAGTGAAAGCTTCAGGACGCTAGGGACACAGCCGCTAGTGAAAAAAATCAAACATGACTTGCTTTATTTATGATTATGAAAGTTACCATTTTATCAATTAAAAAAAGCATATATTACATGAATAATTTATTTATATTAGTTATAATACACAAGAAAGTAATAATAGTTTTATAAAATGAACTTCTAGCAGATAGAAAAGGGACATTATTATATTAACCTACTAAGATTATTAACTTGTTCGGACATTGGCGAGTCTAAAAAAGTAACTTTGTTTATTATTATTATGATGGAGGGGATTATTTCTTGTTAAATATACTTTTTAGTAATCAAATGCAGTTTTAAAGTCTAAAATACACAAATCATGCATTTTTTTATATTTTAAGTATCTAAATATCTAGATGTAAATAAATCAAAAATTGAGGAAGCAATTAATGACTATTTATTATTTATAGACACACTTAGATCTATAGCCAACAGACAACCAACTCATTGATTTAATTTTCCTAATATACATATCAGAAGGACAAAGGCAGGATATATTAATCTACTACCTTTCTTTTCCCCAAGAAAGATTTACCATTTTCTTTACTCTGAAAGTTTATTGACTATTGAGATATCTTTAATAGAACTATCACTTTTTATGTTTATGTCTGATATTGAGCAAATACATTTCATAAACAATCTTCTTTTAGAATGTCGATTACCTAATTTTTACTGAAGTTTACTTATAATTTAGTATTGTGTATCTTTTATGATTAGATTATTATAAAAACATTTTGTTTTTGTATCGATAAGTAGCAGAGAACTGCATTTAAGCTTAATAGCAAGGATAACTATGTTCCAAAGTAGCAGAGCATTAACATGCTAACAAATTTTCGATGAGAAAAAAAAGAAGTGTAGTTATAAGGAAGAAAAATTTTAGAAAACAAAATTTTATTAAAACTTTGACAGATTTATTGATAAATCACTTGATATGAAAATATTTTCTTTTGTGTCGACAGACATACGTACAGACAGACACTTGTTATAGCGTAGATTCGCTTATATCAAGAATGACTACATATGTTCATATCGCTCAATAATTTAGGATATTCAAAATAGTTCCTACTGCTATTTTTGTTAGTTAAGATTATGGACAATGTTTAGTATAAATTCATATAAATTTAAGTTATAATAGGTCATTAATGGCCACTTTACATTAAAGGTAGAGTATGTTCACAGTTTTTTTAAATATATCCATGTTATGTCAGCTATGACCACTTTTAATATAGCATGTCCATATTATTTCAGCTATGACCCCTTTTTCCAGTTGAAGTTAAACGTTAGTATTGAACATCGACAAAATATTGCTAGTTTTAACATGGTACTTCTAAAATTAACCTCACTAGCCTGACAAAGCATCAGTAGAAACCAGATTTATATTGAGTCTCGAATACATCACTCTATAACCTCACTAAGTAGGTAATAACTGAAGTAAAGAGTAGCTGCGCTACTAGCAGCTAAAATGCAAGATTTATTACAACATAAAAAGTGTACAATAAGCAAAATAATAATAAAAGCAAAAAGCATTGCGATGATATTACAAGGTCTTCGGTATTGTCCTTTTTTTTCAAATTGGACCCCTGCTTTTTAAAAGCTTTTCTATAATTTGGTACAGTCCGTCCGCACGTCCGTCCGTCCGTTCGTCCGAGACGATAGCTTTTTCGTTAAATTTAGGCATGTTAGAGTTGTCCAATCGATTTCAAACTTTGCATGGTGATTCCTATAGTAGTTAGGTACGATTTAGGAAGCGTAGCAACTCTTTAATCATTACCAGAATGACCGTACGTCCATATTAAACATGTTAATTTTTACTTTTTTAACAACAAATTTTTATGTTATCTAATTATCCGATTTTTCTGATTTTTGGTATACTGATCCTGGGAAAATAATTATTATAAGCAAAGCAACACTATAATCAAGCCC